>NC_080747.1:33865555-34177777 GCF_020826845.1 Diceros bicornis minor
CACTCATCAAGCCATGCTGAGGCAGCATTCCACATAGAAAAGCAACAACTTTACAACTATAATACACAACTATGTACTGGGGCTTTGAGGAGGGAAAAAAAAAAGAAAAAGAAATGCATGGTAAGTGTCCACCAAAAGGCATACCCAAGAATGTTCATAGCACCATTATTATCAACAGACAAAAATTGGGAAACCAAATGTTTGTCAACAGTAACGAGCATAAGTTGAAGTATATTCATATAATGGAACACTACACACAATGGAAAAGAATGAACTACTGCTGCTCACAACATGGATGGTTGAGCAGAAGACGGCCAACATGAAAGAGCACATACTGCATGACTCCATTCACGTGAAGTTCAAAGCAGGGAAAACTCATCTACAGTGGCAGAGGCACTGTCTGGAAGATGACAGCAGGAAAGCTGCAGGAGGGATGGAAATGTTCTCTCTCTTGATCTGATAATGGCTACACAGGTGCATACATATGGAACAACTCATCAAGCTGTACACTTAAGATCTGTGCACTTCACTGTACATAATCTATACCTTAATTTAAAATTTTAATAAGTAAATACAATTCTCCTAGCCCTGCAGCATTATAATGATAGCAAATCCCCTCCCAAAAACAGCTCACTGACCTGATAACAAAACAGCCTCACTTCAAAAATCAAGCAATAAAATCTCAACAAACTAAAGTCCTTGGCACAAGTAAATACACTTAGCTTTCCTGAGGAAGTCATTAACTAAATGTTCTGGACATGGCTCAGATTCTTCAGATGGAGAACCATGGCCCTGACATAGTGTGTCATCCCCTCTCTTCCACTTTCTCTAAAACCCCCAGACAAAATTTATTTATCCCTCTTCTGTGTTTGCAGAACAAGTCTCTATAAGCTAACACTCATCTATGAGCTCCTAGGAGACAGACCCAGGGCTCATTCATTTTCGTCTCCTACACACCTCATACACTGCCCTAGCACAGGGCTGATGCTCAATAAACACTTACTGGATTTTGTTTGAACAACTCAATATGACTTCAATAAAATTCACTTAAAACTTCATGGCTAAAGATCGTGTCACACCTTCTTTTATAATTATCTAAGTAGGTCCAGTCCTACACATGTTATATTTTTTTCATTAAAAAGTTGACTTAATCCCCCAATGTTATCATCCCTGAAGAAATAAAAATGCTCCACAGCTTCACATACTGCTTAATCTGATTTCACTATATTTGCTTCCTAAAACTTACCATATCAAAACGATTCCCTACATAGGCAATTTCTTGAAGTTCTGTCTGTGATCATCTCATCAGAAGACATGAGAATAGAGAAGCAAGTATCAGTCATGATAAAAGGGATACAATCAGGTTTGGCTATTGAGTGTGTTTTGATTTCCAATGTTTTATTGTACAGATTATGCATCAGAGACAACTTCACACTAGTCTTGTATGCTTGGCCATAAAAATATGGTTTGACTCCTGGAGTTAGCTAAACTTTACCTCCTAGGTAAGATAGAGCCAATAAAAAGTAAGACTTTTCTCTAAGAAGATCTGAGAAGAAAAGGCCAACGAAAGCTAATCCCTCACTTCTGATTAAGGAGCTTTGGAGAAACAGCAGTAAGGAACTTGTCGTCTCTTTCTGATGGATAAGGGCAGCAAAAGGCTGAGAGAAGAGGAATCCAGGCCACCTACGAAATACCTGCGGTTGGCCCACCACTTCCCATGTTGATGATGCTTTGAGACCCAACTGGATCTATTTAACTCTCCCTAGGGAGGAGCTCAGCAAGAGGTCAATGGAGTCAGGTCACATCAAAGAGGTCACAAACATTGCCCTAAGAGCAGCCTTGCCCACTCCAGGAAGAAGAATGCTCAGACTGTGAAAATATGTTACTCATGGGCCTGAGGACTGGAGGATGGAAAACTTGTACCACATATATTTTCCTCCTTTGTCCACTTTAGCCAATAAACAGCCTTCTCTCTCCCTTATTAACGCCTGTGTGCTTAACATGATCAAACCATGGTATGAACAATCAGTATTTGTTTGATATAATAAATTTGTTTGATACAATAAACAGCCTACTTAATTTCTCTAACTTGGGATCCACTGACAATGTTAACAGCTATTAAATTCTTATTAAAGTTTATTTCTATACATTCAATTATTTTTATTTTTCCCCCAACCATCCTTAGAAACTCTAGTGTAAAAGAAGATGGTTCTTAACAATGCAAGTCACTCACCAAGTGGGGTGGCCAGTCTGGAACCACAGGTAGGGGAGCCATCTGATTGTGCCTCTGGTGTTCTGGGCGGTCCTGACTTACTCATATCCCCCAGTGCAATGGCCAAGGCGTCATAGTGAATAACTGGCCAATACTAGACATTTGAAGGACTCGTTATTTGTCAACAATGATACAATACATGAAGTCATCTTTTCCAATTGTTCATTTTCAACCTCTTCATTTCATCACCACAATTAAGGACTGTTTTCACGAACCATAGCTGATGGCATCTTTGACAATGAAGACCACACTATCTGATGCCGAGATAGGTCTTCTAAAGTGTTATTCTCTTCAAGGCAGGAGAATAGCATACGTAAGTCACAACAGTAATAAGAAAGGCCAGATTATTAGCCTCTCTTTCCCAGAAGACTATCAAACCTGTGGTAGTGAGCTTGACAATGAACCTGTTCACAATGAAACTTGAAATCTTACTGGCTAAGAAACTGGATTTAAATCAAAAACAAAAAACTAGTAGAGCTCTAGTCTCAGGTCAGCTAATTTACGCACTAAAATTCTCTAATCTTAATATTCCTTTCTAGATAACCAGAGTATATTTACTTAAATAATACACCTCCAAACCTCTTTCATCCACCAATTACCTTAATAGTAAAAAAGAAAAAAGATGAGGAAGACCAGGGGAAAGGAATGAATTTAATTGGTACCTAATATGTGATAAGCCTCCTTAGGCACTTCTTACATATGTTACTTCCTACAATCCTCACAACCTTTGAAGGTGGGAATTGGTGTCTCCAGTCTGTGGTTGAAGAAAACAGAGGCACGACTTGTCCATGATCACAGTTAGTGACAGAGCTAGGATTTGAAGCGAGGACTGAAGGACACCAAAGCCTCAGACCTTCCCCTAGACCATGGTCCTCTCACTGGCATTCCTGAGCTCTCCAAATGGAAACCTGGGGCTCCCCAAGGCTACTTTCATCGGCAAGCTTAACACGTTGCTTGTGGAAGCTGCATTTTCTGCATCATTACTTCTGCAGCTCTCCTAGGACCCAGCTGGGTACAGGACCACTGATGCTGCTATTACAGCAGCTGTCTGAAAAATATAGCACAGCCTTGGGCAGGATGGAAGAGGCTGAGTAGAGAGAGATAGAGAGAGAAAGAACACATGCATGCGTGCACACAAGCGAGAAGATGTACATGTGTGCATAAAAACAAAAATAGTAGAACACAAATGAAAACAGTAGAACTAAGTGCAATAATAAGGAAGTAAAGATAAATTTTAAGACATCCAGAACAGTGGTCATAGTTCTTTAATATGGGTAGTAGGTATATCAGGATCTAATTCACGGGTCTCTACTTATTGGGATATTTGTATATTTGAAATATTTTGGTAAGACAAAAATTTATAGATAGCTATAGCTACACAGATATCAATATAGATACATAAATACTCTCTCATACACGCACATCTAGAAGGTTACCCAAACTATTAACTATTAACAATGCTACCTCCAGGGAGTAAGAAGAGAGAATGGGGCATTTATACTTAATACAATTCTGTACAGCTAGAGAAATAAATAAGATAAAACCTAAAGAACACCCATAAGTTTTCAATAATCACTAGTTTTACACCGAGATGTGATTTATTTTTAGATTTGACCCAGCTGATCCCTTGAAACACATCTTCGCTTGGCTTCTAAGACATCACACTCCCACCTCAGTGGCTACTCTTTCTCAGTTTCCTTTGCTGTCCTTCCTCATCTCTCCAACCCTAACTTGTCAGTGAGAGGCTAAGCTCTTGCAAGTCTTCTCTATGTTGGCTGGATGATCTTTATACTCCCAAACCTATAGCTCCAGCTCAGGCCTCTCCTCTAAGCTCCAGACTCCTAGATTCAACTGCGTGTCCATATCTCTCATCGCGTACCTATTAAACAACTCAAAGAGTATCATATTTGAAGCTGAACTCCTGATCCACCCCGTCTTTGTCCATTCGGGCTGCTATAACAAAATACCACAGACCGGCGCCTTAGAAACAAAAGAAATTTATTTCTCACAGCTCTGGAGGCTGGCAAGTCCAAGATCAAGGCATCAGTAGATTCAGTGTCTGGTGAGAGCCCTCTTCCAGGTGGCAGATTGCCAGCTTCTTACTGTATCTTCACGTGGTGGACTGCAGAGAGGGTTAGCAAGCTTTCTGGTGACTCGTACAAGGGCACTAATCCCTTGGAGCCCCATGAAGGCTCCACCCTCATGACCTCATCTAATCCTAATTACCTCCCAAAGGCCCTACTTCCCAACATCATCAAATTAGGGGTAGAGGTTCAACATATGAATATGGGAGGGGAAACAAATATTCAATCCATGACACTCTCCACCAAAACCTGCTCCCCTGGATCAGTCTTCTCCATCTCAGTTCAGAGCAGCCTCACAGTTCCAGCTGTTCAGACTAATAGCCTCAGAATCATCCTTGATGCCTTCCTTTCTATCACTCCCCACATTCAACCCATCAATAAATCCGGTCGGCTCCACTGTGAAAGTACACTCCGAAGGCAGTCGCTTCTCACCACTGCCACTGCTACCACCCTTGTCCAACCCTCCATCATCTCTCAAACCAGATTACAACAGTCTTTTGACTGATCTCCCTGAGTCCACCCAGCACCCCTAAAACCTATTCTCACCACAGCCACCAGATGACCTCTGTAAAATGGCAGTGAGACAGCTATTACCCTCGCTGGGAACCCTCCAGCAGATTTACATCTTAATTGACATAGAAGTCAAAGCCCTTTCAACGGGCTAACTAGCCCTGCAGGATGTTTCGCCACCTTCACCCCTACCTATCTACCTGATCCCATCTACTCCTCCCCTCATTCACCTCATTCCAACCGTGCTGATATCCTCCTGCTTCTCAAACACCACTGCCTGGAACACTCCTTCCCCAAATATGCACAGCACAGGCCATCCTCCCTTGCCTCTCTCAAATCTTGAGTCAAACATCACCTTCCCTGTAAAGTCTTCTCTGACTCCCTCCGCCATTTAAAACTGCAGCCCCTCCTTTCATCCTCCCCTTTTCTCCATCTCCCTAGTCTGGTTCATTTTTCTCCATAGCACTTACACCATGTAATGTCGATTATTTCTTTTATTTAGTTATGTCTAAAATCCTGACAATGGGTGCAAGTCCCACAAAAGCTCAGATTTCTCTGCTGTGTTCACTGCCGTATCCTTAGCATCTAGTTGGCACTCAATATATGCTGGATGAATAAATAGATATAAACTTTGCCCAGCCACTTATTATCACCAACATTTGAAACTCATTTAATGTAAAATGATTCCATTATCACTATTATGTTATTTCTGTCCTGAATTTTCTAGAATGATTTCCAATTAAGCATCTCCCCAAAAGCCTCACTCATGAGCCTGCCTGTGTCCAATGCTGGTCTTAGCTGTCCCTGCAGTCAAGAAAGGCCTAATTTTTTCTGCAAGTGAGAGGCGGCTTAGAAAGCTCTACCCCAGGTGTTAACAATTATTATCTCCAAATGTTGAAATTTCTAGTGATGTTTACTTTTTGACGGAGTCTTGTCATAATGAGCACATTTTACTTTCATAATCAAAGAAAACCACAATTGGAAATGACTCCCCTTCAAAAAACAAAAATAAAAATAAGTGGGACCATAGCTGAAGTCACGCTTTTGCCACCACAGCTCTGAGAAGTACAGCCCAACAACTCCTGAGGCCACAAGCATCATTTGACCTCTGAGCACCCGCCAACTGAGGCCGCACCACCAGCGGGCTGCGTTCCTGCGGTGGGTTTTTTTAAACTTACATTGGTTCAGAACATAGACTGATGTCACCGGGTAATTTGGAGACAGTTAACAACAAACCAAAACCATCTTTAAATCGATCGCTTAAAGATACAGGTGGTTCACCAGACTTAAAAACAAAACCATGTTGGCTCAACATGCTGGTTTATTTTTTTTATTTTGCCTAATCAGCAATCTGCACAAAGCTTTGTGCCAACGTCTGGACTATTTTAATCATTTTTTCCTCTATCTAAACAGCGTGCAGTGTATTCTGCCACCTCCTAATCCCAATTTTCAAATGGTGAAAGCTGTTTTCAAGAGAGTATATGGACCCTCGAGTGCAGCATTTCAACAAGCCCACAGGAATCATTGAACTTCACTAAAAATATTAAGTGAGCCTTCTTAGCCCTTGTCTTCTAATTGCAAAAACAAGAGTAACAACATTAATTAGAGCCAAAACTTTCTGAACACTTACTTTGGCCAAGCACTGATCCAACCACTTCAAATTAATATACTCATTTAATCCTTCCAAACCCTGTTATCACTATTTAAAAGATGAAAATATAGAAGCACAGAGAGGTCAAGAAAGTAGCTTGAGGTTACACTGCAGTAAGCGGCAGAATCTGGATCCTGGCTCCAGGACCCATACTGTCGTACGACTGTCAGTGACCACCGGGTGTCTCCTGTACTTGCCACGGTGTTGAGACTCCATGCCCTTGGATATACTACTCCCATTTCCCCTAATGTCATTCCCCTCCTTTGCTGCCTGACAAACTCCTATTCAACCTCCAAAACTCATCTTTGGGAAACCTTCTCTGATACTCCCAGGAGAATTAGTCATGCTCTTTCTACTTTCTACCCCCGTTTTCTTTATTTATATGCTATTTCACTAACATGTAAATAAATAAATCTCCCGACTTGACTATGAGTTCTATGTAGAAAGGAGCTGCATCTGATTCATTCCTGAATTCTCCACACTTAATAAATATCAAAAGAATGAATTAATTTACAAATTTGAGATCTTTTAGGGTTCATTTAATATAACAACATTTATTAAGTGCTTACTATCCTAGGCACTCTATGTATTTTAACTCATTTAATCCTTACCATAACCCAATTGAGGAAAGTACTGTTATTGTCCCCATTTTGCAGACGTGGAGGCAGAAAAAGTTAAAAATTCTATTATTGTCCAAAGTCAGAGCTAGTAAAAACCAGAATTTGACCCAACTGTTTGGCTCCACACTCATGGCCCCAGTACTCAGGTTTTGTACCAGACTCTCCAAGATCCAGAAGAAAGGTTACACCCAGTTCTTGCCGTCAAGATGCCACAGGGAATCCACTTTTCTTTCTTCTTCACATTAATGTTGGGAATGATCACCTGCAGGATCTATGAGGGTGGAGATCCTGTCCACTTGGTTCACCCTGAAAACTCACTGTCCAGCACAGGGCCTGTCATGAAAAAGGAAGCTCAACAGATATTTGTTGAATGATCAAAAATCATTTCTGAGCCAGCCCTGATGGCCTAGTGGTTAAAGTTCGGGGCGCTCCGCTTCGGCAGCCAGGGTTCGGTTCCCAGGCATGGAACCACACCACCCGTCTGTCACTAGCCATGCTGTGGGGCGACTCACACAGAACTAGAAGGACTTATAACGAGAACATACTGGGGCTTTGGGGAGGAAAAAGAAAAGAGGAAGATTAGCAACAGATGTTAGCTCAGGGTGAATCTTTCACAGCAAAAAAAAAAAAAAAATCATTTCTATATAGCTTTGAAATGATTGTGTTTTTTTACACATAATAGCACCAGGCACTGTTCAAAGTATTATACATAAATTACGTTATCTTCAAAACAACTCCATGAGGAAGGTATTCTTTTTAGCCCTATTTTACAGATGAGAAAACGGAGGCACCGTGAGGTTCAATAACTAACTTGCTCAAGATCCCAGCATTAGAATGTGAAGCCAGGATCAAACTTAGGCAGTCTGACCCTACAGTCTTGTAGGTTCTTGTGGCAGCTGTGACAAATAACCACCAACTGGGAGGCTTAAAACAACAGAAATTTATTCTCTCACAGTTCTAGAAGTTAGAATTCTGCTATCTAAGTGTTTGCAGGGCCGTGCTCCCTCCGAAGCCTCTAGGAAAGGATCCTTCCCAGCCTCTTCCAGCTTCCAGTAGCCCTAGGCATTCCTCAGTTCGTAGCAGCATAACTCCAGTCTCTGCCTCCATCTTCACACGGCCACCTTCCTTCCGTGTCTGTGTATCTGTCTTCACATGGCGTTCTCCCTGTGTGCCTGTGCCCAAATTTCTCTTCTTCTAAGGACACAGTCATAATGGATTAAGGGCCCACCCTATTCCAGCATGACCTCATCATAACTTGATGACATCTTCAAAGACCTTTGTCCAAATAAGGTCACATTCACAGGTACCAGAGGTTAGGACTTCACGGTATCTTTTTTGCAGGGACACAATTCAACCCATAACAGATACCTTGTATAGAACTGACTCAAGATGCAGAGAAACGACTCCATTTCTCTAAGCAGTTACCCTCTTGATTGATGCAAGATTTGCCAGTTCTCAAATCACTCCTCTGAATATGGGAGTGGTTAAAGGTTTGAGATTCAAGAGTTTCTTTACATACAAGGTAAACATAACACAACCAAAATGTAAGCATACTTTAAGTAAATGAGAAACTTTCTTTATCATAAAGAACCAAGTATTTCCAGAATGGAAGCCAGTTAATATACCATAAACATTCAAAGTAGAATACTTATAATCTGCTTTCTGTCCCACTCTGTTATTCATCTACACCTTCATTTCTTCCATTAAGGCAACACCTTTGAATTTTGACCAATGAACAATATAAACAATATTCTATTATGGTGATCTATAACCACTTGATATTTTCTTTTTTAAACTGTGAATAGAAGTGTCCATTTCTTCTGAAAGCTAATGATTCTTTGGGGTCGAGAGCTAACAGTTTTTTTTGTGTGTGTGTGAGGAAGATCAGCCCTGAGCTAACATCTATTGCCAATCCTCCTTTTTTTTCCCCCTTTTCTCCCCAAAGCCCCAGTAGATAGTTGTATGTCATAGTTGCACATCCTTCTAGTTGCTGTATGTGGGACGCGGCCTCAGCATGGCCAGACAAGCGGTGCGTCGGTGTGCGCCAGGGATCCGAACCCGGGCCACCAGTAGCAGAGCGCGAGCACTTAACTGCTAAGCCAAGGGGCCGGCCCCCCCGAGAGCTAACAGTTTAAGATTACATGCAACCTTCAAATTTTGATTAACAAAAATTAGCCTTCAGGGAAAAATGTAAACAAAGTACACAATTATTTGAGTAAATGGGTGTGTTTCAAATTTCTCCCAATGATAGCCACCCTCTTCTTCCAGAATCTAATGTCAAACTCGTGCATTCACTGTACATCAACTTTGTGCTTCTGTTAATCATGTGAAATACATTCACCACACACTGGAGGCCCGATTTTCTCTGTATGCTAGGGAAGCAAACAGAAATTTCCAAAATAGGCTAATTCAGAATTTGGCCCTTTAAACAGACTTGGGAAAATTCTCTGGCGTGAATAACTGTTAACCAATCCACGACTCAGGAATTATTCTTTGAAATGGTATTCCTGGATGACACCGCTGATAACTAATTAAATGAATACATTTTGCTAGCATCACCTAGATGGCGAAAAGCATCCCATAAATCGCCTTAACTCATTTTAAATATCAAAATATAGCATTTAAGTCAGGATGCACTGCGGGTCAAAGCTAGTCAAAGCAAACATTGTAGGGAAAATGATATTTCCTAAAATCAAATTCTTGACCTGAAATTCGATCTGCTTTCTTGTATTCCATCAATGATCCTGACTTAAATAGAAGAAGTACTAATAGGTTATTAGAAAGGACAGTTCAATTATTTTAGAAGAAATGAACGACTTACATTTTTTAAAAAAACAAAGTAACAGCCTTCCTCTAGAAAAAGACCATTATTAACATGGAATAATTTAGCAAGTAAAATTCTATTTTACTAGTACACCACACTAAAATGCAATTTTCAGACTAATATATTTACAGAACATTTCTCGATTGCCAGTTGCTCACCCCCGACGGCTGGAGTTTATCCTCTGTAATTATACTGAGTGCATTTTCAGGACAGAATGCTCGATGATAAGAGAAATAACCGATTTCTTCCTAAAGAAAAACAACACAACCCCAGTTTACATCCTTTAAAAGTACATATCACCCTACAGAGAGTGTAGAAATTTTCTTTGTTTAAAAAAGCAATTAGAAAAAAATGCAAAGCAGCTACAATTACAACCAAATACAATTTGTGCTTCTGATATGAGCTCTCTCATACTGGTTGGTCCTTAGACACTCTCTAGCCTCCTGAGGAATTCCTGATTTTGCAATCTAGATCGTATGTCTTAGGGAAATATTAATTTATGAAGGGGTGTGTGTGTGTGTGTGTGCACGTGTGCGTGTGTGTTCTGTGCGCCTGCATTCACATTTACTGAATGCGTTCCCTGTGCCAAGTTCTGTCCTCATAATCTCCATTCAGCCTATCACCTGCTCTGGCTGTGTGCCCTGGGACAACCTTGGTGAGCCTTAGCCTCCTCACTCATATTTGAGGATCATTACAGCAGCTACCTCACAGAGGTGTGGAGTCAAATGATGTCCTCATGTAAGGCATTCGTCACAGTGACGTTGTCTCACATTAAGTGCTCAATAAACATTAACCCTTACAATTTCTATAGGATCCTCCTACAGGTGAGGAAAGGAGGTAACTTGTTAGGGTCACTGCACTGATAGACACAGACCCAGGATCAAATCCCAATCCATAGGTCTTCCAAGCCTATCAAACTTTAACAGGAGGCATCAGACACACTGAAGGACTGTGATTCACATTCTCCGAAGATAATAAAGGTTGGGGGGAGGGAGGGCGGGCAATAAAAACCAAGATCATGTAGTTGGAAATAAAGCATTAAAAACCTAGTACCAATTACAAATGTCTCCCCATCAGCCTTTTTTAAAAGAACTATCTTTTTAAATATTTTAATCTTAAATAGTATGAAAGTTTTTGATCAAGGACCATCTTCTATAACACAATACCAAAAGTGGAGTTAATCTAGAATTCCTGGTCAATCTACTGTCCATTTCGACAACAAGAAATCAAGAAAGTAAATATCTTGATCACTTTATAGCACACATTTTCACGTTATCACAGTAAACGCTCCCAACCAGGTAGGTATCATTCTAGACATTTTACAGATAGAGAAACTGTGGCTCAGGCAGGGCAACCACCTACATCCACCTATCCCAGGGCAAGGCCTTGATTTAAACTTAGCTCTGTCTAGATCTAAAGTCTATGCTCGCTTTAGAACAAAATAGACAGGGCCGGCCCCGTGGCTTAGCGGTTAAGTGCGCGTGCTCCGCTCCTGGTGGCCCGGGTTCGGATCCCGGGCGCGCACCGACGCACCGCTTGTCTGGCCATGCTGAGGCCGCGTCCCACATACAGCAACTAGAAGGATGTGCCGCTATGACATACAACTATCTACTGCGGCTTTGGGGGGGGGGGGGGGAAAAGAACAAAATGGACAAAGCAGAAGAAAAGGTTAGGCCACTTCATCACTTGGCTTTGAGGGCACACTCAACAGAATACATGGGAAAGGTGCCACAGTTCTGGAGGACATCTCAAACGATGATGATTTATTTTTACTAAATTAATTCATTTCCAAAGTAGCAGTCAGTAACAGACACAGCCAAAGACATGCCCCACAGAGAACATACCCAATTCACAATTTCAAACTTGCCTGGTTCAGCGTTAATTTCACATAAAAGACAGCTTTTGAAAAGACAGGTGCTCAGTATCAGGTTCAGGTGAGTGGCACCTGTATCCTCCTCAGTTCTTGGGGTCCATGTCCTCCCCACCCCTCAAAGCTTCAGCCCCCGCGGCAGACTGCACAAAGGTTAGAACACACCTGAGTAGCTTCCATCCAATGCAAATTAATTCCTCCTTCAGCTTCCAAACTGACTATAACGCAAGACTCTTTGGGTCACAGTATCTGGACCGGTGAGGACACGGGACCAGTTGTCTCTCTTTTCCTCTTCTAGGTTAAATATTTTTTTTACTGTAGTAAAGTACACATAACAAAATTTACCATTTTAGCCGTTTTTAGGTGTACAGTTCTGTGGCATTAAGTACATTCACATTGTTGTGCAACCATCACCATCATCCACCTCCAGAACTTTTTCTTCTTCCCTAACTTGCACTCTGGACCCATTAAACAATAACTCCCCACTGCCCCTTCCCCTCAGCCCCTGGCAACCGCCTTTCTACTTTCTGTCTCTATGAATCTGACGGTGTGTAAGTACATTCACACAACATTTGCTCTTCTGTGACTTGCTTATTTCACTAAGTATAATGCCGGTTCTCTTTTGCTTCCAGTTAGTCTTCTTGAAGAGACACCCCTGAAATGCACACCCTTTAGATGAATTAAAAACGAACACACGTGGGCCAGCCCTGTGGCTTAGCGGTTAAGTGCGCGCGCTCCGCTGCTGGCGGCCCGGGTTCGGATCCCGGGCGCGCACCGACGCACCGCTTCTCCGGCCATGCTGAGGCCACGTCCCACATACAGCAACTAGAAGGATGTGCAGCTATGACATACAACTATCTACTGGGGCTTTGGTGGAAAAATTAAAAATTTAAAAATTTAAAAATTTAAAAAAAATGAACACGTGAGGGGCCAGCCCAGTGGCGTGGTGGCTAAGTTCGTGCGCTCTGCTTCAGTGGCCCGGGGTTTGCAGGTTCGAATCCTGGGCACCAACAGATGTACTGCTCATCACGCCACGCTGTGGCGGCGTCCCACATATAAAGTAGAGGAAGACTGGCACAGATGTTAGCTCAGAGACAATCTTCCTCAGCAAAAAGAGAAGGATTGGCAACAGATGTTAGCTCAGTGCCAACCTTCCTCATCAAAAAAAAAAAAAAACCAATAAAATGAACACGTGAGAAAGTTTTTCCCTTTTACTCATTGCTAAAAGGATATAAATACACTAAGGATGCTTCGGGAGGAAGACGAGAGAGAAAGCCAACAAAATCATCCCTAATCCCACCACGGAACCACATCATTTTCATTTCTACTCATTCTCTCATAAACTTTTGCTTTACACAAATTAAATTTTATAATCACATCACATTGAGTATACTCCTTCAACTTAACCATCTATATACCTCCAAGCATTTCAAAAATTAACTTTCAGGGTCAACACTAAGGAAAAATAAATGTGCTTCCATAAAAACTTGTATCCACCGAGCTCTCCTATGGTAGAAATGAGTTGAAATTGCCTGAAGTTTCACTCTGATATAAGGAAATTGTTCTCGGCAAAATAGTATCACATTGTTTAATAGTTGGTGCTACAGAAAGAAGACAACACCTTCACAAATGCTCATACAAAAATCATTTAAGTGTTAAGCAAAAATGTATATAACCTCCGAACGCAGCCATCCATCCCACTATTATCTTTCTCAACGGAAAACAGCACAACAGCATCTAATGAAAATCCTGTTTTCTTTACAGGAAATAAAGATAATGCCACTAATCAACATTCTCCCCAGTTTTTTTTTTTTATTGGCTTTTCTTGCAATCCACATGTTCCCAGAACTAAGTGGCAAAAAAGATAAAATTCAATAAAACTCCACATCTTATTCTTGTTTCTTGTTTCTAGTTGCAGCTTGTAAAATATATTTATAACAGCAGGATCTAGGACCAGTAAAGGAAAATGATGTAAGATGAAATAAAACTCAAGGCAGCAGGAGATGACTTCGATTGGGAGACAATTATATATGAGCTGACGGAACACAAGACTTCCTTTATTTATTTTAGTAGAAATAACCTCAAGTCCTGGAAAAAAGACATTTTTAGAAAACAACACTGACCCAATTGCTAAGTCTCATGAATAAGAGCAGTGAGTATTACTTTTGTTGCACCACTGCTCATACATTTTCTGCTCAAATCATTGGAAAACATTTAATTTGAATGCTGGAGTTCTTCCCCCTGAATTCTGGGATACTAGATGACTGAGACACAGAGATCCTGTCCACAGCAATGGTAGCCAACATATCCACTGTTCATACTAAATCTCCTGTCTCATTTAGGGAAAGCACAAATGCCAGGAAAAGAGTACCCCAACAAGGGGAACCCAAAAGGACCAATCATTCCAAATTCAAAGTCTAAGTTCCCATGACCTTCTAGAAAGAACCCCTGGGGGATGCCAAGCCCTAATTCTCTTTAGTGCTCCAGGCCTGTTACCCTTCCTGGGTGGACTGTTTCTGGGGCTGTCCCATCTATATCTGCAGCTTCTTCTAATCCTCTTCTCAGTTAAGCCCCACTGCATTTTTCTGGAAATTACCCCAAGCATAAAAAATCAGCAGCACAGGACAGGGGCTGCCTCCCATCCCCGACAACTGAGCCAAATGTTCTTTTACTCTGAATTATTCTCTCTACGCAAATATTCTTTTCAAAAAGACTCATCCTGGGCTCTCCCTCAAGTGAAAATTTTCAGTAAGCTGGCCCCCACCTTGTCGCTTTCCCCAGTTGCTGTGCCAAACTAGAATCTTAAAGATTATCAGAGAATAAAACTATCCAAAAAGACAGACCCAGTCCATCTGCTCTGACTGCAGGAAGGACCAAAACTAAACATATCTCAACTGAAAGGAAATCTAAAAGCTAATATTTTTAAGTTGAAATTAAGATTCCAAAACATCAGCAAAAACCCAGTATAATGTTAACCAAGTCTGACCCCAAGTTTATTTTTCTCATACCTAATGCTCACCCTTAGTAACTCCAACAGGTCACTTCACCTCTCCCTACCTCCTCTTAGGCTCAGCTGACATCCAAGGCAATTTCTATATACCCAAAAGAAGACAGACTGAAGGCATAATTTGAACAATTTAAGTCAAAAACCACTCTCCATTAAATTAACTGAGGCAAAGCATGTGCAGAAACAGCTTGAGACTCACGTGACATTACAGCCAGCTCCTTGCTGATTACAGCAACTGAGCAACGATCTCTCGGGCTCTAAATGCCATTTATCTTTGGAGCCAAATCAGTGGCACTGACAAACTGGGCACAAGGCACAAGGAAAACCAACATGAGAAATCCCGTCTCCTGCAGTCCTCTATAACAATCAGACAGCCATCGAAGGCGGAATGGAAGGTAGAGAGAAGGCTGCACCACGTGAAACATTTTTTGGGTGGATGCAAAGCAGTACATGTAGAGGTGGTTGTCCAAGATGTGCACCAAGAAACACTAGTTCAGAGGAGACTGTGCAAAATGGACCCAGAGGCAAACGCTGGATTAAATGAAGTTAACAAGTTTCTTGTCCGCAGGACTTCTTGAATACGTTAAAGGAGAGAGAAGGCAGAAAGCTTTATTCACAATACATGTCCAATCACTTGGGTTTCAATGAACACACTTTGGGAAGCACTGCTTTAGAGGCCATGGAAGCAAGCTTAGAGCTGAGGCCTGGATAAGCAGGCACAATAGTAAGGTGACATCAATCCAGTCTTCAGGACTACAGGGGCATTAGGGCTCCTTGAAGAGATATCTTAAAGTGAGGCCCTCTGTACCACTCTCTTGACCCGAGCCTGCTCCTCTCCACATCATGATCTTGACGTAGCCATCACTTACTGCCACGCGCGATACTGCTTAATAGTCGCCTACGCAGACCACTAGATCTAAAGGAGCCCACTAGGCACTATGCATCACATCCCTCATCTCTATTGTCTTCAGTGTGCCTCCCACTAAGACGGCAGAGAGCGTTTAACCCATTTGCAAATCCCTAAGGCCTACTCCACACAGTAGGTGCTCAATAAACATATACAGAATGACTAAGTAAATGAAGTAGTCTAGCTATCCCTCCCTCGGGCTTGAAGCAATGATTACTTAGACATCTGGTTACACTTAATTTCAGTTCAATATGATTTATTATTTCAAACAAAAAGGTTATGCTTATGCTATGGCTGCTAAATTAAATGACATGCATTTCCTTTGGACACATATTTTCATACTGAGCCACTATGAGAAAACTACATATTTTTGAGTCATTCCAGAAACAATAATGGATTTAAAGTGAGCCCCTCCCCTAGACCTTTCCAGAATTTGGATACAAAACCACAAAGTTATATTAACCAAACTCATAGTGACCTTATCATGCTATAAGCCTATACCATCATCACCAGAGATAAACTCTCAGAAAAACTAGCTGCTGAAAACGTTCTGGGGCATATTATGAAAGCCTCCAATGATAAGATTCTTTTTCATTCATATATTCATTCTTTACATTTTTTCTTTTTTTTTTTTCTCGCTGAGGAAGATTTGCCCTGAGCTAACATCCACTGCCAGTCTTCCTCTTTTTTTTTTTTTTTTTGCTTGATGAAGATTAGCCCTGAGCTAACATCTGTGCCAACTTTCCTCTATTTTGTATGTGGGTCACTGCCACAGCATGGCCAATAAGTGGTGTAGGTCTGTGTCTGGGATCTGAACCCGCGAACCTGGGCTGCCAAAGGGGATCATGTGGAACTTTAACCACTAGGCCACAGGGCTGGCCCCTTGACAAATGTTTATTGAGCACCCAGAACTTCCTAAGCACTGGGAGCACAAGGACCAAGAAGCAACAGTGCTGTCCCTCAAAGGCTTACAGACTAGAAGAGAAGCCAGGAAAGTAAGGGTGGCCATGGAGTGTGACAACAAAGGCATGAGTAAGTGGGTATGAGAAGCTCAGGTCGGAACAAGGAGGACCAGTTGCCCTGTCCTGGGTGATCATGGGTCCCGGTGGTCTTCCAAGTGTGGTCCCCAGACCAGCAGTATCAATATCACCTGGGAAATTGTTAGAAGTGCAAACTTTGATCAGGCCACACCATAGACCTATGGAATCACAAACTCTGAGGGTGGGGCCAGCCACGTGTGTTTTAACAAGCCCTCGGGTCATTCTGACGCACACTGAGGTGGATGATGATTAAGTTACTTCCTTAGGAGGAATAAAAGTCAAGCAGGTAAAAAACAGACAGACAGTAAGGATGGCTGCAGGCAATAGGAACAGAGGATAAAACCCGAAGGCCAGAGAAAACCCCGCATGTTCTGAGTAAGAACAGTGCGGCTAAAGCTCAGAGTATGAGATGGAGAGCGCAGCAGATCACGAAAGGTGTCAGGTGCAGCACCAAGGAGCTGGGATTTCATCCTGACAGCAGCAAGGAGCCCCTGAAAGGTTGGGATGGACATGCCCAGACCTGCAGCAGATTTCAGAAGATCACCTTGGAAGCAATGTAGAGAACAGAGAGGCCATGGAGAAGGCAGCTGCAGACTCCCTCACGGCCATAGTGATGGGAAGGAAGGTGGAGGCAGACTATCAGAAACAACAGGGCTCCAAGAGGGAGCCAGAGAGTCAGGGGCCCCTCTCGCAGCTGCAGAGATGGAAGTGCCAGGCACGCTGTAAGATAGATTAAGCATCTCTTCCCTTGGGAAGCCTTGCCTGACACAACCCACCAGGGCAGGTGCTGGTCTGGGAAGCACTGAGTACTTCTCCTGGTAGCACACATCACATTTTATCATAGGTAGTTCTTTAGCTGTCAGTCTTTCCCTATAGACTGAGAGCTTCCAGCAGGCAGAGGCAGTGGCCATCCGGGCAGTTTCCATTCTGGTCAGTTTCCCTGGGGTAGCATTTGGAACAGCGCCCAGCGCCTGGGAAGCCAAACTGAATGAATGGAGCTGGACAAGCGGGGAGGCCACTGAGAGGCCACTGCTCTCATTCAAGGGAGAGATGACCGTGTCATGGGGAAGGAATTAGAAAGCTTTTAACAACTGAACTTCTTAATTTTTCTCTAGTCTGTTGATACCATTCAAAACACTGAATGAACAGTGTCAAGTCAATTATGTTGCGAAAATTCAACAGTAAACTTGATCTATTGAGTGGAGTTCACAAGCTCGTCTCCCTGTGGAAAGTCAGAAAGGGCATAGTTGGGCCGGCCCCGTGGCTTAGCGGTTAAGTGCATGCGCTCCACTGCTGGTGGCCCGGGTTCGGATCCCAGGCGCGCACCGACTCACCACTTCTCTGGCCATGCTGAGGCTGAGTCCCACGTACAGCAACTAGAAGGATGTGCAGCTATGACACTCAACTATCTACTGGGGCTTTGGGGGGAAAAAAATAAATAAATAAACAAAATCTTAGAAAGGGCATAGTGGGAGCACTTTTGCAAGTGAAAGTAAGACACAATCCTAGGTCAAGAGAGACTGCCACCTAAAGATAAGTTTGCTCTCTTTAGTTTATAGAACAATTCTGCAAAGCCTCGAGGTAGAGGACAGAGACATTTCACATCCCGCTGATACAGTCTGCGTCTTTGCTTTGATTTTTAGAAACGATTTCAAGCAGGCAGATAATGTTGTGACCCAATTACAGGGTATTTTGGAAGGAGCAGGCACCTAACTGGGGGTGGAACTGGTGGGCGTAGAGGGAAAACTTAGCTACAAAGCAGGCACTACCACCTGCCTCTCAGTCCTGCACAGAATTTATAAGGAAGGGAGCTGTGACAACCAGGAGGTGAGGCAACATCTCCCCTGACCCGCTTCCCATTTTCTCACCACTCCCAAAATAGACAGAGCTAAGGAAAATCATAAATATATTTCTCAGTCCTCTAGGGGAAGGTTCATTAGGGGCATAAATTTGGGTCCCTGGGAAAAATAGGATGAAAGGCAAAGCTATTAAAAGTCCTAGAATCACGAGGTGGAAAGAGTGGAAAACAAAACCCATAGACTAAGAGGAACCAGAGAAACAAAAACAATGGTCAATTCTTACACCAAAGCATACACTTTGGCAGAGGCAGTGGCCATCCCGGCAGATGGCACAAACTCAGCTGCCTGGATTCTCCAAACTCAAGCTCTCTAGAGTCAAAAGTTCAAGTTTTTGCTTAAAATTTAAAATAACAATAACTTTTAAGGTCTTACTCATATCAAGTATTATTCACGTATCATATATTAACTCATGAAATGCTCATAACCATATTTTATAGGCACCATTAGTGTTCCTATTTACAGATGAGGAAACTGCGGCACTGTGAATTCTGTTGTCTGCAGTCATACGGCTATTAAACCGCAGAGCAGTATTGGAATCCTAAGAGTCTGGCTCTTAACCACCAAATCCCTACTACCTCCCAAGAGGGCTGTCCAGCCTCCGTGGCCTCTACCCACTAGATGCCAGTAGCATTCCTTCCACAGTCATGACAATCAAAAATGTCTCCAAATACTGCCAAATGTTCCCTGGAAGACAAACTGCCCCTCTTGAGAACCACTGCTACAGAGATTTGAAAGGCAAAATCTCTAGGTCCCTTATAGAAGGAGTGGTAAATCCTAGATGTTGCGTAGAAGAAACAGGCTACAACAGTTCTACCGAGTGAAGGACAAAAGGAAAAGGAGGCAGCTGAAGGGTTCTCCGTAGTGGGGGTTTACACGAGGAGTCCCTTGCCACGGCTCCTATTCTGCAGGGCCTCCCTACTCCAGAGGAGTGAGGACAGCCCTTCCTCTCTCCACTCCCTCACAACCTCACACACGTGCGTCCACTGCAGCACCTTATAACCAACGCTTGGTACATTCGTCTCTGTCTTCCAGAACTTCTTACAGGGCCTGGCACACAGTACTTGCTCAATAAACACTTGCTGAACAAAAGCAAGATCAAATGGAGCTGAGGTTTCTGGGTGTCACCAAATGAACGCATGTCGGCCTTCATCAGGGATCTGGAAAAGTACAAA
The DNA here is from genome assembly GCF_020826845.1 of Diceros bicornis minor. Taxonomy (NCBI): domain Eukaryota; kingdom Metazoa; phylum Chordata; class Mammalia; order Perissodactyla; family Rhinocerotidae; genus Diceros; species Diceros bicornis. Next base: position 33,885,372 of record NC_080747.1, read on the forward strand.
TAAAACTTGGTTCTTATAAGAGGTTCTGATCAGATCACTAGAAGAATCCGAGGTTCAATCAGTGCTTCCTGAAGTACCTATACACCCCTGAGTTCACTGTGAGTCCACGCCACGCCTCAGTTATGTTCAGAAATTTAGTTGTATTAGTTCACTCAGGAATGAATCAATTCAACAACCTAACTCATGCTAAGGAAATTCTAATTTATTCACTTCCACCGACAAATAGTACTATAAGCAAATCAGGATACTCAATGTGGTGAGTCCACTGACTCTCTTGACCAAGACAAAAGTCTACTTGGGAAGCTAAATGAAGATCAGAAGGTAAGAACAGAGCCAGCACCCAGGAGCAGGCAGGATCCTCCCAGGGAGAGGCATCATCATCCAGGGTGCTGGGGCCCTCTCTCCAGACCCACCACTCTAGCAGCCAGAAGTCTCAAGTGAGCCACAAGGCTGCTGGAGTACCCTGAAATCCTCACTTCTCCTTTTCCCAGTCATTAGAAGCCTCTGTCATCCCAATATTGCCTCGTGATCGGCACATGACAACTAATCAGATTCCCGTGTATTTTACTTACAATAGAAACATTCTAGACTGGAATCTGCCCAGAGAGATTCAATACAGCAACCCCTAGTTTCAGACATATTTAGAAACTATATTTGGATTTTCCTACTACTCAACTCGTGTTCAAATGAAAGAAATGCACATTGGGGTCATAATTTGGAGGAAACAGTTCCACTACTAAATACACAGATTTATGGTAATGTCCATTTGGAAAATGGATGAAAGGTGAAATCTTCACCTTTTCCCCAAATGCTGAATTTAGGAAGGTTTCACGGTGTGATGGAAAGAAGAACATAGGCTTTGTTTAGGGCCTGGCCAAGTCCTTTGACTTTTCTGAGCCATGGTTTCCTCACCTATAAAAGGGGAAATAAGGAGGTACCCCAAAAGACTAAATGCAATGGTTCCTATACAGCACCAGGAACAGAGCCGGCCCTTAGTTAATAAATGTTATTTCTTCATCCTGTCAGTTCCTCAGCAACCCATGGACCCCTCTGTACTGACTACAGCTCCAGGGCAAGCATCGTTCACCATGGGGCCTTTAGTGGAAAGGACCTCAGTTTCCTTCTCTCTAAAAGGGGAACAGCACCACAGTGTTTTGTAAGAATTAAATAGGGTAACAGCTATAAAGCTCCCAGCATGAAGGAAGAGCTCCACAATAATATTAATACTATATTATTATTAGGACCAGTGAGATCCAAATATTACTAAGCACAGATTTTTTAAAGTATCATCTGAAAATATTTATTTTCTTAACCTATTTACAACTCAGAAATAATTTAGGTTTTTTTTTATTCTCCCCCCAACCCTCCAACAGCGACTAAACTAAAGGTGACTAATATCAATTTCACAAGCAAATTATTCTTAAGCTTCCTCTACTGATTCATCAAGGCTCACCCTGGAGGGCATGATACTGCAGAGGTCCTAACCAAGCTGGCTATTACACAACTCTTGGTTCTATGGCTTGGACTCCATCAGCATTTCCTAAAATCATGAAGCCCAAATTACTAGAGTGTGCTGTTTGGGCAGAAAGAGGCCTGCAAGCAAAGAAACAAACACTAAGATCAGTCATTTTGAGGTCCTGCCAGCTAAAATTCACATTTCAATCACTTGTCCTTTCTACTCTCTCAGACCCTGGTCTTTCACCTTGGGACTTGCCTTGTCATTCTTAGGCTATAATTCAAAAATATTCCCTGTTTCCCAGAGCACGTTCAAGATTAGCTTCTTCCCTGCTCCTAGGACCTTGGGTCTGTACCGGTGACTCTACATTCCTGGCAGGCTCAGATGCCCCACCAGCCCATCCACAAGCTCCAGTCTGGCCTGGCCTCCACCATTCAACTCGATCCCGAGGGCAGGGCTCTCTACATCCCAGGCCTGGATTCCCAGACTTATCAATTTCATGGACCATTAAGCTGCCAAATAAAAATATTCCCATCAATTCATAAAAGAAATATAACCCCCACATTGGAAGGGTATAATCTCAGAGAAAAGGACTCATCTTCTAATTTGAACACACTTACGAAATATTCACTACATCATCGTTATCACTTTGATAAGGGCAGCGAACCTATCATCAATAGACAGCGGCCCACAGGCCTAGCACTGTGCTTTGGATATAAGTAGCAGACATCCCGTTACCTTTAAATTGTGTGGAAATGCTCTGCTTCATAGGGCAGCGGTTTTGGAAATGCTACATCCCATACCACCAGTAATGCCACACCTTCCTTCTTCAATGACAGCTTTTCCCTCCACCCTCTGGAGCTCTGCAAGTTCTCTCCAATCTCGTCCTCCTAAGCGTACACCTCTCCTAGCTCAGTTCCAAAACTGCATTCTACCTAGTCAACTTTAAAAGGAAAAAAACAAAACAAAACACTCTTCCTCCCACTCCAAGCACTCCTGAAGCATACTTTACAGTAGAGTTACCCTTCAAAAACCTCAGTTGTTACCTAGCAGACAAACTTTTGCAAGATTTCCCCAAGAGGCAAAGGACAGAATGGTTCACTTTATTCATAACCACTGTAAAATCATTAACAAACAGTAAAGAAAACATTAATCCACAATTCCATACCATTCATTCTTTTCCATGTTCTCTTCTCATCTTTGTCCACACGAATCTGTATATTTTATATACCAATAAATTATACCTTGGGGGTTTTTCCTGATTATAAAAGTAACACCTTTCCTAGCATTCTAGGAATGGCATCTTGCCTTAGGAGACTAGGCAAGATTCACATATTATGGAAATAAGATTATATAGAAAGGGAATGTCTCCTGCGTCTCTACATCCTCTAATACCTTTAAACCGATCCAGGCTTCTTACTTCTTGCCAAGTGGTGATGACTTGACTTTCTCCCGTCTATGCCCTTCCTCTCTTACACTCCTCATCTCGTTTTTGGAGTTATTGCCCACTCCTACCAGGGGCCCAGCAACCCTGGAGCCTGGTTATGAACAGAGGCACAGACTCACAGTCCATTTATTATCAATTATTTAAATGCACATAACTCAGGCTTCTCCTCACCTGTCTCACTTAAAGGTTAATGAGACCGAGTTTTGTGAGCATCTTGAAAGCAAAGTGCACAAAAACACCAAATGGGATCGGTTTCCTTTGCTCTCTGCCCCATCATCATAGCTTGCCAAAAAAAAAAAAGGGTCATGATCTTGCCAACAACGAGTAGGCATGTTCTGACGGCCATCACTCCTGCTACTGCAGCAGCTGACCACAGCCACCTGCCCAGCACAGTGATGGTGCTAACATGAAACCATAACAATAATTTTATTCCAGAGACCAAGGGCTGCACTTCTGATCAAGGGCTGAAGAGAGAGGACAGGGACATGGGAAAGGCTTGCCAAAATTCACACGGGTGGCCACTGGCAACCAAGGCGCAGAGCACCGCCTCGGCAGCCCTGGTGGAGACTCCCTGCCTCCCCAAGAGCAGAGTCCCCCCTCAGAAGATGCTAAAACATCAGCAGATAGTTTCAAATATCTAATGCACTTTACACAAATCTAATCATTATCTTATCTCCTCCCTAGACTTGGCAGGACCACAAAGAGCTAATTTTATGACAACCATTCTTTGACAAATAAAAACTAACGGGAGGTAGGAATTGGCCAAAAAATTGGCAAAGCAGGACACGCCAGACTTAGTGAAACAGAAAAACCAGCTTCACCTAGTGCTCTAAACGAAGTCCCCCCTCCTCAAATGGCTGTATCACAGACCCCCAGAATGGGACAAGAAGGACCCAATAGAGACACCCAGAGGGTGCATTCTACTGCAACTCCCTCATTTTACTGATGGGAAAACTGAGGCCCGGAGAAGTGAACTGACTTTCCCAAGGTTACACAGTAAATTAAAGTGGTGGACGAGCCTGGCCCAGAAGGCAATTCTTAGGAGTCCCTGGTTGGTGGTCTTTCTACCAAATCCCACCAGACCTTTTATTATGGAGAGTCTGTCACTCTGTCTCTGACAAACCATTTCAACTGAGAGAAACGTCATCAACATGTATCAACATGCAGAATATGCACTAATAACACATTAAAATTAAAATGGTCATCTGACTATTTTCCTTACATTTATTTCTTGGTAGTACAACATTGTTGAAAATAAATGAACAGGGCCGGCCCCGTGGCTTAGTGGTTAAGTGTGAGCGCTCCGATGCTGGTGGCCCGGGTTCGGATCCCGGGCGTGCACCGAGGCACCACTTCTCTGTCCATCCTGAGGCCGAGTTCCACATACAGCAACTAGAAGGATGTGCAGCTATGACATACAACTATCTACTGGGGCTTTGGGGGGAAAAATAAATAAATAAAATCCTTAAAAAAAAAAAAAAAGAAAGAAAATAAATGAACACAAAACAGTTTTTAAATCTGGATGGGAGCTTCTTAAAAACACTCAAATCATTTTGAAGATATGCTGTTCCAATTAAATCTAATTCTAAACTTCAAATCAAGTATGTTTTACACAAGAATGCTTATTGAATAATAATGAAACCAGTCGAAGATATTCTCATATGAGATAAAACTTTTAAGTTCTATTGTTGTGCAATTAAAGGACTGTCCGCCGCCTCAGAGGGGTTTTCTGGGGAAGCTGATATTTATGTCCAAGATGCTGACACATAAGATAATACATGTAAGAAGCTTAATATCAGGCTTAACACATAGTAAGCATTGAATAAATGCTAGTTTCCCTAACCCGGGGTAGGAAAATAAGTATTGCCCACATAACTAGTAATATCTTCTTACAATACTTTCCTAAAAGTCTGTCCTACACCTCTGGAAGCCAGCCCTGGTGGTCTACTGGTTAAGATTCGGCATACTGAAGTAGCCCAGGTTTGTTTCCAGGTCAGGGAACCTTACACCACCCATCTGTCGGTTATCATACTGTGGGGGTCATACATTGTCATACTGTGCATGTTGCCGTGATGCTGAAAGCTACACCACTAGCATTTTAAATACCAGCAGGGTCACCCATGGTGGACAGGTTTCAGTGGAGCTTTCCAGACTAAGACAGACTAGGAAGAAGGACCTGGCCACCCACTTCTGAAAAAATTGGCCCTGAAAACCCCATGAATTGTAGCAGAGCCTTGTCTGATTTAGCGCCGGAAGACAGGATGGCACAAAAAGACCAGGCAGGGTTCCGCTCTGCTGTACGCAGGGTTGCTATGAGTTGGAATCGACTCCTTGGCACCAAAAATAACAGCCCTGGAAAACTTAAGGACTTAACGTCATCAGGATATTGTCTATTTTAAATGTGTAACTATAAAGGGTATAGATAGACAACATTCCATTTTTCTTAAAAAATAAATTTAGATATCCAAAAATCAGGATAATCAACATAACACTATTCTAATATTATGGCAAGGCTTTCAGTATTAATTTCTGCTGCTAACGGAAAAAAAAAAAAAGAATTCAATGTTTGCTGTTGTTTCTCCAGTGGCAGGAAAAGAAAACAGCCATCAAAAAGTTGAAACATGGGGGCCAGTCCGGTGGCATAGTGGTTAGGTTCATGCACACTGCTTTGGAGGCCCAGGGTGTGTGGGGCCCAGCCCCGACCTACACACTGCTCATCAAGCCATGTTGTGGTGGTGTCTCATATACAAAATAGAGGACGACTGGCACAGATGTTAGCTCAGCAACAATCTTCCTCAAGCAAAAAGAGGAAGAAGATTGGCAATAAATGTTAGCTCAGGGCCAATCTTTCTCATCAAAAAGAAAAAAAAAAAGTCAAAACATGACATAAAAAGAGTAACAGTTTTAAAATATTTTATCTTTGTACATGTGGATTCTTGTGATATTCAGCCTTTTCTTAAAAAAATTTTGTAGTCAGTGTTCATATTACTCCAGTTAAGTGTAAAATACCAGTCTTTTACACTTAAGCTCATTAAGCTTTTCCACTACCACATTATCAAAGTTTCAGAAAGAGGAATCCTACTGGCTCCTTGGAAGTAAATTATTGAGTTAAAAGTATCCTTGGAAGAGAGAATCAAAGTATAAGACATAAACACCTTCCCTGAAAAAGGATCTCAACTTTAGAGTCCTTTTCCAAAAGCTCTGAGCAAGATCTAGACCAATCCCTGTTTATGAAGGCTCTGAGTGATTTTTCGAGGTCATCTAGCAAGCTGATGACAAAAGAACAGCACGAGAAATGTTGCATCTGTTCCCCCCAACTCTGTTCTATCAGCCCATTCTACTCTGCTGCCACCTGTGTTCTCTCAGCAGTTCCCCCAGCACTGAGGTTCTTCATCCTCTTGACAAATGTCTTCCTTCCAAAACACTGCCATTTCTAGGATTCCGTAAGTTCCAATAAACATTTGTTGAACAAATATTGCTTTCAGGCTACCAACTGAAAACACAACAAAGCTGCTACCTAAGTTCTTAAAGAAATCCCCCTTCAAGTATTCTGTCTGTTCCTGAAAGGCCAGCTACACGAATTCAGATACTCTTAACTATCATGGCAATTTGAGGACAAGATTTGAAATATAAATCTATGACACAAAAAGAGAAAGAAGACTTAAGAGACCCAAATCCAGAGCAACAGATCAGGATGCCACTGTTTGTTTTTTAAACCAGTGAAATATTAAAACAAATGACAAACCAATGCCAGACTCACAAAGTTTCCTCATTTCTTGAAATTCAAACACAACTGCTGGCATCATTTTATGATAATCCTTTAGATATTTCACCTAAGTCATCAGGCGCGTAAAGCCAGTGACTGAGGGACGACTTCGACAAGACTGTGCCCTCTGGGAGCCCGGTATCGTTCGAGCTTCCGACACTGAACTTATCTCCTCCCAATTTTGGCCCTCCCCAGCCACTCGATCCATCCAAAAACGTTTGTGACAGTCGTGGCCCGAAACTGAGCAGAACTTGACTACAAAACGGCCACAACTCTAAATCTGATTTCTCCAGTTTTTTTTTAATTCAAGTCCCACGCTCCCTCGGCCCTTTGCCCCTGACCCCTGGGTTCTAGAGCTCTTCACCAACGTCGAAACTAGCTTACATTGTTTCTATGGGACCCCGCACCCTCCCTCGGTCCAGCAATGTTTTCATCGCACAAATGTCATTTCTAGCCTTCAACCCTCCATTCCGCCCGGCGGGCAGTAGACGGGCTTTCAGGACCCAGTGGCCAGCTTCCCTGATTAGGTCCCCTTCGCACAGCCATTTTCTAGTTAAAACGCTCTCTCTGCCTCCGAGGGGGAAAATGAACTTTTCCCCTCTGATGTCGAAGCGGTTAGTCTCTGAACCCCGGAGAAGCCAGCCCCGTTTCCAACTCCCAGGCAGGAGCGCGCTGCCGCCCCGGGAGGGAGAGCCCAGCCGCACAGCGGAGGCCAGTGCCAGGGAAAGGGGGTGTGCGCTCTTCCCCGCCGGCGCCCACCTCACTTTTCCCCTCCGCAGCCCCAACCCGGGCGCACTCCCTTCAACCCGGTCTCCCCCGCCCCAGGCCCTGCCAAGCCGGGGCCGCCGAGGGAAAGAGGGCGCCGGGAAGCAGGAGGGATGGAAGTCAAGGAGTGAGCCCGCAGTCGCCGTGCCACCCGGCCCTGCGGCGCGGGCGCAGGGCGCACGGGACTCCGCAGCGGACGCCCGCTGCAGATGCGGCGGCAGCTGTGGCTGCGGCTGGGCGGGCGGCAGTGGCCACGCAGCCCTGGGGGCCGGGAGGAGAGGATCAGCCGCCGGGGCTACGAGCAGCCACTCGCCACACGCCGCTGCCCCTGCCGCTGCCCCGATCTCTCGCCAGCACTCCCGGGCTGCCCCGGGGTCCAGGGCAAAAGCAAGGAAGAAAGCGAGGCTCACCGGCGGTGCGCGCGGCGCTCGCCTCCGCTCTGACGCCCGGCAGCTCTGCTCCAGTCTCGCCCTCCCCGGAGCGCCGGGATCAGCTGCGGGTGCAGCGCACGAGCTTCCTACTTGAGACCAGGACGGGATCCGGCGACTGAGCATGCCCAGTGCCGCTCCGCGAGTCCCGCGCAGGGAGCGGCGCCGGGAGATTCCACTTCTCCAGGCTTTGGCGGCGGCTGCGCGAGGAGAGGCTGGAGGGGCCCGGCCGCGCGGGGGCTGAACGCGAGAAAGGCGGGGCCGGGGCCGGGGCGGGGGCCGGGGAAGAGGGGGCGGGCAGCGCTCCTAGTGCGACCCCTGCAGGCAGAGGCTGCGAGACCTCTGGGACGCACGGTCCCCCTCTCGTCTGGGAAGATGGCAGGGGGGCAATGCGGGCCAGGGTATTGGGACCCAAAGGCCGGGAGTCGCGGTGCAGCCCGGTATCCCCTGCATGTGGCTTGGCGTCTGTCTGCACCAAAAGGCAGTTGGGTAACCTTATCCGTGGCTAGTCTTTTCTCCCACATGTCTGCATTCCCGTCCCCAGATGAGAGCTGCCCACACCCACCCACCTGTAACTTGTAGGCGAGACCTTCTCCTTCCTTCTGTCTCCTTATCCAGAACCCCAGGCATATGCTACACATACGCGCACACACACACGCCATTCCTTGAAATCACAGCAAGATTTCTTCGGGGAGAAACATACCTGCAGGAGACGAAATTTCCTTTTCACCTTCAAGAATATTACCTATAACTCGAATTGTAAGCAGACAAGCAAGGTCCTGATAAGAATGGGTACTCAGTAAGTAGTAATCAGTGCTCTGCCGCAGACACTGTGAATGACATCCCCAGGGTTGCCCTTCATCAGTGCAGTGGTTGTCAAACTTGAACCTGCATCAGAATCGCATGGAGGGTTTGTGGAAAAACAGATTGCTGGGTCCCACTCCCAGAGTCTCTGAATGGGTAGGTCTGTGGTGGGGCCCAAGCATCTGTATATCTAACAAGTTTTCGGGTGATACTGGTGCTGCTGGTCTGAGGACCACACTTTGAGAACCATCACTCTATATATACACACAACCTTGATTATGCTAAAAGTAAATTAATAGTAAGTACAAAGTAATGGCTCCTCCTCACTCATCCTCTTCCCCAAACCTCCAGAATGCACTCCTTCCTCAGATAACAAACTCACACCTGGCCAGTTCTTATTCTTCATGTGAGGACTCTATGTGGTTGCAGTGGGCATTACTTTATCCCTTCAAACATCATGAATTCATTGAGGATCCACAAAGTCTCAGAGTCGGCCTGGGGATAGCAGCGAATAAAAAAGCCCAGACCTCTGCCTTCGTAGAGCCTGTCCTTGCTGTCTGTCCAGCAAGGTGGACAGACATCCATCAAACAACCACTCAAAAATGTCATTTCAGGGGCTGGCCCGGTGGCGCAAGCGGTTAAGTGCGCGCGCTCCGCTGCAGCGGCCCCGGGTTCGCTGGTTCGGATCCCGGGCGCGCACCAACGCACTGCTTGGTAAGCCATGCTGTGGCAGCGTCCCATATAAAGTAGAGGAAGATGGGCACCTATGTTAGCCCAGGGCCATCTTCCTCAGCAAAAAAAAAAGGATTGGCGGATGTTAGCTCAGGGCTGATCTCCTCACAAAAAAAAAAAAAAAAAATGTCATTTCAAACATGGAGAGCGCTGGGAGGGAAATCTACTAGGTGTGTATAACGGGACCCTGACGCAGACTTGGAGTGGGGCTGGAAGGAAGGAGGGGTGGGGGAAGCTGCTTTGTGGAAGAAGGGTTTCCGGCGTTTGCACCCCTAAAACCTCTCCCATAAACAATTTCCCTCAGACCCATCTGGAGGCCAACAATCACGTCGCTCCTTCCTGCAATAGAAAAACAATATTGCCACTGAGAAATCCCTATAAATCCACGAAAGTGCTCACCCTTGGGGCTGAGTCTCTGCATCCCAAGATCCGCCTATCGAGCCTGTGGACCATGGACAGTCCGGGGCCGCAGTTTAACCTACTTTGGGAAAATGCAGACCCTAAACTGGAAAACCTTCCAGTTCTAGTCTACATCCTCCAGGCCCGAAAAGCGAGGACATTAGCCCAAGACCACCCCGCCCGTCAGTAGCGGAGACAGGACCCGCCCCCAGCCTTCCAAGCGGGTCTTCTTTCCGCGGCACTCTATTCCCTCGGACCCCACAGCTCCCCGCGACTCCCCAAGAGTCCCGCCCTGCCGCCGCTCTCTAGGGGGTCCCGGGGCGGTAAACGACGCCGGGCGCTCCCGACTTGGTCTCCTCCGGACCGGGAGGAAAACCCGCAGTGGAGTCCTCGGCGGCGGGGCGGGGCGACGCGCGCAGGCGCAGTGGCGGCCAGGTTAGGCCGAGGAGGCGCCCAGCTCCACACCTGATGCAATCAGCCTTCCGGAAACCGGCCTGGCCGCCAGGCTCCTCCAGGAAACGCTTCTGCGCCCTCCCGCGGCCGCTGCGCCCCCCGCCCGGGTTCCGAGCCTCCTCGTCGCCCGACTTCGCCAAGGGTGGAGGGCGACAGTCTGTGTCCCACGGGGAACCTGCAGGAGGAGTCGAGAAGTCACCCTCTGGGAAAGCAAAATCCCTGATTGCCCTCAGAGTGACGTGGAAACGGCCACCGAGTGTTCCGTGGCTGCAGGAGGAAATTCCCTTAATTGTGTATTTCCAGAGAGGACGCGGGGGCGGTTTGGGGGGAGTGGAGGGGATGGAGGAGACTTTTAACCTTCCTTTGCTTCCTTCCTTCCTTCGTTCACCTCCCGACACGCATTTTCTTTCTCCCTCCCTGAAAGGAACGTTTATAGTAATAGCGGTTTTAAGGCAGAATGGAGAGGACTCCCCGATACCCTGTCCGTCTTGCTAAATATGTCTCAGCACGTTAGCTCTGGTACAGAAAGCCTGCCACCGCACGCTCGTTTTATAAATAATTGGTTTCTCTATACCTCATCATTTCCGTTTACAAAGAAAATCATCTCTCGTTTCACCACCTCATGCAATTTTGATATCTATTGTGAGTGCGTTTTTTTCCTTCATGCTGACTCACCCATAAATTGTTTTCCAAGGAAGTGAAATATTCCAAGAGCATATTATAAAAGCATGGAAGTAAAATTAACTCTGTAAATCCTTTAAGGCCAAAGGGAAAAAGAAAAGGCAGATTCAAGGAATTTTAGTTGGAAGGATACTTAGGAGATCATTCTAGAAATAAGTCTGGATCAACTCATATTTATAGAGGGCATTTACCTCTTTGTGGCCCAAAGAGGTAAATGACTTTTCCTTAACAGACAAATCAGCAGCAGAACTGGCACTGGAACACAGATTTCTTGACAGCCCAATCTAATGAAAAAAAAAATTTTTTGCACAAACGCTTTACAGAGTGCCAGACTATATATTGAGATGTTGTTTTTTCAATTCAAAGGTTACAAAGCACAAAATCGGTGGCAACAAAAGAGATCCTATTACTTGTTCCTACTTCTGAAGTCATTAGTCTTTAAATAGTCCTTGATCTATCCAACCACTATACAACCTATCCAAACACTTCTAAGATAAGCAGAGATTAGGCATTAAATATTTCAGTTAAAGTGGTATGAAATTCTTCAGAAGTTTGAGACATCAAGAAATCTTTAGTGACAACATTTAGAGCCTCTTGTATTTTTGCTTGATCATATGGTGTATGAACTGTTTGAGGTTAAACCAAGGGAATTTTACTGATCACAACAAAATATCAGGGTTATGATTCACCTCTGTACTGATTTAAATTACTTGAAACGGAAATCAAAGTGAAATACAAGAGTAACTGCAAAACTCATGCCTGCAATAAGATAATTTTTCAGAACCCTATCTACCTTTTATCTTGATGAATATGTATTTCTTTTTGGAATATTCTGACATTTAGAGATCTGGGAGAATACCTTCTACTTACACAAAAATAGAGTTGAGCAAATGTCAAAACACAGAGGTGCAAAATACAAACTCATCACAACGAGGTACTAGTTATAGAATAGCTAACCTTTACCAAGTGCTTAGAATATGCAGATACTGGCTAAGTATTTTACATAGGTTACTAAACTTAATCCTCACAACTACCCTATGAGTGAGGTGCTATTGTTACCCCTATTTTACAGGTAGTGAGAGTGAAGTTTGAGAGTGTAAAGTAACTAACGCAGGGCGCAACACATTCAGAGACAGAACTGGGATTTGAACCCAGGTAGTTTGCCTGGAGCTTGAGCCCTTAGTAACACTTTATAATAGTTAAAGAGGTTGTTGGCGGTAACTAAAATTGATATGGTAATAAGGAATGTAAGTAAATATTCTATACAGAAAAATGGTTCTGATTTGTGTCTCATATAGGAAAGGAAGTAGAGTATTGCATTTCCTGTCCCTCCAAAGATAAGACTTGGTGAAATAACTTTGTTGTCCACACCAGGAAAGAACTTCTTCCTAACTAATGAATTGTTCCCAAGCTGACAAGCAATCTTACCCACAGATATGAGGCAGATGATCAAATACTCAGTGATTTTTTGGTAGTACCAGCAAGGCCTCCCCTCTGATCGACCCTCTCCAGGTCTGGCTGGTTCCTCTAGTCCTCAACTATCTAGTATGGTAGTCACTAGCCACATATGGATATTTACTTTTAAATTAATTAATTAAAATTTCAGTTCTTCAGTCATATTAGCCACATTTCAAGTGCTTGATAGCCACATGGGTTAATGGCTACTGTATAGGACGATGCAGGGATAAAACATTTCCATTACTGCAGAAAATCTTACTGGATGGCCCTGCTCTAGTCCTTTATCCCCATAGTATAAAGCTTTAATCTCTTCACTCTGCACCATTCCTCCTCTGAGAGGACTGTGTTTCTAGCTCTAACTTTCCCCTGAGCTTCAGTCCTATTTTTCCAAACTGAAATTATCAGAGTGTAGAATACTATCATGGAAAGATACAGACTTTGGAGAAAGACCTTATTTCACATCCCAGTTCTTTTATTTACCAACTGTGTGACCTTGGGAAAGTTACCCTCACTGAACCTCAATTTTCTTATCTGTAAAATGGGCATCTTAATCTTTTCATCATGAGTTTGTTTAGGATTAAATGAAATGACACATGTAAAGCTTCTGGCAGGCCTCACATAGATTTCCTTCTTTCCATTTCTGTTTCAGTTTATGACATCACTAATTACTCAGGTTTCCAAACTAGAAATCTCAAGTCATCTTCGATTCTTCCTTCCTTCTCAACCACCCACGTCAAATTAGTCATCAAGCCCTATTGCTGCCACCTCAGGGATGTCTCTCAAATCTGGGCCCTCCTCTCTGTCCCCACTTCCACTGTCCTCATGGGCTTTTCATGAACTATTTCAGCATCCTGCTGACTGACCTTGGTGACACCCATCACTCCCAATCCAAGCCCTTCCTCCATGCTGCTGCCAGAGTAATCTTTCTAAAAAAAAGATGCTGATGATGTCACTCCCCTCCTTCGAAGCCACGGATGACTTCAGTTGCTTAAGGATAGAAACCACTAAACCTAAGGACTCACATGACCAACCCCCCATTCCATTTCAAATCTACTTTTGGACTCCTCTACTACCAACCTCCCTTTCAGCCACCCCTCCCCCAGCTCATATCTCTCCCTATGCCACCCCTCCCCACCCCCACGACACCCCCCGTGCCAGCAACCAATGCTGCATGAGGCAGTCCTGGAACAGGTAATGGCTTTTCATGGCTCTGCCCTTGCACACACCCTTCTCAGGCTGAACGGATCCTCTACATCTTTTTTTCCTGGCAAGATCCTACTTACTCCTTAAGGTCCAGTTCAGATATTACCGCTTCTATAAAGGCTTAGTCAACTCCCCTAGGGAAAGGTGGTGACCAGCTCATCTGAGATGCTGTAGATTTAAGAGCGTAGATGCTGTGTTCAGGCTACGCAAGGTTTAAATCCTCGCTGCACTACAATCCCACTGGTGGTTTTGGGAAAGTGACTTACCCTCTCCCAACCTCAGTTTCCTCAGCTGACACGTTGGTAATCATGGCATGTACAACTTAGTGTTGTTGAGAGTACATAATGAGATAGTGCGCATAAAGCTTATTATAACGTGCCTGGCTCAGTGGTAAACATTCAATATATATTACCTGAAAATTATTACTATTATGATTAATTATTTACCCATTTTATCCTTCTGTCTATGTGGGCCTTTTAAAAAAATTTTTATATAAGCTTTTACTTTCAAAAAAAATGTTTATATTTCACATTTACATTAGATTTTACATTAAATAAAAAGTGATGTGTTACAGAAGTACTTGACATTCATTGAAGGAAATTTAAGAAACACTGATAACAGACCAGAAAGATTAAATTCTCTATTGTTTGAGACACTTGGTTGCAAACAAAAGGAACTCTCTCAAGTTAACTCATCCAGAAAAAAACATTTCAGGAATGTTGTCAGGTAGCCCAATGCGTCAACACAAAGATGGAGAATTGGTTCAGAAAAGGGTCATGATCTATGCAAGGATGGCAGCAAATAACACAGACTAGACGATGACACAGTATGTCACCAATGGCACTACCCCACTGGCCACTTGCTGTGACCACTGTTCCTGAACCTTTGCAACTTAGCATCACATTCTCCCTATTCAAAGTCACAGGCGGGAATATCCAAGGTCACGTGTCCCTACCTTAGCAGCCAGAAGCCAGAGAGATTCCCTCTTGGCAGGTGGGGCCTTCCCACAACCCAAACTCGTACAATAGGGGAGTCACCAAAAATAGAAAGAGGGTTTTATCCTCTCCTCCACTCCCCCATCCTATGAGACTTTACCCATACTTGATCACTCACTGGCAAACATCATGTACTTCCATGCTTTTGTGCCTTTGCTTATGCTGTTCCCTTTGCCTAGAATGTACTCCCTGCTTTAGACATTGACCCACTCCTACCTCCTTCACCTTGTCTCCTTTTCAAAATCATACTCATTCTTCAAAGGCCAAGATTCTTCCTTGAATCTACTGTACAGATTGATTGCTCACTTCTTGGTTCTAAAGCACGTCTTATGTTTTAGTAACACCTCATACGTACAGTTAGACATTGTATCATTCTTTGTTGCTATTCTGTGAACTCCTATTTCCAGCTTTATCACATAGAAGATGCTTGATGAATATCTGTTTAATGAATGAAGGAAAGAAAAAAGGGAAATTAGCTTTTATTAAGCTACTGTACCAAACACTTTACAAAATTAACTCAATTTATATTAACTCAATTTTTCCTCAGATAGGCTGCATCACCATTTTATAACAGAGGAAACTGAGGCACAGAGAAGTTAAGTTACTTTCCCAATGTCACATAGCTATTAAAAGACAGAGGCAGAACTTGAGTAAGGCAGTCTTGTTCCAGAGCTTAATCTCTTACCTAATGGGATGTTATGACTCTGTGAAAGGTAATTCATGGTCCTTTTCCTAGGGAATTCCACCACAAGTTTTTTTTTTTTAAAGCCCTGGTAAGAGGAGAAAGCTAATTAAATTTTTCTGTAAATTTTCACTATTAAAAATATATTTATGTGGTCGGCCCTGTGGTGTAGTGGTTAAGTTCGCTGCATTCTGCTTCAGCAGCCCAGGTTTGTGGGTTCAGATCCCAGGCACAGACCCATACCACTCGTCAGCCTCACTAAGGTGGTGACCCACATATAAAAAGCAGAGGAAGATTGGCACAGATGTTAGCTCAGGGCTAATCTTCCTCAAGCAAAAAAAATATGTATGTATAGGGGCCAGCCCGGTGGTGTAGCACTTAAGTGCGTGCGCTCCGCTGCAATGGCCCGGGGTTCGCAGGTTCCCATCCCGGGCACGCACTAATGCACTGCTTATTAAGCCATGCTGTGGCAGAGTCCCATATAAAGTAGAGGAAGATGGGCACAGATGTTAGCCCAGGGCCAATCTTCCTCAGCAAAATGAGGAGGATTGGCATCGGATGTTAGCTCAGGGCTGATCTTCCTCACACACACACAGAAAATATATATATATAATATGTATTATAAATATACATATATTTAGTAAATTTTATCAACACTTATTCCATGGTTCTTGAACAATGATAATGGATGGGCTTTATACAGAAATTCATGGAAATTCAATTTATGAGCACAAAAGCACACAATAAAATTCATCACACTCTCCGTCTCTGCCCTTCTCCCTGGTTACCAAGAGTTGTTACTGTAGACACTGACATTTTATTGAGCTGGCTCCGGCTACAGAGAATTTATGTTCTTATGCTCAGGGCAATCTCCTTCCCTGGCTATATGATATCCTCTCACCCCTCCCCAAATCCTTGTTTTGCTTATCTTTAGCCTGTAGAAATGTGAATCCAAAGTACCAGTGTGCACAGTGTCTCACAATTAATCGTCCGCACAGATAAGGGCAAGAATTTAAATCTTGTGAATGGAAGAAAACTATCACCTTCATGTTCAAAGGGTACAATATAAATAATGCCATCCAACCTGAAACTCAATTTTAAATTCATATAAACATAATTAAACAGAAAGGGGAAAATCTGAAATGAAGAATACTGAAAGACAGAAGACGTTATAAAAGAACTGGAAATCATTTACAAGAGAAAAATGCTTCACTCATACCAGCGTTAGACAAGAAATATATTGCTAATTTGCGAAAGAATTGATAGTCTGCTTGATCAAGCGAAGAATTTATAATCTCCTTTCTCTACTTGTTCCTGCCAAGTATCTTCCACTTTTAAGTGCCTCATTACAAGCTCTGCAAAAAGAAGGAAGGAAGGAAGGAAAGAAGGCAAGCAGGAAAGGAAGGGAGAGGCAGAGAGAGACAGACAGAGACAGACAGACAGAAAGGGAAAAGGGAGAAAAAGACCTCAAGATCTCTTTAATTTAAGAGATTATTATTATAAATAAGCATCTGTCATTAAGTTAAATGCAGTCTAGCTCCTTCCAAATATTTGAGAGTATAAAAACTGAATTTAGGAGGGGAAAGGGCATTAGTATAGGAAAAAGAAGTGTAATTAAAAGTAATAGCACAGAATTAGTACAGAACATAGAGGTTAGATATTAGGAAAAAAAAGATTCTTGTTAAGGTCAATTAGATAAAAGAAAAGCCTTCAAAGGGACATAACAAGTGCTCTGTCCCTGGAGACATTTAAAATTAACCTGGACAGAGAACTAGAATATATTTTGTAGAAAGCCATCCTTTCTGACAAGCTGGTAGATTAGTTCTAATTGATTTTTCCACCTCTAATTTCTTTGAATCTCTGAAATGCTATTCTCACAAGACAAATGAGTTTTCTTGAGGATGAATTTTCTGCCTTTATTTTAATGAAATGAGATATGATTTCCCACGAAAATAGTTTCCAAGCCAATATTGTTATTTAGATTATAAAAGTTAAAAATCAAAGTTACAGAATTAGTAAACACGACAAATTACAATATATTTTCTTCTATCGTGCACTAGCAAGTCTTGCAATAAAATTCTCAAGAAGTGAAGGAATAGGATACAGTCCAAAAACAGGAAAGGTGGAGCAGGCAAATATTCTACCAGTTTTTACCTTTTTATTCTAGGTTCAAATCCTGTCTAGAAAGTTCCCACTGAGAGAAAAACATTTAGTTCCATTGAAATTATGTCAAATTTTGTATTGTTGAATCAGATAACAGTTTTGAGGAGATAAGGGACAATATCATTATATACATGTTATTTATTGTAAGAAAAGAGCTCAATTAGAAATGTACTAGAAAAAACTTTGCCTTGTGTCTTTGAGTTTTTTTAGAGAACACTTTGCTTAGGAAAAGAAGAGGAAACACTGAGTAAAACAGGAGGTATATCTGTCTCTCTTTACATATATTGTGATTTTCAAAGCAGTTCTACATACTTTGATAAATGTTATTGTTTTTCCATGAATGAAAATATGATTGAAAAAAATATTCCTGATTAAGAAAGACTTTTTTATCCCTAGATCATAAAGATGTTTATCCCTATTATATTCTGATAGGTTTCATGAAGATATTTGTTCCTATTATATTCTGATACATTTCAAGTTTGGTGTACTTACTTTGTTTTTATATTTAAATCTTTGATTTGTTTTCTAATATGATATGAGATATGGATATAATTTTACAAGTAGAAAGCCGACTTGTCCAATGCAATGTATTGAACAAGCCTTCTCGTCTGTAATGCCTCTTCTATCATATACCAAGTTCTCGTTGATCTGTTCCTAGGCTCTCTGTTCCCTTTCCCTGATTAGCATTTCTATTACTGTTCTAATACTGCACTATTTTAATTTCATTACTTTTGTAATATATCTTAATCTCTGGTAAGGTAGATCTCTCTTCTTTCTCCTGCTTTATCAAGACTGCCTTAGCTCCTATTTCACAATATCTATTTCTTATAAAATTTACAGTAAATATATCATTTTTTATGAAATATATTTACAATTTTGATCAGGATTGAATTTAATATAGATTAATATGAGGAGAACTGACATTTTTACTCTATTGAATAATCTCATATATAAATGTATTATGTTTTTCCATTTATTTAAGATTTCTTTATTTTAACAAATGATCTCCAAATCTACTAAACTCTAAGCCCATGAAAATCCATATAACATTTCAAGTTTGAGATTGGTATTAGTAAGAGGACTTGACTTTTTATATTGTCCTAAATCTGCCGCTACTTTAGCTGAGACAAAACTTCTGGATGGAAGTCTATTGTTCTCACTTAATTTTTACTGGATTTCATCTTGGAAAAAGTCAGTGAGATGATGGAGGTCAGTCGAGCACATTGCCTTTGTCAAAGTGACTGGTGTTTATATAAATCCAGTGTGGTTTGGAGTATCAGCCTCAATTCCAATGAGGTTTAAGATGACAGTGCCTCATTTAAATTAATCTCCTCAGGGGGCTGGCCCCTTGGCACAGTGGTTAAGTTTGGCGTGCTCCACTTCAGCGGCCCAGGTTCCTGGTGCAGACCTACATCACTCATCAGCCATGCTGTGGTGGCAACCCACATATAAAATAGAGGATGATTGGCACAGACATTAGCTCAGAGCAAATCTTCCTCAGCAAAAAATTTTAAAAAAAATTTATATATACAAAGGAAAAACTGATAGAAGTGAAAAGAGAAATCGATAAAGCCACAATTATAGATAAAGACTTCAACACTCCTCACTCAGTAATGAATAGAACAAGTAGACAAAAAATCAACAAGTCTATAGAAGATCTGAACACCCTATCAACCAACTTGACCTAATTGACATTTATAGAATGTTCTGGCCATCAACAGCAGAATACACAATCTTTTCAAGTACACATGGAAAAATTGAAATCATCCTAAGTTTTTTCTCTGATCATAACATAAACTAGAAATCAATAATAGAATGATATCTGGAAAAATCCCCAAATATTTGAAAATTAACCAATGCACTCCTAAATAATCCATGAATCAAAGGGGAAGTCTCAGGGAAAATTAGAAAATAGTTTGAATGGAGTAAAAATGAAAATGCAAAATATCAAAATTTGTGGGATGCAGCTAAGTGTTTAAAGGAATATTTATAGCATTAAATACTTTTTTTAAAAGGAAAGGACTCAAATTAATAATCTAAGTTTTTATACTAAAAAAAAACAAAAGCAAATTAAACCCAAAGTAAGTAGAAGAAAGGAAATAATAAAGAGTCTTAATGAGATAGAAATTGAAAAAATAATAGATAAATGAAAATAAATACTGGTTCCCTGAAAAAAAAAATCAATAAAATTGGTAAGCCTCTAGTTAGCCTGATCAAGGAAATATAAAATTTACAAATTATCAATGTCAGATTAATAAAAGAATGTTATTAACAACTTCTTGCTAATACATTTAATGTTCTGGGTGAAATGGAGAAATTCCTTAAAATACAAAAATTGCCAAAACTGACCCAAGAGGAAAAAGAAAACTTGAAAAACCCTATATACATTAAAGAAATTGAAAACTTCAAACCATTGGTGAATTTTATGAAACTTTAAAGAAAAAGGTAATAAAACTTCTACATAAAGTTTTTCATAAAATGGAAAAGGAAGAAAAACTTCCTAACCCATTTTATGAGGCCAGAGTCACTCTGATATCAAACCAGATAAACACAGACCAGAAAAGAGAACTACAGAGAATGTAGGTGCAAAATCCCTTAATGGAATTTTAGCAAATTGCATCCAACTATACATACACACATTGTTGTATATGTGTATGTATGTGTGTATGTATATTAAACATATTAAAGGAATTCAGGTTAGAAAAGAAGATGTAAAACTCTTTATTTGCAAATGACATGATGGTGTATATAGACAATCGAATGGAATCTATAATAAAGCTACTAGAACCAAAAAGCAAATTTAAAAAGTCACAGGATACAAGGCTAACATTAAAAAAAAAACTCTTGTGGGGCTGGCCCGGCGGCGCAAGCGGTTAAGTGTGCGCGCTCCGCTGCGGCGGCCCGGGGTTCGCTGGTTCGGATCCTGGGCGCGCACCGATGCACTGCTTGGTAAGCCATGCTGTGGCGGCGTCCCATATAAAGTGGAGGAAGATGGGCACAGATGTTAGCCCAGGGCCGTCTTCCTCAGCAAAAAAGGAGGAGGATTGGCGGATGTTAGCTCAGGGCTGATCTCCTCACAAAAAAAAAAAAAAAAAAAACTCTTGTTGGATTTCTATTTCTATCTACAAGCAATGAACAACTGAAAATTTAAAAAGAAATTATGATAGCATCGAAAAACCAATTGTATTTCTATTTAGCAGTGATGAACACTAGAAAACTTTAAAAACATTTATGATAGCATAAAAATATCAGGAATAAAAATCATGAAAGATGTGTAAGACCTATATGCCTAAAACTATAAAATATTGCTAAGAAAAGTTAAAGAAAACCTAATTTTTTTTCTTTTTAAAGATTTTATTTATTTATTTTTTCCCCCCAAAGCCCCAGTAGATAGTTGTATGTCATAGCTCCACATCCTTCTAGTTGCTGTATGTGGGACGCGGCCTCAGCATGGCCGGAGAAGTGGTGCGTCGGTGTGCACCCGGGATCCGAACCCGGGCCGCTATCCGAACCTGGGCCGCCAGTAGCGCAGCACGCGCACTTAACCACTAAGCCACGGGGCCGGCCCAAGAAAACCTAATTAAATGAAGAGCTATACCATGTTTGTGGATTAGAAGAATCAATGTTGGTGAGATGGCAATGGTTGTTCTATAGATTTTATGTAATCCCAACAAAAACCCCTGCATACTTGTGTAAAGAAATTGACAGGCTAATTTTAAAATTTATGTAGAAAGGCAAAGGACTCAAAACAATTTCTAAAAAAAGCCACTTTCACATTTTAGGTTTTTGTTATAGCATGACCCCATTTCCAGATACCAATATCTGTTTTAGTTATGTATTACAAATTACCCCTTGCAGCTGAAAACCACAAACATTATCTCACCATTTCTGTGGGGTAGGCATCTGGGAGCATCTTAGCTGGGCCTCTCAGGGTCTCTCATGAGATTGCAGTCAAGCTGTTAGCAGGGACCACAGTCACGTGAAGGCTGGACTGGGGGAGGATCTGCTCCCACACTTGCTCACGTGATTTTTGGCATTCCTCACTTTCTGACTGGCTGTTGGTCAGAGACCTCAGTTCCTCCCCACATGAGCAGCCTGAGTATCTTCTTGACACAGCATCTGGATTCCCCTAGAGCAAGTGATCCAAAAGAAAGGGGAGAGGAGGAGAGAGAGACAGACCAAGACAGAAGCCGTGGTGCCTTTTAGGGTTTATTTTTCATTTCTGTGTAAATAATATTAAAAGAATTCGTGCATTTTAATCAAATATCACATTTTTCATGAAAGAAGAGGTTTTAACTTTTTGATGGGAAAACTATAAAGCTCCATTTTAGACAAGTAATAATAATAATATTAATAAAATAAAAATAAATAAAACATTTTGAGCATTTACTATGTCCCAGGCACTCCACTGAACACAGAAGTTAAGAGCATGGTCTTTGGCACAGACTACCTGGTGTTGCCTTTCTGTTCTACCACTTATTGGTTACGTGCCTCTGGGCAAGTTATTTAACTTCTCTGTGCCTCAGTTTCCTCATCTATAAAATGGGGGTGATAATAATATTTACCTCATAGAGTTGTTGTGAGAGTTAAATGGGTCATATTATGTGGATCACTTGGAACAGGGCTGGCATCTAAGAAGCACTGTGTAAGATTTAGCTAATATCCATATTAGGTAGTATTTACCAACATCACCTCATATAATACTCAAAAACCATAGGAGGTAAGGACAATTATTATTTGACTTCATAGGTAAGGCAGTTGTGCCTTGTAAATGTAGGTTAAGTAATTTACCTAAATGAACACAACTGAGTGGCAGAACTGAGTTCTATGCAATGCTCTCACCAGATGTTACTAAAGAAAAAAAAAAAAAAAAAAGGCAGGGGCTGGCCCGTTGGCGTAGCGGTTAAGTGCGCATGCTCCGCTGCTGGCGGCCCGGGGTTCAGATTCTGGGAGCGCGCTGATGCACCACTTGTCAGGCCATGCTGTGGCAGTGTTCCGTATAAAGTGGAGGAAGATGGGCACAGATGTTAGCCCAGGGCCAGTCTTCCTCAACAAAAAGAGGAGGATTGGCATGGATGTTAGCTCAGGGCTGATCTTCCTCACAAAAAAAAAGTCTTAGATGTGGTGGAGAAAGATGAAAAATGAAGGTAGAATCTAGATTAGAGAACTCATTAGCAACTATAATTTTTCAGAAGTAATTTTATTTTATTTTAATTTTTTAAAGGAATCACTTTATTTATTCATTTATTTGCTGAGGAAGATTCGCCCTAAGCTAACATCTGTTGCAAATCTTCCTATTTTTGGTGAGGAAGATTAGCCCTGAGCTAACATCTGTGCCCATCTTCCTCCATTTTGTATATGGGATGCTGCCATAGCATGGCTTGATGAGCGGTGCATAGGTCAGCACCCAGCATCCGAACCCGCAAACCCTGGGCCACCAAAGTGGAGCGAGCGAACTCAACCACTATGCCACCAGGCTGGCAGCAGAAGTAATTTTAAAAGAATATTAAAATAGAAGAAATTTTAGAGCACCTGGCTATACAAATCACCATATGGTTCTTACAGGAAAAGTGAATATAAAATATCAAATAGAAGAAAATCTGGGAAGAATATAATAAAGCAGAAGAAAGTCACTTGAGAACCTACCACACATCTCCAAAGTCTGACCAACTGACACTAGGGTCCCTTTTCTACGGTACTAAGTTGGAATATTTCCCATAACCAGAATTACTTTTGCTTTTAGATGCCCATCTGCCACTCAGGGTGTGGTAGACATTTGGCCTGCCCACAAATATTCTTGTTCTCCTCTTCCTGAGAACATGGTAGAACTGCATTTCCCATCCCCCTTTTAATTCAAGCATGGCTATAGGGCTTGCTTTGTCCAATGAAATATGAGTGGAATGACGTGTGTCACTCCCCAGTGGAAACTTTAAAACCAGCATGCCTTTTGCTCATGTCTGGCTGATATCTCCTTCAGCCTGGATCCCGGAGGGACCACAGTGAGCAGAGTCTCCCTGACCTTCTTTGGCCATGCAGTGTGAGCAGCTAGTAAAGCATTGCTGTTTTTTTTTTTTTTAAGATTTTATTTATTTATTTTTTCCCCCCAAAGCCCCAGTAGATAGTTGTATCATAGCTGCACATCCTTCTAGTTGCTGTATGTGGGACTCGGCCTCAGGATGGACGGAGAAGTGGTGCCTCGGTGCGCGCCCGGGATCCGAACCCGGGCCACCAGCATCGGAGCGCGTGCACTTAACCACCAAGCCACGGGGCCGGCCCACCATTGCTGTTTAAAGCCACTGAGATTTTGGGGTTGTTTGTTACCCTGGGATAACCCATCTACTCCGGGATGACTATATACGGTTACAAAATCTTTTCTTTTTAAGAAAAATTGTGCCATCTAAGAAACCTTAGTCCAGAAAACATTTTGTTGCACTCTATTGCTAGTTCATAAGGTATTTTCCAAAGGTACCTACAATTAGCATTTATTAGTTTATACACTGGCTTGTAGCAACTCTGGGCCTGACGCTATCCTAACTCCCACAGGAGAGCTCGTTAGCTTTTATGACTCTTCCTCACCATGTCAGTTGATCTGAAACATAAACCACCAAAAGTTGGCAAAGCTTACAGTAAAGAAAAACCAACACACTGGGCCAGCCCCGGTGGCCTAGTGGTTAAGTTCCACATGCTCTGCTTCGGTGGCCTGTGTTCAGTTCCCAGATGTGGACCTACACCACTTGTCAGTGGCCATGCTGTGATGGCAGCCTACATACAAAATAGAAGAAGATTGGCACAGATGTTAGGTCAGGGTGAATCTAGGGTGAATCTTCCTCAGCAAAAAAAAAAGAAAAAAGAAAAGAAAACCAACACTAATCATTAAATGGTTGGAACGGTAAAGTTCCTGTTGGATTATGGCCATCAGAAAACAAACACATTGGCTGCTGTTTTCACCATTTAAAAAACAACTACATATGAAACAATGAATGGATGACATAGGCATATGCAATGAGATACAAAGCTGAGAACCTCATAGGGATTACCTTTAATATTAATCACTTCATTATGAAGTGAAAATTCTTTTGTCCATGGTTTCTTTAGCATTCACTACAAAAATTTATAGTAGAGTGGGTAGGAATATCACACATTTTGCACATGTTTGAAGCATAATGTACAAGTAAGTTGAAGACGTGGTATAGGAAATAGGCAATAAAGGAACAGGACGAGCAAGAACATGTAGAACAATAAAGAAACAAAGAAAAGTAAGGCTTAAACGGAAGGAGATTCAGAGAATAAGACTATTCTTTCAAAAGCAAACACATATGAAGTAAAATGCAATGCAAATGATTGATTTGTGGGAATTTCTTAATTTTGGAACATATTAAAACCTGATTTTATATATATATAAATAAAGTTGTTTTCCTCTCAATTCCCTTGGCCTAAAAGCTATGCAAAAGTGTAAAACATAATTTCACTTGAAATGAAACTTTAAGGAAAACATTTTCTTTTTGAGACTTTGCTGTAAAATGGAAATAATTACTGCCTAAATGATCCCCATTTTTTATCAATTTTACATCACTCCGGTGGGACTCTCACCCACATTCAGAGGAGCTGCAAGGAGGGGTCCATGGGTAGGCCTTGTACCCACAACCCATCCCTTTCTCAGAGGGTTCTTTTCTGTTTGCTGTCACGGATTTGAAATGAAATCGAAGCTGTGAGTTCAACAGCACAAGCTTTATTCAATGGCCAAAGAATGGAGAAGTGGGAACTAAGTTCAGAAATCAACTTCTCAGTTCTTGGGATGACTAAGCAGCTGTTATAAGGGGTCAAGGTAATGAAGAGGAGGAATATTCATAGGTATTTGGGGAACTAGGCAGGCTTTTCAGGGGGACAAGAGTGCCATTTCTTTTCTTTCCTTATATGGTTATATCCTGCTGTTGCCATGGCAGTTGTAAACTGTCATGGCATTGGTAGGTGTGTTTCACAATTTGGTAATGTATTACAATGAGAGTATAATGAGCCGTGGGGTCTATGTCAGGTCAAGTTAGACTGCCATGTTGCCTTCAACCGGTTTTAACTGGTTTCGACTATATGTCTCAGCCATCTCCTCCTTCCTCTTGAAGCTGAGGGTTACTGTAGATATTCAATAAAAACATGATTGCCTTATAGATGTTAGCTCAGAGCCAGTCTTCCTCAGCAAAAAGAGGAGGATTAGCATGGATGTTAGCTCAGGGCTGATCTTCCTCACAAAAAAAAAACAAAAAAAACATGATTGCCTTTTGACCTTGTTCCCAACACAGACATAGATGAATCTTGTCAACTTGCTGTTTTCTTGTTTAACTTGGGGTGACTCAGGTCTTGAGAACCTGTGACTTTGTTTTGCAGAAGAAAGAGAATGCCTTCAGGCAGGTTTCAATCACCAGATGGCTGGCCCCTAGTAGCTGTTGCGGATTGCTCATGGGCGTATTGGCAGTGATCCCTTTGTTTCTCTGAAGCTCCTCCTGCCCAGCCCCTTAGATCTATAAAACCACCCTGCTTTTTGCTATGGGGAAGGCGAATTTGAGTGAACCCATGCTCCCACCTTCTTGTCTTGGCCAACTCGAATGGGGCCTTTCTCCATCTCCAAGCACTGATGTCTCAGTGTTTGGCTTGCTGTGCATCGGGCTCACAAACTTGAGATTAAGAGGTTTGGTATCACTCTCTTTGTGGTTTCCTGTAAGCTAAAGAGAAGATGTTAGGCTTGTTCTGAGCAGCATTGTGTTTAATCTCTTACAGGGTCGGTGGCCCAGGTAACACATTATCCCAATAGGCTTACATAGCTCAATAATTGGGGAGCAGGAGGGGTTTACTTTTCCTCAGAAAAGCCTAAAGCCCAATTCCCATGTGGCAAGCAGTCATGATCTGACCCATTCACCAGGCAAATGGTCAAGATTCTTGTCTTCTAATCCTGAGCTTCTTGGTGGCAACATTCATTTAACAAACATATTTGAGTACCTACTATGTACTAGACAATGAGTTGGTCATTGTGTTATTTGACTGGCCATTCCAAAAAAGTTTATCAGAGTATTATAAAAGACACAAGCCATTATCAGGCTCATATTTGGCCCACTGTTATGAGTTGACTTGCATCCCCTCAAAAAAAGATAAGCTGTAGTCCTAACCCAGTACCTCAGAATGTGACCTTATTTGGAAATAGGGTCATTACAGATGCAATTAGTTAATATGAGGTCATACTGGAGTAGGGTGGACCCCTAATTCGATATGGCTGATGTCTTTATAAGAAGACAGCCATGTGAAAACAAGAGACACAGACAGAATGCCACATGAAGATGGAGGCAAAGATTAGAGAGATGCATCTACAAGCCAAGAACACCAAGAATTGCTGTCTGTCAGCAGAAGCTAGGAGAGAGGCAGAGAATAGAGGCAGAGGTTTCCCTCAGAACCCTCAGAAGGAACCAACCTTACTGACACCTTGATTTTGGACTCCTAGCCTACAGAACTGTGAGGGAATAAATTCTGTTGTTTGAGCCATCCAGTTTGTGATATTTTGTTACTGCAGCCCTAGGAAACCAATACACCCACTCACTCCAAATAAATACCTTTATAAATAGATAAACAGTGTGCAGGAAAATTTTTATTAATATCAACTAATATTTCTAAACTTTAGAGATTGTCAAAGGTATCAAAGACAAAATAAAGCCTAAAAAGTTCTTACAAAATGTTATCATCCTGTTCTGTGATAACACATTGACAATACACTAAAAAAAACTCCCTAGATTCAGAGTTATTTTACCTCCATTTTATTTCAGTATTGATTTTGTAACAATATGTAGAATGAACAGCAAATCTTACAAATGGATCCCCCAAATGTGATTTGCAGTAACGAGAAAGCCACAATAAACATCTCAAGTTTTGGAGTACAATTTCCCTCAGGTATTGGTCTCACACAATCTTCTATATTCACAATATAATTAATGCTGCTGGGCCGGCCCTGTGGCTTAGCGGTTAGGTGCGCGCGCTCCGCTGCTGGCGGCCTGGGTTCGGATCCCGGGCACGCACCGACACACTGCTTCTCCGGCCACGCTGAGGCCGTGTCTCACATACAGCAACTAGAAGGATGTGCAGCTATGACATACAACTATCTACTGGGGCTTTGGGGGAAAAAAAAAATAAATAAAATTATTAAAAAAAAATAATTAATGCTGCTGCCAGAGGCTTGGAGGAGGGGTAAATAGGGAGTTCTTTTTTTCAGTTTCATTTTTGCAAAATGAAATGAGTTCTGGAGATGGATAGTGGTGATGCTTGCACAACAATGTGAATGTACTTAACGCCACTGAACGGTACACTTAAAAATGGTTAAGATGGTAAATTTTTATGTTATGTGTATTTTACCACAATTTTAAAAAAAGTAAAAGTTTTAAAAAGTAAGCCACACTGAAAATAAATAAACAAACAAACAAACAAATAAATGATGCTTTTTCACTGCATTTGAGAACATAGATATATACCTCATATAGTAATCTGTATTTATAAAATAATTCTCACTTCGTCATTGGTATTGGAGAGTAGAAAGAATCTTATTAAAGATGACCCCCCATATTAGTCAGGGCACTTTGAGTTACAGGGTCAGAGAAGACTGGAGTGAAAAGGAGAATGCATTGGCACACATAACTAGCAAGTCTGGGTGTAGGTTGGTGACAACAGGGACCAGTGGATTTAGGGGCTATCATCAGAACTGGGTCTTTCTCCAGCTCTGTGTCCGGCCTCTCTGCTTCTGTCTGGGCTGAATCGCCCTCTGGTAGGGCCTATCCCCATGGCGGCCCCCAGTAGCTCCAGACCTCCACTCTCCTGGCCAGTCATCCCATCAGCTCTGGCCAAAGTCCTAGAATTGAGAGCCTGGCCTAAGTCTCCTGCCCATCCTGAAGCCAGAACCATCAAGGGAGTGGGAAGTGTCCAGCCCCACCAAGCAAATGTCTGGGAACTGGTGAGTGTGTCCCCACCGCTCCCCTAAAAATGTTGTGTTGTTAATAAGAGGAGAAATTAATGCTGAGTGGGTAGAAACAACAGATGTCCACTACGTGAACTAATCGAATGTCCTCTAAAAGTACTGTGGGATAATTACATTTGTTAGACATGTAGAAAACAGCCTCTGTACCCTCAAGCTACTAAATATCTCACTCACTAATTATCTACAGATATGTCCAATTCTCTTAGACTGGAGAAAAGACAGATAGAAATTAGGAGAAATTAACCCAAAAGGTAAAAAAGAGAAAAAAATCAAATTGGGTAAGTAATTTTAACCGGGGTCCATACATCAAAGTAGCTAAGGAACTCTGATGAGCACAGAAGCTTCCATTTCCCAATCCTCACAACCACTTCATTAAGGGAAAGCTCTTTCCTAAAAGTTTGCCTGAGAACGTGCCTGCGTCAGGCTGGTCCTCCTTCCCCATCTTCCCTTTCACATTCACTGTTCATCCTCTTTACAGAAGAAAGGCACATCTCTGTGCCAACCTGATTCTAACTCAACCTGATTCTAACATTGCCTTGAGTGTGAAACTAAGCAAAGATATAATTCAACATACTGCCAACAGTGTTGAGGTAGTTAAGACTATAAAGATTGGATTGTTTTACAAGTCCAGTCATTCCAACTCTTTGCAATTGACAAAACTGAAGGTGGAAGGAATGATGTTATCAGCTAATAGATGATTGAACACAATTTTTATATGATTTTTGGCATATAACTTAGATGGAGTGCAAAAAATATAGTGACATTGCTATAACAAAATTCCTTCTATTCCCATATATATTTTTTTTATGTGAACAAGGTTTCTTTCTCAGAGCTATATGTATAACACTGAAAATCAGGAACGGAATTGATAAGTCCCATCTCAATAGTAGAACAAGGTTTACTATACTATTAAACCTTCCAGTAATAGTAGTATCTTTACTCATCCACAAATACATACAGTAATGTTTAAAAATGCAGCCTCATTCATCTTATTAAGAGATGCACTTCCAAAAAATTTTATTTTTTATGTTTAATAATTATCCATAAAATTTGTAACATATTTATGACATTTTGATTAATAATATGCTCTTAAAAATAATAACTGAAACTAAAAACCATTTTTCAATAGAGACAAGTCACAGGAAATAAAAATAAAATTTAATTTCTATATTATAGAAAATTATGCTAGATTGATAAATGAAAGACTTTTAGGCACAAAAATACATTACATTAGGATAAAATTTTCTGGGAGAAATGGAATGGAAATATGAGATAAAGAGCAAAAAGGAACAATGTAAAATTTCCAACTGTTAATGAACAGCTGGCTAAAGTATTTTAAAAATACATGATTGTAAGTGTCAAATTGCTATGGTATTTATTTCCATTGGATACATTTAAAAGAGTGACACTTTATCAATCTGTCTAATACACCATAAATTATATTCTTTGCATTGATTTACACTTATGATAAAAAATTTTAGATGTCAATTTAAAGATGTGTGAGTGGAATACATTGTTTATGGTCCATGCCACCCAAAAATGTTTGAAGAACCCTGATCTAAATGAATAGATAAGATGGATACTTTAAAAAGAAAGTAACATAATCAGGCAATGTATGAGTCCTAAGGGAGCCCACAGACAAACAGATACAAACGCTTAGGAGGTGGTCATATACGCGTGGTTTGAGAGAAGGTACAGGGAGGTAAGGTTCCCCGGGGTAGAGGTGGTCTGGCTGCCAAAACTGGGTCAGAGTCTCAGCTTTTAGTCTCAGAGACTTGATTTGGTCAGAATACTTCATAGTTAATACTTCATATTCACTACACTTGCAGATTACTTATTAATTTGTAGTAAGAACTGCAATGATCACATCCAGTATGATGTGATAGAAGCCAGCCTACAAGCAGAAGGTCACTTGCTAGGTCCAGTGGAACCAGAATACGGGATAAGAATGGTGTGATGCAGGAGCATGACGACCTGAGGTTCGAACAGCCTGCTGCACCTATCGGACGGCGTCAGGGGGACCCCTCCAAGGGCACCGGAGGACTCCAGCTTAAAGGTCAGGCTACGCTCAGGGGCAGGGCTGGGAGGGATCCTGCCAGCTTCTGACTCTTGGGGCATCCTTGTCTATACCAGGCTATGGTTTCTCAGATCCATTATATTAGAATACTAGGATCACATTTATCATAAAACTCCAAACCTATCTCCTTCCTTTGACCTGCTGGTCACCTAAACTGAAGCTCTGGGCAAACTCATTCCTCAGGCACACATTTACAGTCAATATCTTGGCCTTCTTCCAACATAAGATGAATTACATCCACTATATGTGGCTTTTTCTTGTTTAATTATCAGGCAAAATTTTACCTCCAAATCTTTGTGGGAATAGGGATGGTGGGGATCTCATTCTCATGCATCATCTATAAAACAGGTAATAAATGCAATTATAAAATTAACATATGATAAGAGGAAAATGAGCATATTAACTATTTAAAATAAAGGCCAGTTAAGATCACTCACATCGCCCCACCTGATCACAGCCACTTTGAAGATGACTGGCTAAGAAGGAAGCTTAACTAATTCCATGCACATATATGGAGCTCCAACTAATGCCCTATGGGAATAGAAGAAGGAAGTCATAAATACAAATGATGATCACATGACCAGTTGCAGAAACAAGGACTATAACAGTTATGATATTTGTTACTTACTATGATAGGCATATATTTGTGCATATATTTTCTTTTTTCCTGTCCCATTTCCCTACTAACATAATGTGTTAATACTAGTTAACCTTAAATCCCCAGATTTAAGTTATAGAATATCAAAGAGGAGCTTAACTGAGCTAAAAGAAGAATGAATGTAAATAACTCCAATATGGATAAAGTGGTATTTTGTGTTCTCAGCTGTTTGAGAAATAAATGAATCATGTTTATTAGAAGCATGTTTTTCCTTCTATCTTTATTTGAAAGCTAAATATACATAGAAGAGCAGTCAAGAGTGGCTGCAGGCCCACCACCAGACACATGGCTGCAAACTCATAGAGGCTATAACTACACAGAAGAAACAGATTCCCATAGATTTCCCCACAAACTCCCTCTTTGTGGTCTACTTCAGTGGCTGAATGTTCTTGGCTTCTCAGATTTCGTTGCAAGTTCTGTCTTGCACCAGTGCTTCAGGAGAACTGGTTAGTGACTATCCGATCCTCCAAGTCCACCATTCTAGGCTTTGACTTCCCCAGTGAGTCCCACAGTTGTGTAAGATCTAATTCCTATAATAAATCCCTTGTCCCACAACACTCACAGTGGCTCTGTTTCCCTGACTGAATGCTTACAGACACAAGCGTATTTGAGCCAAGGCCTGAAGAAAGTAAGGGAGCGGTCATGAGGCTACCTCAGGAGGAATATTCCAGGCAAAGGGAACAGTTAGTGCCAAGGCTCTGAGGCATAAACATGACCTAAATGGAGTTAGTGAGGAGGAAAGTAGAAGGAGATGAGATCAGAGAGGTAGGCAGGGAGAGAGGCAAAGCCATGCAGGGCCTTGTCGATAACTGGAGAAGATTTGGCTTTTTCTCTGCTTGCAATGGAAAGCCATGGGAGAGTTATAAGCAGAGTAATATGATCTGACTTAACTTTTAATGAGCTCACTCTTGCTGCTATGTCGAGAATTGACTGCAGGGGGCAGATAAGGACAGAGGCAGGAAGATGAATTAAAAAGCTGATGCAATAATGCAGATAAGAGGTGTTATTGACACAAACCCAGCTGTTAGCTGTGAACAAGGTGGTGACAAGTGGTTAGAATCTGGGTATATTGTGAATATAGAGATACTAGGATTTGCTGTCAAATGGAATGTTGGATGTGAGAGAAAAAGAGGAGTCAAAGATGACTCCGAGATTTTTGGCTTGAGGAATGAAGAACGGGATTTCCATTTAATGAAACAGAGAAGGCTAGGGGTAGAGCAGATTTTGAGAGTAATATCAGAAGTTCAGATTGAGTCATTTAACTTTGTGATGTCTATTAGATGTGTAGGGGAATATGT
The DNA here is from genome assembly GCF_020826845.1 of Diceros bicornis minor. NCBI lineage: Eukaryota > Metazoa > Chordata > Mammalia > Perissodactyla > Rhinocerotidae > Diceros > Diceros bicornis. The sequence continues at coordinate 33,917,839 of NC_080747.1, forward strand.
CAAGTAGGCATTTGTATTGACAAGTCTGACATGAGGTAGAAATATAAATTTTGGAATCAGGAGCTGGCCTGGTGGTGTAGTGGTTAAGTTTGTGCTCTCCACTTCGGTGGCCCAGGGTTCACGGGTTCAGATCCTAGGCGTGGACCTACACACCACTCATCAAGCCATGCTGTGGCAGCGTCCCACATACAAAACAGAGGAAGATTGGCACAGATGTTAGCTCAGGACCAATCTTCCTCACCAAAATAAATACATACATAAATAACAGACCTCAGGACTGTAAAAAAAAAAAAAAAATTGGAATCATTCGTTTACAGATGGGTAAGATCATTAAGGGAATGAGTGTCGTTGGAAAAGAGAAGGGTTCAAGGACTGAACTCTGGGGCAGTTGGAAAGGTTGGCAAGAAGAGGAGTGGCCAGAGGACTGAGGAAAATCAGGAGCTGACCCAAGTGTCCCAATTCTGTGTTACTCCACCTTTCTTGCCTGCGGGGAACATGTCTTATTGATCTGCAAATTCCTGACCTCTTGTAGGGTCTTGGTCATTTATTAATTACTCTGTAAATATATTTTGAAGTGAGGGCCCTGCTAGATGACCTAGTGGAAAGATAAGCCCTAAAATGGGAAAAATGTTTGTACACCACATATCTGATAAGGGACTTGTATCTAGAATATATAAAGAACTCTTACAACTCAGTAATAAAAAGACAACCCAATTTTTAAAAAGGGCAAAGGATCCAAATAGACATATCTTCACAGAAAATTTACAAATGGCCAAGTGACACATGAAAAGATGATTAACATCATTAGCCATCAGGGAAATGCAAATCAAAACCACAATTAGGAATCAAAAGGAAAATAATGTGTTGGCAAGGGTGTGTAGAAATCAGAGCCCTCATACACACTGATGGGAATGTAAAATGGTGTAGCCACTTTGGAAACAGTCTGGCAGTTCATCAAAAAGTTAAACATAGAAGAATTACCATTTAACTCAGCAATTCTACTCCTAGGTATGTAGCTAGAGGTTGCAATTATAATAACCAGCAAGGTCAGATTGACAGTAAAGAGGCAGCTTGACTTGCAGAGATTTATGGAGATAGTAGAACATGGTGTCCCTAGGGGCAAGATAGATGGGCAATTGACAAGAATACCACTCACCAGTAGAAGAAATCGAAGATGGGGGGCTGGCCCCATGGCATAGTGGTTAAGTTCACGCACTCTGCTTCAGTGGCCGGGGTTCTCGGGTTCAGATCCTGGGTGCAGACCTACACCACTAGTCAGCCATGCTGTGGCAGCGACCTACATGCAAAAAATAGAGGAAGATTGGCACAGACATTAGCTCAGGGCTAATCTTCCTCAAGCAAAAAAAAAAAAAAGAGGAAGATTGGCAATAGATGATAGCTCAGGGCAAATCTTCCTCAGCAAAAAAAAAAAAAAAAAAAACCAAAAATCAACGATGGGAGACCACAAAGCTAAGAGAGGGTATCCCAATAAGAAGTTACAATTCTTTGCCTGGTTTCAGGACCAGATTCAGTTTTGAGACCCAGACTCACTGACTGAGTCCCCAGGAGTAAGGATCCTGCAACACCGTGGTGAGTATGCCTGGTAACTATACCCTGAATTCCTCTCAAAAGGGACCTACGTACACTGAGGAAAAGGTTATTCCCAGGCACTTCAAGGACTTTTGGAAATAGGGTCTGAATTGAATTTGCTACATTACCACAGCCCCTGTCAGAATAATAGAAGGAGATCTGGCCAAGGCCTGGCTTATAGTGAGTCCACTAGGTTTGTAGACCTACCCAGTGATCATTTCTCTGATCCTCAAATGTAAAATAGGAATTTTACCTATTTGGCTGTTGGTGCAACCCCCTCACTGGGTCCTTGGCCTGTGGGCTAAGAGCTCTGAAGCTGTAACTCCTTGGTCAAGATAGTAAATGAGAAATAATATCACATCCTGGAAGGGGGGGATAGTGGAGATTCGGGCCATTCTCAAGAATCCAAAGAATGCAGGAGTGGTGGTCTTCATCATATCTCCACCTCACTGGTCTGGACCCTGCAAAAACCAGATGGATCCTGAAAGATAGCTGTAGACCACAAGTAGCAGCTACCTGTCGTATCTACCTGTCAGACATGGTGTCTTTGCGAGAACAGATAAATATGGCCTCAGTTACACGGTACGCAGTCATGGATTTGACAAACGTGTACTTTTCTATTCCAACCCAAAAAGGAGGGCAGAAACAGCTTGCATTCACATGGAACTGGCAGCAATATGCATTTCTGGTTTTGTTCCAGGGCATTGCTTCCTTTCTCACCTTCCATCCTAGTGGAATGTGAAGAGATCTGGGCTTTCTGGACATCCCACAGAATATCACACTGATCTATTACAGTGACGATATTATGCTGATCAGGCCAGGTGACCATCAGCTGGCTAGCACATTGAAGGCCTTGGTGAGCCCTTGAGACGGCACCATTCTGCAAGAAGACCAACCAGTCATGTGGTGGCATGTTGACTACTTTAGACCCCTTCCATCCTAAGAGGGCCTGCAGTTCATCTTCATAGAAACAGACATGTTATTACTGGTGTGGGTTTGCCTTCCTGCCTGCAGGGCTTCCTCTAGCACCACTATCTGAGGACTTATGGATTGTTTGACTCCTCCTGGTATGGGAGAACACACAATGACACAGCAGGCCAGGAGGACCACTTTACAGTAAAGGAGATGTGGGAGTGAGCTCAAGACCGAACGATCCACGGATTGTGTCCCCAGCGTCCATTCAAATAGCCCACCAAGACAGCACAGCCAACAACTGCCTGACTCTGGGGTCAGAGGCTGCCGCCCTGTCTCAGAGGAAGGCCAGTTCTGCAGGGTGGTTCACAGAGCCTTTCCCCTGTGGATCAGGCCAAGGTCAGATTTTATCCGAGAACATGTCCCTGCTTGGCTTTCCCCTTCTTTATTTTGCCTGTTTTCCTCCCTTAAAGACTTTTCCTGGATAAAGGCTTTTCCATCAATAAATCATAGTGCACTGAATTCCTCTCTCTGGCTCTGTTTCTTTAGAACCCGACCTAAGACAACCAACAATAAGGAAATGTCCCTGAGAGAGGCAGCATTCAGAAAAGTGAAAACCATGCTGGCCAAGGTCCTCAGAGAGGCCGAAATCCTGCTTGAGACAAAGGATCTGCCTTCATTGATTCTGCCTGACTAACCAGATCCTAAGGGCTGGGAGTCAGTCTCTGTTTCTCAAAGTGGGTTTTTAATCCTCTGGGAACATGGAACCACTTCCAGGAGTTATTGGAAATCATAGGATAAGCCCACATCCTCCTGGAGCGACAAATGTGCTAGAAAACTTGGGGGGAATATTTTATATTAGAATAAATGCACATCTATTATAGAGTACAAAACGGGCAAAAAAATTTGGATGAAACACATAATCTCAAAAGGCATGTCTCTCCTGAGGCAGGCAACTGAGGGCCCTCAGAGTTCAAGGTTCTTCTGCTATAAGGAGTACTTAAGTGGGAAAGTTTGATGAGGGTAGATAGAGTTGGTGACGGCTGCTTTGAACAAGAGAGGGAAACAGGCTCCATCCCGCAGACCAAGGAAAGAAAAGGAGAGAACTGAGAGTTCCACAAAACCAACTTACGTTTTTAGTCCTTCTCCTTGTATTAACTATCATATTTGAGGGCTTCCTATTTGCTAATGAACTCACTTAATCCCAGCAGCACTCTGTGAGGTGGGTACCATGACAGCCTCATTTTACATATGGGAAAAGTGAAGTTCAGAGAGCGGAAATAACTTTGCCAAGGTAATTGGAAAATATGTGGTATCCTCATATCTCTGCACATTCTGCATCTTCTCCACTCTTTGTGCTCATAGAATGTAGGACATATAAAAATAGAGAGATCTAAGAACTTGGTATCTCTAGAATAAAATGTGACTGAAATCAAAACAGTTGAAACCCAGCCTGAATTAGAACATTTCCCTTCCCAACTTTTACCCTAATGTTCATTTTACACTTTTGTTCTCTTGATTTCATCTTTGTCAGTTGGATATTTTAAACTGAAAACTTTGACTTCTTTCTTTTACCATGCTATATTTATTTCTCTGTTATCATCCACATAAATTTTGCCCTGTGTATAACCTTCCAGGCCTGGTATGCTACATAAAATAAATAAAAGATACGTTTGAAAATACCAGAGATCAGAACAAGCAGGTTTCACAAGTATAGAAGTCATAAAGAATCTCTTTGTAAAGGTTACATTTTGTTTATTTCTTTATTAGAAATTTACCAGGTTCCATGTATACAGTTCATCTGTCTCTGAAAAAAGACTTAAGTGCTATTTCAGGGTCTCAAAAATACAAGCTCAAATCCATAACCTGGAATTTTTCAAGAGAAAAAATGGAGGTTGACTTGTCCCTCCCTCATCAATATCAACTTCTAAAAAAATTATTTACTGCTTTCTTCCTACTCTGCTGAGTTGCTGGGCATAATCCAAGAATATGAGGCAGCTATAGCCAGAATCTAAAGATGATTTCTATTTCTTTCCAGCTTGCAGTTTTATAAGTCAGACTCATGTATCAATTAATGTTCATATTGACATATTTCCCCAGAGTAGCCTAGCCTGCATCTGTGATGTGAGAGCTGCTGTCACAGTTTCTTATATCTCCTTAAATATTTTGCCCCAGTGGATCTAGAACATATTTTTCACAGGTTAGTTAGCCAAGATCCTTAGAAAATTTGTCAAAACATATGGTTTCTCACATTTAACTTTACATGCATAGAGTACAATAGTTGCACACAATTAAAATCATTTTTTAAACAGATGATTTAAAACATTGCGAAGCTCTTTTCCCTGCCTTTCTGACAAGCATTCAATAATTTCAATATGTTTTTCAGGGTATCATCTTATTGCTTATTATAAACTGTTTTCTATCTTTTTAAATTTGTTTCTTGATACGTAAACAACTCCTAACTCACTCATTAAACTTTGCAGATAATAAAAAGTTGTTCAAGATAAAACTTTCGTGATCTCTAAGATAGAAAGGCATCATATAAACCTAAAAAACGTATTAATTGGAAATCAAACTGTAACGATGTGGCAGTTTTAAAAATCACAAACTAAGCATTTTTGCTCCTATCTCGTGCCTTACTCTACCAGTCTAGGCCACCTAGAGTATAAAGCAGTGGTAACAAAAGTGACAACGAGAATTCAGAGCAAATGAATACTTTAAAACAGAAAATTAGAGGGAAAAAAAGAAAGGAAGGAAAAGAAAGAGGGAGGGAGGGGAGAAGGAGCAGAGAAAGGAGGGAGGAATGCCATTCCCTTTAACCTCAGTTCAGGAGTCTTTCTAAAGAGGACAATAGTCCAAGGGACATCAAAGACAGATTCTGAAGAAGTAGGTTCTCTATTCTGACAAACTGAAAGAAACTTGTGTTCAAGGAAGCTTTTGCCAAAACATACCACACTAGATCTTCTGTCCAAGGCCATCATCAAGGTTGAGTTAACGGCTGGGACTTCTGAAAATGTGGTCTTAGTGAAATCTAAGTGAAGTCATAATGTTCTTTCCCATAGCCACATAAATAACCAAGAGGCATGTGGCATAGTGGGTTTCTGTCCTGCTTCGGCTGCTCACTGGTGTTATAACTCTTGACAATTCATTTAACCATTTGGAGTTTCACTTTTAACACGTTGAGGTGACAGGCAGAACTGAGTTGGAATTCCAGGGCCATCTCTTATGACTGTATGATTTTAGGAAAGTTACATAACTTCTATGAATCCATTTCTTCAACCATAAGGTGTGAATAAGACATAAAAAGGTTGTTTGGTGGGCCGGCCCGGTGGCTTAGCGGTTAAGTGCACGCACTCCGCTACTGGCGGCCCTGGTTCGGATCCCAGGCGTGCACCAACGCACTGCTTCTCTGGCCATGCTGAGGCCGCGTCCCACATACAGCAACTAAGGATGTGCAACTATGACATACAACTATCTACTGGGGCTTTGGGGAAGAAAAGAAAGGAGGAGGATTGGCAATAGATGTTAGCTCAGAGCTGGTCTTCCTCAGCAAAAAGAGGAGGATTAGCACAGATGTTAGCTCAGGGCTGATCTCCCTCACAAAAAAAAAAAAAGGGTGTTTGGAAGAAGCCAGACAAAAAAGAGTACCTAATGTATGATTCCATTTATATAAAACTCTAGAAAATGCAAAGTAATCTATAGTGACAGAAAGTAAATCAGTGGTTGCTTGGGGAGCCAAGAAGTGGGGAGGGGCAGGAGGAAAGGATTACAAAGGGGCACAAGGAAACTTTTGGGGTGGTGGATATGGCCATGATCTTGATTTGGTGATGATTTCACAGGAATACACATATGTCAAAACTCATCAAATTACACATTAAATATTTTAAATATTTAGTATTTGTCAATTATATCTCAATAAAGTTGTTTTTTATAAAGGGTCAGAGAATTAAATGAGATGGTATGTTAAAACAATTAGCACAGTGTATGGTACAAATAAGCCTCCAGAAATATGAGTTCCTCTCCCTACTTATTTCAGGGTTATTTAAAATGATACTGTCCTCCATAAACATTCATCAATATTATAAACACTGAAATCTTCACAGCAGTTTTGTAGTTTGATAAATATTTTCTAAGAAAAATATAGGACAATAGGAAAATGTCTCTGTGGCTTTTTTAGGATATTATTTCTGTGGTTTTCTTTCAAACCCTTATTAGAAGCATATTTTACATTGTTGGGATCACATTGTACATAGGACTTGCATGCCACGCTTCCATTCCATGTTTTATCATAAAATGCTTGCATGTTATCTGTAATGATTGCCCTATAATTTCTCAGTGGTAAGAAATCTGGATAGATTTTGAAGATAGAGCTGCCAGGATTTGCTGACAAACTGAATTCGGGGCATGGGAGAAAGAGGATTCAGGGATGACCCTGAGGTTTTTGGCCCGAGCAATTAGAAGTTCAATGCAGTGAATGTTTTCTGAGATGAGGAAGAGTGTGGAAAGGGCAGACTTGGAGAGGAGGATGAGGAATTCAGCTTTGGACAAGTTAGGTATTAGACATTGAAATGGAGATGTGGAATATGCAGTTGGACACGAGATCAGAGGGGAGGTCTGGCTACAGATTTAAATTAGGGAGTCTCGAGCATAAAGATGGGTTTTAAAGCCATGGGCTGGATGAGGTCTTCAAGGGCATAAATATAAATAGAGAACAGAAGAGGTTTAACCACTGAGTCATGGGGGACATCTAATGTCTAGAGATCCTGGAGTTGAGGAGCTATCAGCAAAGATGACAGAAAAGGAGTGTCAGTGAGGAGGGAGGAAATGCCAGGAGAGCTGGCTGTCCTGGAAGCCAAGAGAAGAAAGTGTTTATAGGAGAGAATGCTGCCGGTCATTTGAGTCAGAGGAGGACAAAAAAGTACCCTTGAAGTAAGGAGAGGCTATATTTAGGAACATTTTGGTGGAGTGCTGTGAACAAAACTATTATTGGAGTGGATTCAAAAGAAATTTCTCCAAAGAAGATATACAAATGGCCAATAAGCACGTAAAAGATGCTCAACATTATTAGCCAACAGAGAAAGACAAATAAAAATAACAATGAGATACCTCATACCCAGGAGGATGGCTACAATCAAAAAGAAAATAACAAGGGTTGGTAAGGACATGGAGAAATGTTTTTATAAAGGGGCACATTTTTCGAGGTCCTTACACTGCCATTTTCCATGATGTCAGCCAGCATTCCCTCTTTTATTTCTTAGGAATCATTTATGTAAGACTGGAATGATCTGTTCCTTGAATGTTTGGTAAGAGTCCCCATAAAAGCATCTAAGTCTGGGTATTTCTTCATGGAAAGTTTTTTTTTTTTTGGTGAAGAAGATTGTCCCTGAGCTATCATCTGCTGCCAATCTTCCTTTTTTTGCTTGAGGAAGATTGTCCCTGAGCTAACATCTGTGCCAATCTTCCTCTATTTTGTATGTGGGATGCCACCACAGCATGGCTTGATGAGCGGTGTGTAGGTCCACACCCAGGATCTGAACCCTCGAACTCTGGGCGGCCAAAGTGCAGCATGCCTAACTTAACCACTGTGCCACTGGCCAGCTCCTGGAAAGATTTTTAATTACTACTGTATTTTCTTTCATGATGCAGGCTTTCTATTTTTTCTAGGTATTTGAAATTTTTCTCTAAGTTTTCAAATTTGTTGGCATAAAATTGTTCATAGTATTCTCTTATTGTCTATAAATCTATAATGTATATGTGATTATGTTCCCATTTTACATCCTTAATATTGTCTATTTGTGTATAATCTCTTTTTCCCCCACAAATCCTGCTAGAATAATCGTCTATTTTATTAATCTTTTTTACAAACCAACATTCGTTTGTTGATCATCTCTGTTGTATTTTATTATATTGTCTATTTCTGCTAATTATTATCTACTTTCTTCTACTTGCCTTGAGTTTATTTTGTTGTTCTATTTCTAACTTCTTAAGTTGGATGATTAGTTCAGTAATTCTCCACATTTTTTCTTTATATTTAATATATGCATTTAGTGTTATGAATTCCCCTCAAATATTACTTTCATTGCACCTCATAAGTTTTGATATTTAAACTTTTATTATTATTTAGTTCTAAATATTTTCAAATTTCACTTATGACTTCTACTTTGACCCATGATTTACTAAATAGTGTGCATTTTAATTTCCAAAGTCAATTTTATAAGTCTCATTTGTCATTTTATTGTTGGTGTTTGAATTAATTGTATTGCAGTTAGAAAACCTGGTCTGCACAATACTGATAAAATTTGTTGAGTCATGCTTTATGACTAGGCACTTAATCAATGTTTGTAAATGCTCCATAAATGCTTGAGAAGAATGCACATATTTAAATTGCTGGGTACAGAGTTTTTTATATGTCCATTAGTTTAAGATTGTTAACTTTGCTGTTCAATTTTTTTTTTTTTTTTAAATCTTCTATATGTTAGGAGCTCAGCTAGTTGAGCTGGGGGAGAGAGAGAGAGAGACAGAGAGAGAGAGAGAGAACTGAACTGCCAAGTGTCAGAAGAGCTTATTAAAGTAGCAGGCTGAGTGCAGAGTCCTCCTGTTCCATTTCCCCCCAGGGAACGGTGCACTGGTTGAGGTCAGATGGATCAGTGCAGATGTGGGGGTCATGTCACTGTTGAGGCAGCCCCAGAACAAAAGACTCCAATAGTGTTATGGACCCTGGGGTCAGGGTGAGGGCAGCGGGGGAGGGCTAGGAGTAGAAAAGTACTAAGTCAGCCTGGGTGAGATGCCTTCAAGGTTTTCCCCTCTGCTCCCCATAAGAAGGCCTCAGCAGAGGCACTCGAGGAAGAGCTCTACCAAAGGCTCAGATAAAGAGACCAAAAAATAAAGGCTCTGGGACTAGGAATGCAAATATGTGAAAGAGCATGACTGGCCAGAGAGGCCTGAGTCCTTGACTGCAACTCCCCTCAGAGGCTGCAATGCATTGGTGTATCCCAAGTCTGGCGCCCCAACGATGGACACCTTTCCCCAGGAGGCCTGCCAGGTAAAGCCTTTGTAATTGCCTATAGTCAAGCCTGAAAAATCACACATAGGTTTTAACCAGGAACCATACTCTTCACCATATTGTCGGTTTGACTTATAAATAATTGAGAAAGGTTGGTTCATGGTGATGGTGGATTTATCTATCTTCCTGTGGTCCTATCAATTTTTGTGTTATGCATTTGAGGCTACTTTATTAGGAGCATACAATTTTAGAATTGTTATATCTTCCTGCTGAGTTAAATAATCATAATAATATCCTCCATCTCTAATAATGCCTTTGCTTAACAATCTATCATGCTGATATTAATATAGTTATACCAGGTTTCTTTGGTTAGTATTTTTCCTAGAAAGCTGTTTCCCTTCCTTTTACTCTCGGTCTTGTCATATTCTTATGCTTTAGGCATGTCTCTTAAAAATAGCACAGACCTAGATTTTAAAAAATCTAATTTGATAAAACATCTAAGTTTAGCTCATTTACATTTAGTATGATTTTTTATTTGGACATTTTTCTACTTTTTTAGTCTTACCTTGTTATTACTATTTGTCCTAGATTTTCTAGGCTTTTTTCCTCTCTTATTTTGCCTTTTTGGGGGTATGATTGTGTTTTTTTCCTTATTCTATTTATTTCTATTTGTTTGGATTTATACACTTTTTATTTTTGTTATTAATTTCCTTTGAGATGTTACCATGACTATGTAACTTAACAAAGTCTAAAGTTAAATAATTTCTTAACCTCTGCCAGAACAATAAAAGAATCTTTGAATATTTGTACTCTCATTGCACTTCCTCTCATCATACATATTAATGCAGAACAGTTTTAGTACTATTCGTTTTACTAATACCATAAACTAGATACTACTATTATACACAAATACCGTTTATTTGGATTTATGTACATGCTTCCACTGAATATTATTATTATTTTTTTTGGTGAGGAAGATTTGCCCTGAGTAACATCTGTGCCAATCTTCCTCTCATTTTTTTAATTTTGCTTGAGGAAGATTAATGCTGAGCTAATATCTGTGCCAGTCTTCCTCTGTTTTGTATGTGGGATGCCTCCACAGCATGGCTGATGAATGGAGTAGGTCCGTTTCTGGGATCCCAAACCAGTGAACCTGGGTTGCCGAAGGTGTGCGCGTGGAATTTTAACTACTTAGGCCATGGAGCTGGGCCCCCACTGAAGATTATTTTAATCCTTTTTCTCAGACCATCAGCTGGATCATTTTCTTTCTTCTTTAATTACATCCTTTAGAAGTTTCTTTTGTACAGGTTTCTGTGTAGTAAACTCAGCTTCTGTTTATATGCAAATTTTTTTCACCTTTGTTTTTTTTTTTTTTTTTTGTGAGGAGATCAGCCCTGAGCTAACATCCGCCAATCCTCCTCTTTTTTTTGCTGAGGAAGACGGCCCTGGGCTAACATCTGTGCCTATCTTCCTCCACTTTATATGGGACGCCGCCACAGCATGGCTTACCAAGCAGTGCGTCGGTGCGCGCCCGGGATCCGAACCAGCGAACCCCGGGCCGCCGCAGCGGAGCGCGCGCACTTAACCGCTTGCGCCACCGGGCCGGCCCCTCACCTTTGTTTTTGAAAGATAGTTTTGCTGAATATGAAATTCAAGGATGACGGTTATTTTCTCCTAACCGTCATAATTTGGAGGTATTATTCCACTGTCTTCTGACTTCCTTGGTTGCCATTAAGACTTATGTCATTTTCATTTATGCTTTCTTTACGGCTGATTCTAAAATCTGTCTTTGTTCTTGGTGTTCTGCAGTTTCACACTGCTCATAACTAAGCATGGACTTCTTTTTATTTTTCCTTTTAGAGATACAATGTGTTTCTTTAATTTGTCCTTTTTGAGATACAATGTGGATTTCTTTTTATTTTCCTTCTTGAGATACAATGTGCTTCCCACTCTCCTTAAGTGATCAGAGTCCCCTTACTGAGAAAGGCATGAGGCTCAGTTCTGGTCACTTTTCACAAGGGCAGTTTTCAAGGAGCAAGAGCTGCTGGTGAAAGTTTGATAGATGATAAAAAGAAACAAACAGAATATCTGCTTCTGGCATCATGGCTGAGCTAGTGCTCTGACGGCCTCTTCCACTGAAGGTCTACTAATATACTGCATAGGACACGCTATTTGAAATACTGCTGGTCTCATAAGAGGCAAAGGATACCTCCAAGGACAACTTTCCTCCTCCTCTTCCTTCTCTCCCCCCAGGAAGAGAAAATAGATTTGATCTGGGGTCTGAGAAAGCAGTGTGTAGTTGGCACTGCAACAGCTGACAGCCAGGTTAGGAAGGAAGAAGAGAATAAATTTTGATTGGGAACCAAAATTTTGGTTTGAGAGTTTGCTGTACAAATGGTCAAGTACTGAAAGGAATATATGGGAAAATGAAATTGTAAATCTCTTGGGGTGGTGGATTTACATGTTGAGGGTTTGGTGTTTTCTTTTTCAATTTAACTTGTTCAAATGTTCTCTCTCTCTCTTTTTTTATTGCTTCATATTCTTAAGCCATTGAAGCTAAATGTCCAGGTAAGACCAAGACACTAGACATCTATATATTGATTTCTTCACTCTAAGGATTCTGAAAAAATGCTTGGTTAGGTCTTAGAACTCAGCAGTGTTCTCACTAAAACATTTCTTCCTGTATATTTATAGATTTAAATTTTTTCTGCTTATCATATTTCTCATATACTAATTTCTTGATGAAAGGAAATATGTAACAAATAGCTCTGAAAAACACTTCAGGAAACAATTTTAACTGATAAGTCTTGTTTATTATATCCTAGTGACATTAAAAAGTCCTAATGGCTAAAATTAAGGAATTAGAGATGAAAGTAGACTTAACCCAAACTTTTATGTGATTTGGTCTATATATCTTTTATTTTCTGCCTCAAGGTCCTTGGTATGCTAGTATTGGGAGAAATCTTAGGGTTCATGTAACCCTCATTTTGTCGAAGAAACTGGGATGCAAAAAGGTTGATTAACCTGCCTATGTTCACACATTGGTGGCAGATCGAGGCCCCCCAATGCCTCTGATTTCCAGTTTTAGAGCTCCACAAGATTAGTAACTGAGGGGCAATAGGGCGGCATCTGTATTTCACTTGTACTGAGTGCCCCTCTCATTATCTACTACCAGGTGTGTCATGTTTCCCCTCTGTCCTCAGCCCTTTCTCTCCACCTCAGAAACATACGGCATTTATCTTCTGATGTGGACAGTGAATGCTGCTAGCTCTCCTGAACACAGATTGATGGTGAAGAGCTTGATAAAAAAAGAACTAGTGTTTCCTTGTTTCTAAGATGCACATGTTTTTTATATTTAAACATTTTTGAAAAGAGAAATGCCTTACAATTGATGAATACATTTGACGCACTGCCCCTACACTGCAAATGCAGCTCTAAAATTGATGATTTATCTTAAAAATTGATGACATTTAAAAAGCTGGGGAACATGGTCTATGCCTTAATTCGGTCATCTGCTAACCCTACCCCCAACCCAAGGAAGCCTAGTATAGCGTCTGGCGCATAGTGGGTACTCAAAAAATATTTGTAAGACAAGAAATAACAAGTGTGGGAGAGGATGTGGATAAAAGGGAACCCTCATACACTGCTGGTGGGAATGTAAATGGGTGCAGCCACTATGGAAAACAGCATGAAGATTCCTCAAAAAATTAAGAATAGAATTACCATACAATCCAGCTATTCAACTGCTGGGTTTTTATCCAAAGAACATGAAAACAAGAATGTGTAACGATACATGCACCCCTATGTTCATTGCAGCATTATTCACAATAGCCAAGACTTGGGAACAACCTAAGTGCCTATCAAAGGATGAATGGATAAAGAAGATGTGGTATATATATATACAATGCAATACTACTCAGCTATAGAAAAAATATGAAATCTTGCCACTTGTGAAAACATGGATGGACCTTGAGGGTATTATGCTAAACAAAATAAGTCAGAGGGAGAAAGTCAAATACTGTATGATCTCACTCATAAACAGAAGATAAAAACAACAACAACAAACACATAGATACAGAGATTAGATTGGTGGTTACCAGAGGGGAAGGGGGGAGGGAGGAGGGTGAAAGGGGTAAGGGGCGCATGTGTATGGTGATGGATTGTAATTAGTCTTTGGGTGGTGAACATGATGTAATCTATACAGAAATTGAAATACAATGATGTACACCTGAAATTTATATAATGTTATAAATCAATGTTACCTCAATAAAAAAATATATATATTTGTTGAGTGAATATGTGACTATATGAAGTAAGGTATAATTCAATGAGAACATGCATTCTCCTCCTTCACATTTATCTTCATTCTTCAGATAAACTTCTGACTAACCAGTTAATGAGCTGTTTTTAGGAAACAGGAGGAAAATTGACTTTACCATGGGAACTAAGTACAGTAATTTCTTTGCATTATATATCATTTTTATTGTGTTTTTTTTTTCTTTTTTCTGTGAGGAATACCAGCCCTGAGCTAACATCCGATGCCAATCCTCCTCTTTTTTGCTGAGGAAGACTGGCCCTGGGCTAACATCCGTGCCCATCTTCCTCTACTTTATACGGGACACCGCCACAGCATGGTTTAACAAGCGGTGTGTTGGTGCGCGCCCGGGATCCGAACTGGCGAACCCCAGGCTGCTGCAGCGGAGCGGCGCACTTAACCGCTTGCACCACCAGGCCGGCCCCCTACTGTGTTATTTTTAACTTTAAAATATCTGGATGTCAGAATTACTTCTGAGGAAACATTACTGACAAAAGAATTGCCATCTAAGTTTAAAAAATGTTGAGGGAGTGCTGTGTCAATAATTAATGTGCTAATTATAAATTCAAACCAGACTCAGATCTCAAAATGAGCCATGCTTATCAGAGAGTTGGGTGACCTGCTGTGGCCCTGGACATTGTGGAAATCATTTAAGTTCTTCCTTCTCAGTGGCTGAGCTTAACGCTTATTTCTGGTGGCAATGAGCAAGGCTGTAGGGCTGGGCCTTAGACGGAAGCAGGCAGGAGAGTTGAACATGCAAAAGTTTTGAAATCAGATGATGTTGGGTTGAAACCTGGACTCAGACACTTAGTAGCTGTGTGAACTTTAGCAAGTTAAACAGCCTCTCTGAGGCCTCAATTTACTTATCTACAAAATCAATGTAGAAATATGGATATCAGAGGATTAGTATGAGGATTCAGTGAGGACAACGGATACAATGTCCTTTGTAAAACAAAAAAACTAGGACTCTTTCCTTCCTCATCTCCCTCCTTGAGTAACTTCTGACTTTAGGCAGAAATACCCACCCCTCAAAATATTTGGGGAGCATTGCTTCACTGCTTGAGTATCCTGCCTTCATAAATACAGTGTATATCCCTTCAATTAGTAAGTCTTTTGTCATGAGGGCAGAGTTTTCGTATCTTTGAGATTTGTGAGTGACTCCTATGATTTTTGCAATGTTCTTATAGACTAATGATACTATTTACTTAGCATATGTTAGACTTGCCCAAAGATTTAGCATCTGTGAAATCACAAACTTGCTGCTCTAATTATATACATGTACAAGAACTTACAGCTTTTATGATGTGCATTAAAACAAACAACTATTACACATTTGTGATTCACCTAAAATCATCTCATGTACCACTATCGGTATGCACGCAGTGTTACCAACACAGGAGTCCCAAACCACTCCAGGTATTTTAAGTAGAAAGGGATTTAATACAGGGAATTAGGTGCTTACTAAACCACTGGAAGTGCTAGAGGACTAAACTTGGGGCTGAGCCGTCAGGATTAACTCCCATAACACTGTAGAACTGATCTGCCAAGGACATTAGTTCTCAGAATCATAAGAATGTAGTTCTTAAAGGGTCCATCTCGAATCATCATTATTGCTAGAAAAATAAGACTTATGATTTAAGAAAATTGTACTGTTGGTGAGCCAGAAATGGCACCTTTACTTACAAAGGACAATTTATTCATTCATTCATTTTGTTTCTCCACCTATAACAGATCTACTCCATGTTTACCTTGCTTGTTTAATTGATTTTTTAAAATGGTTTTCCTTCTGATTTTTCTTTGTGATTCATTTTTAAATGGGTATAATCAAAATGTTGTAACTTATTTTTCACTTGATATCTTTCCATATTATTATATACTTTTGTAACCATGAAATCAAGAAGAAAGTGAATATAAAGATCAAGTGTACTACGATAATTGATGTGCAGAGCTTCACACATATCCATATTGAATTTCTAACAGCTTTATTGAGATACATTCACCCATTTAAAGTTTTTTGGTATATTCATAGGAGTGTACAACCATCACCAAAATCTCTATTGAATTTCATCATTTTATTTTTAACTAATTTTTCTAAGTCTCATAATCCTGCCATTTAGATTGCTTATTCTTGCTTGCATGCATGCACTCTCTGTCTCTCTGTTCTAATAAAACTGCACAAGACGGGGTTAAAACCATTGCCAGGTAGCTGTGGATTGAGATTACTCCATTCAGCAGCACCTTTTTTCTTTACGGTAGTATAACTTCAATAAGCTGTAAAACCATCTCAACTGTAATATTAATGGATGCCAACCCAGGCAGCATGAAGAATACAATAAGTGTTCTGCCTGTTCATCTAGCTAGTAACCCCACAAGAAAAGGAGATAAGTGCTGGCTGGCATAACTTGTTCTAAATGCAACCATTCTGTTTTTCCTAAGAGTTCACAAACTATGAGTTCTAGAATTTGGCTAATGACTGACATCAAACTCTTCACCTCCAGTTTCAGCAATACATCCCTCCGCTACCCCACTTTTTTTAAAGATCAAGATAAGGTTTGTTCATGTCTAGTCTCTGGCATCTCCTTGTCAGCAGGGAGTTGTTTTATTCATTGCTCTGATGCTTCCTGGCACATCGTAGGCCCTCAATATATACATTTGTTGAGTGAATGAACGAATGCTTTTAACAAAGATTTCTCATAGTGTTTTCATGACCACTTTTACTATTACCAAAATAGGTAATAACTGTTACCTGCTAACTTCTACCTGTCCACCAGTCCTTATCTAAATGTCACTTCCTCGGGGAAGCATTCCTGATCCCTGCACTAGGTTAGGTGCTCCTGAGCTCTACTCCCTTTCACACAACTCTTATTACTGATAAAGCTCCATGAGGGAAGTTTCCATATTTATTTACTGTGTTCACCTTTGTACCTCCCAATTCCAAACTCAGTGCTCAGCACATAGTAGGTGCTTCATCAGTATTTGTTGAATAAATGAAGTAAATTGGGATGTAATTTGTCTCTGCCTAAAGGCAAGAACTCATTCAACATAGCCAGGTGTTTTTGTATGACCTATTCACCTGCTTTGGCTTTCAAGGCATCATCTTTTTTTAAAGGCATAATTTTTTGAGGCATAATTTACATATAAAATTCATCCATTAAATTCTTCTTACTAATGTTTTTTGCTCTCTCATTTTCTATGTGAAGGTCATTTTTCTGATGGTAAAAGTGGGAAGAAAATAGAAGTGGAATGTAGTGGAAACTTGGATAGAGAATGGGCTCCTACAGCCCCATTTACCAGGGTTTACATCTGTTTTACTTTTGTGATCATAAGCAAGTTAACCTCTCTAAGCCTCAGAATCTGATCTGTAAAATTGCACTAGTAAGAGTTTCTTCATTGGATACTCTAAGGATTAAATCAGATAACATGCAAAAGATCTGATCCTGATCCAGGTAATAACTCAAACAATGTAGATTTCTTCCCTTCTTTCTGTCATCTACTAACCTTGGACTCCGGAAACAGTAGGTCTATTCTTTCACTATCGTTCACATATCTATTCGTTCACATATCTTTCATTATTCTGTTCTGAACATATTTTTTAAAATACCCAACCTTCCTTGCTCCCTAGTATTTCTGCAAGCCCCACATCATTCTAAGGTTTAGCTTTCCTGGCACTATTCTTACAGCTTTTATTCATTCTTCCGCATATGCTTTTTCTCTCCATCTTTGGAATATGCCAGTAGGAAAAACAAACTCCACCTGAGATCATCAGAGAATGGTGGTTTCTTCAGTGGCTATTCCCTTCTTCACTGTATGTATTCTATTGTGAACTCAGAATTTTATTTTTCAAAGCCTCCCATTCTTTTAGAAATGCTTTTCCTTTTACGTCTTCTCATCCGAAGTGATACCTGTCTTTTCCCTGGATCTGTTTCCTAAAGTCTCCACCGCCTGCCTTCTCTGTGTGTTGTATTACGGTCACATCCCCCAGGTTTCTACAGCTTCCCCATGACCAATTCTTCCCTGGAGTCACATTACATCAGCATTACTAATGCAATATCTGCTATATTCCACACTGTTTCATTCTAGGCAGTCAATTAAAAACGAACCTCAGTACTGGTTTGATTTAACATGGAGGATGAATTGTCTAAGGTCAAATGCACACTGCTGCGAGATTTGGGAGACATTTATATTCAGATTAAATATATACCTGTTGAGTGGAAGCTTTTTCTCAACGTTTCAGAAACCCTGACGTTTCAGGTAATTGGGATGGTAGAAATGGTGGGTACCCAGGACCTGCGCAAAAAATTAGACTCCATCAAAAGGACTGCTCCATACATTCAACGAACACCCACCAACAAAACCCTTCTCCACAACCACGAGATTATCTCACCAGCAAGTGAGACTGCAAGGTTCGGGGGCCTGACCGTACCACTCCGCGCTGCACATGGGGGGATTCGTGCCCGTTGGGCTGCGGCTGACCGTTTCCCCCTCGCTTGGTTTTGCCTCTGCTCCCCCTGCGCAGGCACCCACAGTGCGTCAGGCCGGCGCTTTATAGAGGCAGCCTGGGCGGCTCCGCTTGCTGTTTTTCCTCTCCTCTGGGTTGTGGTCTTTCTCGCCGTTCGCCAAGATGCAGCTCAAACCGATGGAGATTAACCCCGAGGTGAGCGGCAGGTGCACCGTTGTCCGGGGAGCGCCGGGCTGAGGGTCAGCCCTCGCCAGGTAGCCGTATCGCTGACTGGTTCTATTTCAGCATTTTTTCTTTTATTTGCCTTTCAGATGCTGAACAAAGTGAGTGGCGTCTCGCGCTGCCTCTGTTCCCCTCGCCCGGGAGCGCCGAGGCGGAGGCCCCCACCGCCTCTGGCTGTTTCCCAGGGACCTGAGCAGCGCCCTGCGCGCTCCAGAGGTGGTCCGGCTGGGGCGCGATCCGGGCGCCCTCCCTCGTGCCCCTGCATCGGGGGGCCGGGGGTGACTCTGCGAAACCGGTCGGGGGTGGGATGGAGGAGGAAGAGGCTGCGCCCAGATGCGAGCGCAGGGCCGAGCTCCCAAGGGCGTGGCGCGGGCTGCGCGGAGTCGGGTGCCCGGGCTTCGCGGGAGCCACGTGTGGGCCGCGCTTTGTGCTGTGTCATTGCGCCGGCAGGGGTGGGGGGCGGGGTAGGGACTCCTCCCAGGCTCGGGTGGGAGCACGGAGGGACCGAGCCGGCCCCGCCCACCGGCAGGTGCCGCGACTTGCTTGTCTCCGCGCGCCTGGCCTCCTTGTCTCTTCTTCGCAGGTGCTGGCCCGGCTGGGGGTCGCCGGCCAGTGGCGCTTCGTGGACGTGCTGGGACTGGAGGAGGAGACTCTCGGCTCGGTGCCAGCGCCTGCCTGCGCGTTGCTGCTGCTGTTTCCCTTCACGGCCCAGGTAGGGCGGGGGCCCGGGGTGCGGACTGCTCCTAACCCGGAGAGAGGCATCGAGGACAGTGTAGGCTCCCAGCTCTCCTCCCTCCTGGTCTGGGCCCACAGATCTGGCAAAACTGCCCCCCTCCCTGTGGGGGATGGAGGGAGGAGCCCGCATTTTCGTGGTACCTACTCATTGGGGCTCTTGTAATCGCGCTTATTGCCTCATCGCGCATCCATCCAGCATTGCCTTAAATTTGGAAGAGAAGCAGCATCTCAGTTCCATCATCCCAGTTATCCAGGGAAAGAATTCATCCTACTCATGAGTTCGCTTGAACCTAGGCTTTTCTGAGCCTTCAATTCCAAGGAATGGCTGGTTGTTTTCCTTTAAGGGCTGTGACCTGTCAGTTTATTGTCTGGTTCTCAGATTCCCACCTTACTATAAAATGGAGGGGGACGAGCTTGCCTAAACCACAGGAAAACAATAGGTTCTTTAGTTCCCCACATCCACTGCTTGGGTCTCCTGTGGACTCAGGATTCTTCCCAACCCTCAGCTCCCTACAACATGCACACTTGGCTTTTAGCCTCTCCAGTGTGCCTTTTTAAAAAGCTTAATCATTTGTGTATGGTTCCTGTGTGGGAACCTCCTTCCACCCCTCTCTTCTTTCCTCTCTGACCTTGTAGCTAAATGAAATAGGTGGGCATTAGAGCAGTCTTAGAAACACCTATTCATTTCTCTTTAGATGGTTTTCCTCAAGTGTGCATGGATATATATGTACCTTAAAGACTGAGCATCAGATATAAAAAGGTAGCTGGGATAATTGTCTTGCGATGTATGGAATCCCACTAATTAGCATGATGTTGTCTATCTCCTATTGCTATCACTTGACCCTTGATTTGGGAGTGGTTGAAATTTGCTTTAGCAAAACTTGGAGTATTAGCATTTGGGGCATCATTCCGAATACAGAGTGAGCTTGACTGAAGCACCATCCTAAGGCTAGATATTCTAGAAGCGTCCTCAGCATAAATTAAGCCCTATGGGAAGTTCCTAGGCGTTCTTGCTAGTAAATGGGCTAAGTATTGTGGGTTAAAATCACTTATTAAAGCTATTAGAATAATCTCACTGACTCATTCTTTTATTGCCAAAGTCTTTACTTAACTTAAAATGGAGCTGCCAAATAATTGCAAGTCAAATTAGCTTCCCTGTTGACCAAATCAAATGCAGTCTCCTCTCATTTGAGCCTCTCACAAGAGAGCTTTCTTGTTAGAGGAACCATGATGACTCGGAGATTTTGAGCAGCACTCAGAGGCAAGGCCTCTGGGAGGCAGTGGTGCAGCATGTTTTGTTTTTCAAAAGCCCACTGGTCTCCTTTTGCTGGATCAAGCAGATCTTTTTAGAGATCATTCTGGGCTGAATGTTTTATGTTTGAAAGAGCTCAATACTTGGTCCTTTAGTTCCCATTCGTTCTTTCAGATTTATTGAGCACCTGTTCTGCAACACAAAACACCTGCTGGGCTAAACACTGAAGCAAATTCAAAGAGAAGTTGAAGTTTGTGGGTTGACTTTCAAATAAGCTAATGTTAATTTAGAAAGCATCTAACTTTGCCTAAGAGAATATTATGAAATCCTAAATGGACCACTTTAAGTGATAATGAAATATTTACAGAAGTGTCTCCAAATAAGAGCTCAAACAACCCTGAAGAATGGTGCTATCCTGTTTTTAAAAAATTTAACCTAGAAAAGTGAAAATCCTTAACAGTCAGCTCAATTCGAGGATCTGGTAGATATATGATGTTAGGACTTTCTACTAGTTGGAGTTGCAGTTGATTGTCAGACAAGAGATCTTATTCCTCTGATGGTACCACGGACAAGGCTTAAACTTCAGTTCCACATACAGTGATGCAAGGCTACTAGAATTGGAAATAGACTTCTGGTGTTCTGTTCAAATTATACTGGTTATGGGCAATTAGTGTTTCTGTATCGTTAGCACCCTGTTTTTAACTGAGAAGTCATACCTTTAAGGTATAAGCCCACTAACTTACTGTACAAAGAGCTATGGATGCTTTGAGGAAAACCGTCTCTACTCTCGTTCATTTACTGCAAATTGCTGAGCTCCCCTCCCCAGCAAATTACTGATCTGGCCTCAGATTGAATAGTTGGCAAGGACAAACAAGTGTCACATGATGCTTTTGTAGGATGAGAAGTTTTTGTGGGGACTGGCCCCCACAAAACTTAACCATAGCGGTTAAGTGTGTGTGCTCTGTTTCGGCGGCCCAGGGTTTGTGTGTTCACATCCCAGGTGTGGACCTGTACACTGCTTGTCAAGCTGTGCTGTGGTGGCATCCCACATACAAAATAGAGGAAGATGGGCACAGATGTTAGCTCAGGGCTAATCTTTCTTAGCAAATAAAAAAGAAAAAAAAAAGTTTTTGTGAAATCACAGCCCAACACCCTAGACCAGTTGTCTTTCCTTCCTAAAAAGGGTGAGGGAATAATTTCTTTAAATTGTTCAACAGTTCAGGCTTGTTTTTGTTTTTGAAGAGAAGTATACTTGTATGGAATAGAAACAGAACTTTAAAGAATAGTGAGATATAAACTGGCTGGTTTCTTCTTGGGTGTTAAATTGACCAAAGCTTGATTGGAATGCCTATGTGAAGTACAGTTGTTGGTGTTAAAGGAAGAAAATAATGAACTTGTCTGTTTTTCTGACTTCAGGAGACCATCCATTTCACTGGTCTAGACACCACTGCAACAGTGGTGTCTAGACAAAGCCTTGGGCAATATCCAAGGCCGTTACTGCACTGCAGCATCCGGGTGGAGTCTCAGAACTCTCAGAACCCCACGGGCTGGCGTGGGTGTGAGAGGCAGACGGCCACTCTCTGGGCGCTGGCCAGCATCTGGAACCAAGGCTCCTGGTCACACATCCCACTGTGTTTCTGTTTAGGTGGTACAACTCACTGTGCTGCCATCTGTTAGTTCTTTGCGTTTTCATTTTGAGATATGAAAATGTTTCTTACATTCACAGCATGAGAACTTCAGGAAAAAACAGATTGAAGAACTGAAGGGACAAGAAGTCAGTCCTAAGGTGTACTTCATGAAGCAGACTATTGGGAACTCCTGTGGTACCATCGGGCTTATCCACGCAGTGGCCAATAACCAGGACAAACTGGAGTTTGGTAGGTGTGGGTTTTGAGGCCAGTCATTCTCTAGCTGACCCCTAGCTAACCATAACTCTTCATTCCAAAACCCCTATTCAGCAAAATCATTGCCTTAATTTTTTTTGAAACCTGAAACCTATCCAGATATAATCGGTGGGTGAATTCTTATTGTTTCTCTGTTTTGAGGGAAGGATGCTGATCCTCCAAGAAGCATGGTTTGGCTTCTTCCACTGGAAAGGAAGAGTGAATAAGATGCAGTTTTGTGCTGCCTCTCTGCATAGGCCCTTCCGTTTGCAGACAGCAAATTGTGATTCTCACATGCTCCTGTTCAATTCTCAACAATTCTGAAGAATTAGAGATGATGTTAAGCCATAAAATATCAACAGTTAGGACTTGTCTTTGATGGTTCTGCATCTCATAAGCAACAGGAGAACCAAAACAGCCTAGAGTAGCTGGACATGGATAGCATGGGAGTTTCTGCAGGGAGGCATAGCAGCTGGTTGAAACCTTGAAAGATCCAGCTGTGAACAAAGTCAGGTCAGGGGTTTTAGCTCACCTCCAATGGGTGCTGTAGAGGATATAGGAGAAATGAGTCTCAGCCCTTAAGCTTGTCAGAAGCACAATTGACAGCACTAAAATATGTTAAAATACATGGCATTATGTATGATATAGGCCAAGGGTCAGCAAACTTTCTTGAAAGGTCAGAGAGTAAATTTTTAAGGCTTTGAAGGCCGTATGGTCTCTGCCCTTGTAGTGCAAGAGTGGCCGTAGACAGGGTGTAAACCAATGAATGTAGCTATGTTCCAATAAAACTTTATTTACAAAAATAGGTGGCAGTAGTTTGCCACGCCCTGATTTAGACGACAGGTGGGGATGGCTAAGAATTGAATAACTTCAACTAGTAGTTTGCACTGTTGCTTGTAGCAGGTCAAATACTTTTTTTTTTTTTTTTTAAATAAGGAAAATGCAGCCAAAACTTGACTCCTGGTATACTTTTGAAATTAAAGACAATTGGCTTGGGGCCGGCACAGTGGCTCAGTGGTTAAGTTCGCGCACTCTGCTTTGGCAGTTTGGGGTTTGCAGGTTCAAATCCCAGGCGTGGACTGATGCACTTCTCATCAAGCCATGCTGTGGTGGTGTCCCACATACAAAAAATAGAGGAAGATGGGCACAGATGTTAGCTCAGAGCCAGTCTTCCTCAGCAAGAAGAGGAAGATTGGCAACAGATGTTAGCTCAGGGCCAATCTTCCTCACACACACACACACAAATTGGCTTGTCTGGGGTCTGGCCCGGTGGTGCAAGCGGTTAAGTGCCCGTGCTCCGCTGCAGCAGCCTGGGGTTCGCCGGTTCGGATCCCGGGTGCGCACCGACACACTGCTTGGCAAGCCATGCTGTGGCGGCGTCCCGTATAAAATGGAGGAAGATGGGCACGGATGTTAGCCCAGGGCCAGTCTTCCTCAGCAAAAAAGGAGGAGGATTGGCAGATGTTAGCACAGGGCTGATCTCCTCACAAAAAAAAAAAAAAAAATTGACTTGTCTGGCCATGAAGATCCAGATCTTCTAAAAGTTGCTTTTTCAAGTATTGACTGAGCCATAATAAAAAGTTGTAACTTGATCCTTTCTATTTCTTCTGCAGTAAGTTTCACTTTATTTAGAATACTGTGTTCCTGAGATCAGCAGAGATACTGTTACTCTCTTATAACCATGGTTATGATGTGCCAAAGACTTAATCTGAGCCACAGCCCTCCTCATAAAGTTAAGAGGATTCCTGTCACTTCCAAATTTTGAATGGTCCCCATTTAGCAAATTCGTTATTTAAGTTTAGAGGTGAAAGTTCAAATTGAGGTCTTTTGAAATATAAGTTGCTCTTGCTCTAGCTATGTATTCAATGTCTCCTGGACTTACCCACACTGAGCAATGACAAAGCGCTTATACCAACTGTCAGCTGATCATTTGTCTCTGGGCCAGATTATTAGGCTCTTTATATTTCTATTTAAGATCTTGAGGCTAATGTCTATCTGGACAACTATATTAGAAGATGGCATTTTCTATCCTGATATAAAAAATCTTGGTTTGACAGACAGAACTGTTCGGTGGTTACCAGGGGCAAGGGGGGTGAGGGGTGGGCACAAGGGGTGAAGGGATGCATTTATATAGTGACTGACAATAATGTACAACAAAAATTTCACAATAAAAAAAATCTTGGTTTGAGAACTGTTACTAGATTAGAATGTTATTGTTGCATCATGTATGCAATGAAAATTAATAGTGCATTGCTAGGTGCCGTAGATAAGAGCAATAGACAAGACAGTTCCTGCCTTTATGGTGCTAAAAATCTCACAAATACTTGTTACAAATGGGTAAGTGCTGTAACAAAGGTGATAAGAGATTTGAGAAATGAGTGTGAGATGGGAGGTGAAAGGGCCCAGGGTGGCAGGGAGGAGATAGAAGAAAAGGCTTGGCACACTGGGGGAACGAGAGTTTTCTGGCTTGAATGCAGTGAGAAGGGAGTGGTTGGAAAAAGGCTGAGACAGAGGGGACAGCCCATCCACATCCTGGAGGCCATAGTAAAGATTTCAGGTTGCTAAACACAACTGGCTGTGCCACAGCTTAACTCAGCAATAAGTGCACCCATTCGCGTTTCTTTATCTGTACTAATATGTGCATTTTTTTTTTAAGAGGATGGATCAGTGCTGAAACAGTTTCTTTCTGAAACGGAGAAGTTATCCCCTGAAGACAGAGCAAAATGCTTTGAAAAGAATGAGGTAGGAAGAGAACTTCCAGAGCATCACTTTTCAAGAGCTCTGGGGGGGTTTGTGCTAATTCTTCTCTCTCTTCTGCAGGCCATTCAGGCAGCCCATGACGCCGTGGCACAGGAAGGCCAATGTCGGGTAAATGCAAATACAAATCAGAGCCAGACTACACAGGTGCCGCCTGTGTTTCCCCTGAAATAAATGTGCAAGAACCTCTTTACTGGAACACAGCAAGTGTTTCCACCCATGGCCAATTAACGCCAGAAAATTCTACCAGAATAATGCTCTTCAGAAATCTAATTGGTGGTCCACGTAGTCTTGAGTAAATTCAAACTGATAGTATTTTGTTTAGATCCAAATGAGTCTGATAGAGTGAATAACCCTCCCCCTAGTAATTGAGCATTTCACATGGTCCTCGCAGACTGTTGGAGAGAGTAAGATACACCAGCAAGGACTGAAAATTTCCGGAAGGCTTAACTATACCATTAATCTGAACAGAGCCTTCAAGTCAACTGATTTAAGTCAGTGATGGTGCCTTTATAACTATAACTGGCTCTGCCACTTTCTAGTGGTGACCTCAGGTGAGATGTTTATCCTCCCTGAGCCTTAATTTCCTCCTCAGTAAAAACAAGTCGTAGAATTCTGACGGTTACAGGGTTTCTACCTTAATGGGCTTAGAACAGGGCCTAGTATATAGGAAATACATAAATATTAGCTCTAATAATTTAAAATAATATATAAGCAATTCCAGTTCAAGCATATTACACTTAAATAATGAGAGAATTCATTTTTAACGAGTTAAGCTCTTATAAAATAATCATTGCAAAATATATGTGTCAAATCAACATGTTGGGCACCTTAAAGTTACACAATATGTCAATTATAGCTCAACCAGAGGAAGAAAAATTTTAAAATGCAGTATATAGTACAATAAAAAAGTACTCATTTTCAAAAATATTTCTTGACTCTCTTCAGGTAGATGACAAAGTGAACTTTCATTTTATTCTGTTTAACAACGTGGATGGCCACCTTTACGAACTTGGTATGTTTCACTACATTTTTGGAATCTAATATAGTTTCATGCTTTCTTTCATACTTAATTCCTCTTACAGTATTGGTAGGTAACTTTATGGCGCTTAGTATATCTTTGTTTATGAAGCCAGAACAACAGGGTATTCTCATGGGGGCACTTAACCCTTCATCATCCAGAGCACTCCCTGCAGGCAACTGACCTGCTGAATGACTGCTTTAGTCACAAACTGGTAAAGAGAATAGATCAGCGCCAGTTCAAGGTGTACGTGTTCAAATTTTCTCTTCTTACCTTCCACTACAGCATTACCAGTGTTGGGTCCCTAGCATCATCCTTTTCAGACAAGGATTACTTTTGGAAAAAGATCAATGCTTCAATATGAACTTGTTTGTGTAAAAAGAATTTGGATATGTTGGGGTAATTTCTGTTAACTGGTGTGTGGCAACAAGACAAATTGTCTTGTAAGAGTCGTCCCCTTTTTATCGGAGAAAGGCTTGCAGCCATGTTGTCTCAAGACACTACCTATGGGCAAACAAGGGCAAAGGCGACTTAGGGCCAGTCAGCAGCGTTGAGGGGCAAATGAAATCTGAAGGACCCCTTCTTGCCTCCACCTTTCCTGTACCTCAGAGACTGCGTCTGACTTTTGCTCTGTGCTCCTTCCCAAGAGTTGGGCATAAGCCTCTTAGGGTAGCTAGATTGGGCTTACGTGGTCTTGTTGACTGTAGATGAGCATTGCCTGGGAGAGATATCTAGGAACACTTGACCCTCATTTTCAGCTTGTTGCTTTGTAACCAGGCTGCCTTTGTGGGAGTGGGTGTGGCTGTGGCATTTGGAAGGATCTAGAACTTCCCTTTAGGCTGGGCAAGCACAGCAGCCAGAACGTGTGCAGAGAGGATTGACATGCCTGGCCTCTGTGTTACAGATGGACGAATGCCTTTTCCCGTGAACCATGGCACCAGTTCAGAGGACCTGCTGCTGCAGGTAATCTTTCGAATCTCTTCACCAGGGCCCTTGTTTCTTTGGCCACACTGTCTATTCTAAAGTGCCGGCACCTTTTCAGTACTTGCCAGCACCAATCATCTGGGTTAAAAGCAGTCTTTAGGGCTTAAAGATCGTTTTAGTAATTCTGCCTACCTTATTTTACAGCAAATGGTTTTAAACAGGATCCTTTGTTGTAGCCCTGACTAATCTGTATCGGGTGCTGTCTTTAGCCCATGGTTGGAACTAGCCTGAAAGCCATTGCTTTACTTCCTTGTGGGATGAAGGTGACCATTGTCCCCTTGTCAGGTTACATCATAGCTAACGGCTGGAGGAACAGCAACCTGAGCCTCTCCTCATCCCTCAGGCTGGCTGGATTTGGGTCAGGCTTGTAGGTGGTGTACCTTGCATTCTGGTCAGGCCGTTACTTCAGGAGTTTTTCCTTCCCACATGGTCCACTCTTAGAGGATGAGAGAAGCAGATTCAAAACATGTCTGACAAGAGTGTTAAGATGCAGGATTACCGCGTAACCATCCTGGGACAAGGGACTACAGGAATCTCTTAATTCTGTATAAGAGTTGACTAGCCTAGGCCTCTCACCCTAAAAACGAGTCTCTAGAATTGGATCAATTTACTGTTATAAAGGAAAGTTGCTTAATTGCGGTAAAATAAAAAATGCTGTTAAGTTATAACAGAACTACTTCATTTGTAGTAACAACAGCTAATCTTTTTTGAGTGCTTGTGCTTTGCAGACGAGGGGTTGGCAAACTTTTCCTGT
Organism: Diceros bicornis minor; assembly: GCF_020826845.1. Lineage (NCBI taxonomy): Eukaryota > Metazoa > Chordata > Mammalia > Perissodactyla > Rhinocerotidae > Diceros > Diceros bicornis. Next base: position 33,945,726 of record NC_080747.1, read on the forward strand.
AAAGAGCCGGGTAGAAAATATTTCAGGCTTTGTGTGGCATATGGCTCTGTTGCAAGTATTTGATTCTGCTGTTACAGCTCCACAGCAGCCCGTAGGCGATATCTACATGAATGGGTGTGGCTGTGTGCCACTCAGACTTCATTCACAGAAACAGACCGCTCGCTGGATTTGGCCCACAGGCTGCAATTTGCTGACCCATGTGCTAGATGCTATTCTAAGTGACTGATATCTTTTAGAGAATCCTTTTAATGAGGCTGTGAGTTAGGTGTTGTTATTCACATTTTACAGATGAGGAAACTGAGGTGCAGAGGTTAAGTGATGCGCAAGGTCAGTGATAAAATAGTAGAACCGGGGTTCAAACTGAGACCATCTTAGCCACTGTACAGTACTACCTTTCTCTGTAATAGGCCTGATGACCTGAAGGTGCTAGTGGGCCAAATTATGCCACTGGAGGAGGGAGGGTCTCTTTCTCTAGTTTGCTGTCATATACACCTGAGATCAGTTAGAGCTAGTTCTTGGATATACAAGGGGTATATGGGAGTAGTAATATGGAATAGAAATAGACCTAGAGAAGCAGGAGCGGGGGTGGGGTTGCGTGAGAGAGTCAGAGTTTACTTATAGGAGAGAATAAGAACAGAGGCAGAATTTCTGGTCATGACCCATTTCGAGGAAAGACTGGTCCTTCTAATAAAGCTCTGAGGGATGTACTAACTCATATCTAACACTAATACCATAAAATGTGCCCCATGTAGGATACTAAAACTGTTACTTGAGTAGAATTTATGAGGTGTGGGGACAGTAAAACTTATGTTTAAAAAAAATATAAAAACTAACTTCTCTAATTAGAATCACATTTAAAATTAAATGAATATAAACCAATATCTTAATTAGTGAAAATTCTTATCCTCAGTAAGGCTCATTCTGTACAGTTAAAGATGTTTTAGGGTGTCTAAACTATACACTAAATTATTGTTAAGCTGGTGAGAAAGTACATAAAACTTAACACAAATATCCTAAACTTGAATGAATTAGGTCACTGCTCATTGTCTGTGGAGGATGGCTGTCCTCTTTAGAGACACACCCTTAATATTAATCAACACTGTGGGTCCTACAGGAAAGTCAATTTGAGGAAGGAAGGTCTGGAATAACAATATATGAAAAATTCTGATAGAGAATAAAAGGTAGATGTCAATCTAGACCTCCTTGAGTTTCTGCAAGTGGTTCTAAAGCAGGAACGAAACTCGGATATGGTTGATGCTTTAAGGGCCAAACTCATTATGGAGGTGGGGTTTCTAGACCTTGGGAGCTGCTGTTCCATGACTGTTCTGTGTCACAGAGTATTCCCTATCCTTGTAAAGGTCTTATATCTAATGCTGTTTGTGGAGCTATCTTTCCACTGGACTTATTACAGATTGAACAGAGTAATTGATATTTATGATCCCAAGACATTTAAACCCTAGAATTTGGTAAATAAACTAATGTTGGGATTGATTTTTCTGTTACCAATCTTTGTAATCTAGGTCTCAGCGTTAGTAACACGTGTCACTCCACCATAAATATCTAAGAATCTTTCGCTTGTTTGTACCTGGAATACCAGGTATCTAAACTTGAAGGCTGTTTTCTAAAATGTTTACTTCGAAGAAATTTGTTTCTACTCTGGGAATTTCTGAGTTAGGAGAACTTTTCTTTTATGCTCCCTTGTGGGAGAGAGATCACTTTTGTATCTTGTTTCGATTTGAGGAAACGAGCACTAACAGCAGTGTAGTTTTCCTGTGAAAACCAGGCACAAGGTGGGAGAAGCACAGAGAATTCAGTGAAAGTAATAAAGGAGTCAGAACTTCTGAAGTCACATCTCTGATGCAGGTCCCTGTCTCTTCCATCACCTGATTTTTTTTCTCTTGCCCTAAGCCAGCCCTGGTTTTCAAGTTTAATGGGAGGTTTAAAGTTGGTCAAGGTGAACTTGGAGCATTAATAGATCTTCCTGGTGCTTTCCCTTTGAAACTTTCATTTTGAGCTGTTGCTGTTTGCATATTAATGACATCCCTCCTTTCAGGATGCCGCCAAGGTCTGCAGAGAATTCACTGAGCGTGAGCAAGGCGAAGTCCGCTTCTCTGCTGTGGCGCTCTGCAAGGCAGCCTAATGCCCTGTGGGAGGGACTTGGCATTTTTCCCCTCTTCCCTTCAACGTGAAACATATCCCGACCAATGCAGTCTAAGATGCTTCCGTACTTGTAGAATACGGCTGTCCTCCTTCGGTTCTGCAGACCTGCTCTTACCCTCAGCCACACCCAAGCACTAGCAGAGCTCAGCTGTCGATCGAGCCAAGTTTGGTGTAAGCTTCAGGTGGCGAAGCATTTCCCCCAGTGTATGTCTTGTACCTCAATATCTAATGCTCTAAATGGCTACTTTGGTTTGTGTCTGTAAGTTAAGGCCTTGGATGTGGTTTAATTGTTTGTCCTTAAAAGGAATAAAACTTTTCTGCTCATAAGAGATAAGCCTAAACTGGTTTTTCTTTTTTCTTTTACTTTCCCTGCTATAAGTCTGAAATTATTTTTATAATACTATCCATTTATGTCTTCCATATAAGCAACTCATATGGCACAGGTTAGAAAATTACCATAACAATATTATTGGTTCAGTGTGTCTCTAGACTTTTTTCTATACGTTTATATTACTATGTGTACCTGTAGAATTTTTAAAAAATTTTAAGTAGACTATTTTTCAGAACAATTTCAGATTTACAGAAAATTGAGAAGATATTACAGAGTTCCCATACACTCCTCATCCATTTCCCCTAACATCTTACATTAGTATGAAACATTTGTTATAATTAATGAACAAATATTGATATTACTATTAAGTTCGTAGTTTATTTGGATCCCTTAAGTTTTTACCTAATGTCCTTTTTCTTTTCCAGGATCCCATCCAAGATACCACATAATATTTAGTCATCATGTCTCCTTAGGCTCCTCTTGGCCATGACGGTTTCTCAAACTTTACTCATTTTTTTTTTTTTTTGTGAGGAAGATCAGCCCTGACCTAACATCCGTGCTAATCCTCCTCTTTTTGCTGAGGAAGACCGGCTCTGAGCTAACATCTTTTGCCAGTCCTCCTCCTTTTTTTTCCCCCAAAGCCCCAGTAGATAGTTGTATGTCATAGCTGCACATCCTTCTAGTTGCTGTATGTGGGACGCGGCCTCAGCATGGCCGGACAAGTGGTGCGTCGGTGCGCGCCCGGGATCCGACCCGGGCTGCCAGCAGCGGAGCGCACGCACTTAACCGCTAAGCCACGGGGCCGGCCCCATCAAACTTTCCTCATTTTTGATGACTTGACAGTTTTGATGAGAACTGGCCAAGTATTTTGCAGGATGCCCCCTTGGGATTCGTCTCGTGTTTTTCTCATAGTTAGACTAGGGCACTAAGTTTTGGGGGAGGAAGGCCACAGAGGGAAGGTGCCCTTTTCACCACGTCGTATAAAGGGTACATGCTATCAACAGGATTTATACTGTTAGTATTGACCTTGATCACCCGGCTGAGGTGGGCTTTGTCAGGTTTCTCCACTGTAGAGTTACTTTTCTGACCCCCACTTCCCTCCATACTATACTCTGGAGGAAGTCTCGATGCACAGCCCACACTTTAGGAGTAGGCACTTGAATTTCTTTTTTTTTTGTGAGGAAGATTTAGCCCTGAGCTAACATCTGTTGCCAATCTTCCTCTGCCTTATATGGGACGCTGCCACAGCATGGCTTGACAAGCGGTCCGTTGGTCCGCGCCCGGGATCCGAACCTGGGGCCCCGGGCTGCCAAAGCAAAGTGCACACACCTAACCGCTATGCCACCAGGCTGGCCCCTGAATTATGTTGTGGAGGGTAAAATATCTATAAATTATTTGGAATTCTTTTGTAAGGAAGTTTGTCTCTTCTTGATGCAATCGCTTATGTCAGTGTGAACTCATGGATATTTATTTTGCACTCTGGGTTTAATCCATTACTACATCTTCTTGCTCAGATTGTTTCAGCTTTGGCCATGGAGAGCTATTTCACTTGTCTCCTGTGTCCACTTGACACACTCCAATCAATGTAGGTTTCTTTTTTTTTTTTTTAGCTATTTCTTGTTTTCCAGAAATTAGTGTTTTTTTTAAACAAACGTCTTTGCCATTTGTTGTCTTACTATTTTGTAGATTAGGATACACTAATTTATAGGCTTGTGTTATATTAAATGATATTATTCTCAACAATTGGTACTTGGATATATCGGTTCCTCTCTAGTTGCAGGAATTAAGGGCAGTGGGGAAGAAGCCATGCTTCCTGCTCGTACTGTGATCACAGAAGGGCTTCATCCTGTTTGTTGTCGGGAGTCCAGATAATTTGGGTCTCAGTTGCATTAAAGTTTTCAGCTCTCATTATTCCACCGTGATAACACTTTTGATTCCAACTTCTAAATGAAGGATATTTTGGTTCCTAGGAGGAAAGTGGTCATTACTATTGACATCCTTTTAATGTAAAAAACTAAATATACAGTGATTCAGGTGATTCTAATTGCTTCGAGTTGAAGCCAGAGGAATGCATTTTCTGTTCTAACTTGGTGTGTGACTTCTATACAATCACCTTCAAGATCGGCTTAGGGGAAAGCAAACCAAACAAGGCTCCTTCCTACTGATAGGAGCTGGTAAAAAGATTGCTTTTGGCCTCAGAAATACAAATTATACTACTCAATATAGCCGTAAGACTTTATACTTCATGTAGGAGAAGCATATTTATTAAAATGCTCTCAAACTCTAACATGCCCTTAGCATGCCACACCGTGGAAGGTTATGCAAGAGCTAATGTATGTAGGTGATTGCAACCCTAGAGGTGCAGAGACATTTCAGTTTTACTGAGGAAGTAGACACAGAGGTTAGATTACATGCCCACGTTCTCACTGCTAATCACTAGGGAAACCAGGACTGAGACTGTGGATTGACAACCTAAAAGTAGCGCCTAAGCAGGATGTCAATATAACAGGCTTTAGGGTTTATCAAGCCCGTCTTTGACCTCCACTTCTGCCTCTCCGTAACTTGGGGCAAAGGAATTACCCTCTCCCACATCCTCATTGTTTCATGTTAAAATAGAGTGAAGATATCTGGGAAGGGCCGGGCCTCTAGAAGTTTCCATTTTGTACCAACATCTCCACTGCCCTCCCTGAGGCCAGCCATGTGTAATCCCAGGGTACCATAGACTGTATTCCACGTGAAGGCACTATGCCCTCATTTCCCCAACAACCCTCTTAATTGACATCTTGGATTTGTCAAAGATCTATGTCCAGTTGGCTTATTCCTTAAATGTTACTAGTCTTTGGCATTGGAGGTGACTTTGTAGTGCTTTCAACAGGCAAAGCCACTTGATGCTAAGCATCTCCCTTTTAAAACTAACACCCAAAATGTCCAATTGAGGAGTCTTTAGGTTACACATCTATTCAGTATAATACTTGGTCTGTTTTAAAGACCCAAGAACATGGAAAAATGTTCACACATGAAACTAGTGAGTTTTTTATAAACGTGTATACATATGTCTTTAGAAAAAAACAGGACCATAAAGAAGCTAAGTTTTTACTATATTCTAAATTAAAGTTAGTCATCATATGAGATTGGCATGATCCCCATTTTGCAGATAGAAAATAAGGCACAGCAAAACTGAATCACCTTGCCCAAGGTTATTCAGCTAGTAAGTGATGTTGCCGAGATTCAAACCCAAGCAGACTGGCTCTGAGAGCCCACTATATTGATTAATGCTGAACATAGATGGACCTAACTTAAAGTGAATGAAGTTTAAGCTTTAGGGCCCCACATTTTTATTTATTTATTTATTTTTTTGTGAGGAAGATCAGCCCTGAGCTAACATCCATGCCAATCCTCCTCTTTTTGCTGAGGAAGACAGGCCCTGAGCTAACATCTATTGCCAATCTTCCTCCTTTTTTTCCCCCAAAGCCCCAGTAGATAGTTGTATGTCGTAGTTGCACATACTTCTAGTTGCTGTATGTGGGACGCCGCCTCAGCATGGCCGAAGAAGCGGTGTGTTGGTGCACGTCTGGGATCCGAACTTGGGCCGCCAGTAGTGGAGCCACTTAACCGCTAAGCCACGGGGCGGGCCCCAGGGCCCCACATTTTAATGGCCTCTTCCAATTCCTGGCTTGTGTGTCCTTGTGAAATTTGCAATTTCTCAAAAACATGGGTCTGCCCGTGTCTCTAGGTATTCAGATTATGGGTGATTTTAACTTTATATTCTCATTTTCCAAGCTTTCTAAAATTACCATATTACTTTTATAATAAAAAAGCATAAGTTTTTTCCCTAGGACTGAGACTTCTGCAGTGAGGTCCTGCTGGTTAATTCTAGCTTACTTTCAAGTTTCTTCAATTTATAACTGAAGTCAGTACAACTTGTTAGCTTAGTCTTCTGTCTTCCACGGGCATCATTCTGTCTTTCAACAGCCTTCATTATAAAACTACTTTAGAACTTAAATTAATCTTTATTTTCTCCTAAACCTCAGCTTATTTGGAGCATGTTCAGTTTCTTATAAACCCGGTCATGTTTAATAATGACTTGACGTGCTAATTTGACAGAGTTACTTCTTTGTCCCTTGAGTGATGTGATCTTATGAATACATTTGGATAATAGCATTAAGTTGTTCACTTGTTTGAAGTCTTGACTTGTCTTGGCGTTGGCTGAGGAACAAGGTGTGGTTTGGCATAACGGTTAAAAATGGGCTGCTGAGAATCGCCTGTGTAGTCAGGCTGCCTGGTGCCACCCTGTAGAAAGGGAATGATGGGACCTCTCTCAGGATTGTGAGGATAGAGCTAAGATAAGGCACATAGAGCTTAGGACATAGCACGCCGAGTAACTATATTCATGTAGCATAAACTGTTAATAGAGTTGAGGAGTGTGTGTGTTTGAATCTTTATGAACAAAGGAGAAAGAGAAGTAGAGATGTCTCAGCAGAAGAAATAGTATGGATGTTGTTTCCTCCTAGTACAAAAGATCTGGATTTGGGTAATTTAAGTCACTTGATGGTTTCTTTTCCCTGCTTATGTTTGCAATTAATATTCTTAAACTGATTCAAAATCAGAGTTTATATTAATATGTCTCCTAATCTTAGGACTCATGTTTTCGATAGTGTTAATCACTCTCTAAAAGGCAAGCTTGCTTTTTTAAAAAATATCTTACCTTAGTATGGTACATTTGTCACAATCAATGCACTAACATTGATAAATTACTATTAACTAAAGTCCATACTTTATTCATATTTGTTTAGTTTTCACTTAATATCCCTGTTCCAGAATCCATGTAGTAGACCACATTACAAGCGGTTGTCGTGTAGGCTCCTCTTGGCTTTGGTTTTTTTAAACTAAAATCAATTATGTTGATTCAGGTGCTGTTTGATTTTGTCTTCTGACAGTTCTGCTCATCCCAGGTCTCCTAGGGCTACACTTTCCAGGCGGCATAGCTTTGTGGTTGAGACTGCGGGCTGTGCCATCAGTTCTGTACTTACCAGCTGGGGGCCTTGGCCAACAACCCTTCAAGGCCTGATTTCCTCATCTGCAAAGTGGGTTCAGTATCTGCCTCACAGGTTTGTTGTGAGAACCATGTGAGAAAGCTTGTGAAGTTCTTGGGAATGTACCTGGCACACAGTAAATACTATTGTTTTTATTTTTATCACCACCTGTCTTCTTTGCATCCTCCTCTCCTTTTTCTTTTTTTTGGTGAAGAAGATAAGCCCTGAGCTCACATCCGTTGCCAATCCTCCTCTTTTTTTTTTGCTTGAAGAAGATTAGCCCTGAGCTAACATCTGTGCCAATCTTCCTCTATTTCGTATGTGGGATACCGCCACAGCATGGCCAGTGAGTGGAATAGGTCCATGCCCGGGATCCGAATCCAGGATCCGAACCCGTGAACCTGGGTGGCCAAAGCAGAGCACGTGGAACTTTTACCACTCGGCCACAGGGCTGGAGCCCCTCCTCTTCTTTTGCTCCGGCTTAAAGTATAAGGTGCCAAGTGACCTTTTCTGCTCACTGCCAAACGAGACCTCATTTCCTGGGATAAGGCCCCATTTCCAAAACAATGTTTCCTAAAAATTATCCTAAATTATGGCTCCCAGTCCATCGGTGCCTTGTTCTTTGCAGTCAGAGGGGTACATTCTGTTTCACATCGGTACGTGAACAATATAAGTGTATTTACCGTCTTGTAGGGTACTGATTTTTGAGAAGGGAATCATATGATTTAAACTTTATAGTACAACTTTCTAAGGACAGAAGTGTTTTGAAAATGGAGATTCATAGGTTTGTTTGCTTTGGTTGATATTAAGGTATCTCTAGTCATCAGAGGCAACAATATTTAAATGACCAATATTTGGATATTTAAGACCAAATTGAGTAGCTAATACCCACTGAATCTAAACACTGAAGGATAGAAGACAAAAGCTTTATTCAAAATTATGCTCGTATCCAGGAGGTGGCAGCATAGGAAAGCTTATGGCAAGTTTTTAGCTATGTGGGTTTGAACAATGTTGAGTCAGGAAAGAAAAACCAATAGCTGTCGGTGACTATTGTGGCCCTTCTGGGCAAGATGGAAAGTACTTGGGCCTTCATTTTGGCCTAATGTTTTGGACTGAACTGACCAGTCCTGATATAGATTGGCCAAAGTCAGCCTTGTGAACTGCTTGTTAGACTATTCATAATTTTGCCCAGGTTCTATTTATTTTATCATAAAAATAAATAGAGGGGCTGGCCTGGTGGCGTAGCAGTTAAGTGCTCACGCTCCGCTGTGGTGGCCCAGGGTTCGGATCCAGAGCACACACTGACGCACTGCTTGTCAAGCCATGCTGTGGCAGCCTCCCATGTAAAGTGGAGGAAGATGGGCACAGATGTTAGCCCATGGCCAGTCTTCCTCAGCAAAAAGAGGAGGATTGGCAGATGTTAGCTCAGGGCCGATCTTCCTCACAAAAAAAAATAGAAATAAGCAGTAATAATTTTAAATCACAAGTTCACTAAATGAGTACTTACTCTGCTGGTGGTTGAGTTAGATATTATCCCAAGTACAATTGATTTGATATAATCAATTCTATAATCTATTCTACATCTGGTAAAACTTTGCTTTCAGATCCATCTTAACCTTAGAAAATACTGGAATTAATTATATAATATTAAATTGTTAGATCTTTAGGAAAACGTTTTACTTAACATTTTGCTTAAACAATGTTAATTTTATTTTCAAATAGTTTCATGTAGAGTGATTTGACTCTTCCATTAAGAGAACTGGGTCTGGTCCCAAGATTGACATTAACTAATCGGGTGACATTAACCAATTCCCTTTTCCTTTTTTTTTTTTTGTGAGGAAGATCAGCCCTGAGCTAACATCTGCCAATCCTCCTCTTTTTGCTGAGGAAGACTGGCCCTGGGCTAACATCCGTGCCCATCTTCCTCTACTTTATATGGGACGCTGCCTCAGCATGGCCTCACAAGTGCTGTGTCTGTGCGCGCCCGGGATCCGAACCCGGGCAGCCAGCAGCGGAGTGTGCGCACTTAACTGCTATGCCACGGGGCCGGCCCCTCCCTTTTCCTTTTTTGATCTCAGTTTCCTCATTTTTTTTAAATGAAAGAATTAAATAGACTGGAAGCTCACTAAAGTCTCTTATATGTCTATGAGTTTAAATGCCACCAGCTCCACCACTCATCCTGTTGGCCAAGCCCAGCTTTAGCAGGTGCACACCTTTGGCTCCCAGTGCGTCAGGTCCATGGCGCCTTAGTGTAACCATTATGTTGGAATGCCCCCTTTACTATCCTGAAAGAGAGTTCATAGCTAATATAACCTACCTACACACGTAATTTTTAAAAGTCAAATTACAGAACATGTAAGCGCCCAGGTATGACTACATCAGATGACATAAAGCAGGGAGAGGCGTGTATGTAAAGTCACTGAGACGGGGACGGCTGCAGCTGCAGAGGGAAGCAGGGTGGTGCGTTGACAATTCAGATTCCACGAGCAGCCTTGTCATTGGTCGTCTGATTTTTCTAAAATGGTAAACAATCTTGGTAAAGTCTCAAACCAAATAATTACATTCTTTCCATTGATTCACCCACTAAGTGCATTTATGGAAACTTCAGTGCAAAAAGTGTGCAAAAATAGAGGTTCAGAAAATTATGCAGATTTTTCATTGACATGAATGCCTAGAGGGACACTCGAAAGCTGCGTAAGATGCAGCACAGCTCCTCATTGTGTGAGGCTGTCTTCTCACACCCAGGCCCTGAAGACTAAATGCCAGTGGAACCTACCCCCATCATTACAACAAAATAGATGCCCACAAATTTTCAAAACATCCATTAAGGGTTGGTCCCGCCACCCCTGAGGATCGCTTAGCTAGACTGGAGAATCTTTTCTAAGTCATTTGTCGCAGGCAGAATTCCAAAATGGCCCTTGTCACTCCCAGCCCCTGGTGTATAAACCCTTTCTCCCAGGCAGTCAATCAATCGTTAATCTAGATGCCGCTTTGAAGGGATTTTGCGGATGTAATTAAGGTCCCAAATAAAGTGGCATTCAAATAGAGAGATTAGCTTCAGTTGGCCTGACCTAGTCCTTAAAAAGAACTAGGCTTTTCCTGGCAAAGGAATGTGGGCAGCCTCAGGAGCCAAGGTGGCCCCCTGCTGACAGCAAGAAAATGGGGATCTAAGTTCTAGAGCCTCAAGGAACTGAATTTTGCCAACAACCTGAATGAACTTGGCAGCCGATTCTTCCCCAGAGCCTCCAGAAAAAAACACAGCCCACGCCTTACCGTGTAAGACCCCTTGTAAGACAACCCAGTCGTGCCGTGCTGGACTTCTGGCCTGCAGAACTATGTGGTAAGAAATGGGTGTTGACTTAAGCCTCTAAATTTGTGATAATTTGTTATGCAGCAATAGAAAACTCACACTAATTTAATGAGGCAGTGCAACATGTTCCCTGAGTCACTGGATTTTCCTGGTCAGCCTCTGTAAACCACCCATTCCCTGTCCCCACCACCGACCCCTATGGCTGCACGGGGAAGAGACCACAGTGATTCTTCTCTGTTCCTTGCCCTTCCCACATCTCTGAGTAGGAGGGTATGAAGAACATACTGAAATTCCAGGAACTGACAACACTCCCTTATTCTACATCCTCCCTGGGGATGTTTAAGGTGGCTCGGTTCCCTGGGCCAGCCCACAGCCCGGTTTGCCTCAGGAACACATTCGTAACTCTGCTTATGCTTTTCATCGTGAGGCACCAGGTTGGTGAAACAGACAGGAATGGCAGTGTGTGGCCTTAATCACTTACTGAAATCTGACCTACACATTTTACTTGTTGCTACAAAAGGTCACGTAAATCCAATCTGTATGAATATAATTTAAAAAAATAATGTTCTTAAAATGCACGGTACTGAAAATGCACAATTTGTGTGCAGTGAAGAAATCCAGACCCTCAGGTATGACCTGCTGCCTGCTTCTCTCTTCTCTCTGGGACTCTTTTTTCTATAGCTGCTCCCTGCCCCCTGCCTTCCTCTGTCCTCTTCAGAAATGCCACCAACAGAGCCACTTAATTCCAGAATTTTCCCTTTTTTTATTCCTTTTGAAAATATAGAAGCCACATTTGAGAGCTTTATAATAATTTTAACATTTTAAACCCATAATATCTTCTTTGAAATAAATAATAAGAGTTGGCTCAGAGACCTGGCCTATTTTTTCTACCTCATGTGCCTTTATTTGTTTCTCTGGGATGCTGTGAGCCCTTGTCCCTCCTCTAAAGACATATGGTGACAGTATGGAGTGTTCATCATTAGTTGTGCAAAGTTGACTTGTTTCATGAATTTACTATTGGGGTCTCTTCTGATAGTCTCGAGCCATCATAAAAGGGCCCTCAAATATAGATAACTCTTCTTTTCCTCTATTTTTCTTCCTTCCTTTCTTTCGTTTTCTTCCTTCCTTTCGTTTTCTTGCTTCCTTCTTTCCTTTCTCTCTCTCTCTGTCTTTTGCTATACTCTTTATTTCTCAAACTTTTAAAACCACAGCATGCATTTTATATTAATTTTCTTCCTAAACTTTTCATTTGATTATATTTCTCCCCCATTTCCTTAATAGCTTTATTAAGGTGTAATTTACCATAAAATTCACCCGTTGTAAGTATTTTATTTATCTATTATTTTAGTAAGTAGAGTTGTAAAATCATCCCCACAAATCCAGTTTTAGAACATTTCCATCATCCCCAAAAGTTTCTTGTGTCTGTTTACAGTTACTCCCTGCTCCCACCCCCAACCCCAGGTACCCACTGATCTGTTTTTTATCTCTACAGATTTGCCTTTTCTGGACATTTCATATAAATGGAATACAAGTGGAGTCTTATGCATCTGGCTTCTTTCACTTAGCACAAGTTCATTCATATTGTAGCATGTAACAATGGTTCTGTTCTTTTTATTGTGGAATAGTATTCCACTGCATGAAAATACCTCATCTTGTTTATCCATCCATCAGTTGATGGACATCTGGGTTGTTTCCAGTTTGGAACTGTTATGAAGAATGCTGCTCTGAGCATTCATATACATGTGTTTGTATGGATATGTTTTCATTTCTCTTGGGTAAACTCCTAGGAGTGGAATTGCTGGGGCACATAATAAATTTAAGTTTATAAACTGCCCCCAACACAGGGTAACATTCCTTCTCAACAAGTACGTACTATTCAAAAAGGGTGACAGGAAATCAATTTTGTAATATGTATCAAAAGTCTTATAAATATGTACCATCTGATCAAGTAACTCCAATTCTTAGAAATAATCGAAGATCTATGTGAAGATTTATGTACTAAGATATTGTTCTTAATAAGATTATAATAGTGAAAAAAAGACACAATAGGGACTGGCACAGTGGCGCAGTGGTTGGGTGTGCACGCTCCGCTGCGGTGGCCCCGGGGTTTGCTGGTTCGGATCCCGGGCACGCACTGACGCACTGCTTGGCAAACCATGCTGTGGCGGCGTCCCACATAAAGTGGAGGAAGATGGGCACGGATGTTAGCCCAGGGCCAGTCTTCCTCAGCAAAAAAAGAAGAGGATTGGCAGATGTTAGCACTGGGCTGATCTCACCAAAAAAAAAAAAAGACACAATATAACTAACAGCAGGCAAACGGCTTAACAAATAGCTAAACCACAAGATAGACAAAAGTCTTGGCCCTTCAGAGGGGCAGGCAGGAGACAGACAGTAAACAATAAACATGAGTAAAATATCTGGTATGACAGAAGGTGAGAAAAGCTATGGAAAAAAGAAAAAATAGCAGGGCAAGGTAAGGAGTGGGGGCAGGGACATGTGGTGGTGCTGAATGGAAAGGTCAAGGTCCATCTCATCAAGAAAACGACATCTGATCAAAACGGATTCATCTGGGGAAGAGGATTGCCTGCAGAGGGAAGAGGGAGGCCAGTGGGGTAGGAGCGAAGGAAGGGAGAGTAGCGAGAGCTGAGAGCAGAGAGGTCAGGGGCTGGGGCAGGGCATGAGGGACCTTGCAGCCATTGTAAGGACTTTGGTGAGATGAATGATGGGAGCCATCGCAGAGTTTCAAGCAAAGGGATGACATGATATGATCTTTGTTTTAAAATGATCCCTCTGGCTATTGGGTGGAAAATAGACCGTAGGGAAATAAGAGAGGAGCAGAGAGAACAGGTAGGAGGTTAATAATGACCAAGTTTGAATTATATGAAAACTGGTAACGTCACAGTTCTGCACCTGTCCACCTTTCCTCTCACGTCTTTTTCCTGTCCTTCTTCCAACACACACACACACGCACACACACACGTACACACACACTCCGACACACGCGGACCAGCAGATGGGAGTGGGAGTTTCGTTGGGGTTGTGATAGGGAGCCCACGCTCCTGGTTCTTTCTCATCTCTGGCACAATCATGGGTGGACGTGGTGCTGGTTCTGGAGGCACAGAAATAGCAGCACACAATCCCTTCCCCCGAGAGAGAGCCAGGCAAGCAAAAGCACAGTGATGACATGACCCAACTGCTCATATGGCCTCTGGCACCGACTGGGTACTTTGGGAGGGGAGAGGTGAGGTCTCTTACTCTGTTGGGGTGGGGAGCTAAGGGGGCAGGTGAAGCTTCACAGGCGGCTGGAGGCTGAGTTAAGCCTTGAGGAAAAGGAGGTGGTGGGTGGCGGGCCAGGCAGAGGAAAGTTGAAGGCAGAGAGGAAAGAAAGCATGCCTTTCTGATTTGGAAACTGCAGGCAGTTGAGGCTACGGTTGGCACAGGAGAGAGTAAGGGCTGGGTAGGGGGGATGCTGGGAATATAGGCAGGGGACAGATTATGAGGCTTTGGGAGCCCATGCTCATGAATTTGGATTCTCTCTCTTAGGCAGAGGGGAGTTGTGGGTGGGTTTTAAGCAGAGGAATGAGCTCAAATGATTTTTCATGTAACCTCTGTGATCCTAACAGAGGTGGCAGCTCCCTCCCCTTTTCTAGAAGGAGCGACTTGGACTCAAAATCACGTAACGGGAGCTGGCACCATTACCCTGTACAGGGAACATTACAGCTGGGTGGTTTCTCCAGTGATGCAAGCCAGGCTTGGGCAGGGCAGGGAAGAGGCGAATCTCCTTCACACAGTAACGGCAGAGGCTGTCTTGCTCCAAAAAGGGCAGACCAACAATGTTTTGCCTTTTGTCTGCAAAACTGCCTGCTAGAGAACAAGGAGTACAGTGTCCTGTATTTATACTGGTATTCCCAGCACCAAGGATTGTGCCTGGAGCTTAGTGGATGTTCAAGAAATGGCTTGTGTTTTGTTTTGTTTTGGTGAGGAAGATTGGCCCTGAGCTAACATCTGTTGCCAGTCCTCCTCTTTTTGCTGAGGAAGATTGGACCTGGGCTAACATCCGTGCCCATCTTCCTCTACTTTATATGTGGGAGGCCTGCCACAGCGTGGCTTGATAAGCGGTGTGTAGGTCTGTGCCTGGAATCCAAACCTGCGAATCCCGGGCTGCCAAAGTGGAGCGCACGAACTCAACCACTAAGCCACCGGGCAGGACCCCACAAGAAATCATTTTTAAAAAAAAAATTTTTGAAGAGGTGGAAGATCCAAAGCCATGTTAATGGGAGAAACATCTTTCCTCAATATGAGAGTGTATCACGTTGACTGCGTCATGGTGACATGTGCTGCTTCTTACGTGCCCATGAGGAATCATCTATAACCCCCTCTGGTGGGAAGACTGACTGCAAGACCTACAACCACCCTTGTTTGAGGGACTGGAAGCACCTAAAGCCCCACCCCCCAGCCCAGTGTTGACCCTGAGAATAAGACCCAGCCTATAGTGGGTGCTCAATAAATATTTATTAGTTGACTGAGTAGAGGAGAGCCTTGATGAATGTCTGGTTGAATCTAAAGCATTGTTCAGGTTTGCAAAATGTAGGAGGAGACCAAGAGCCTGAAACTCCTTTTCCTGAGAGGAGGGATCGAGTTTTCTGACTGCGGCCAGTGGGCTGAGGATTTGAGATGTTGGGTCAGAAATTATAAAGCAGGTTTGGGAAAGTGAAGGTATTCTTGGAAGACCCTCTCCTGGGGAAAGGGCAGTGAAAGGAAAGGACTAAGAATTCCAACATTTTTTCTCTCACTCTTTACCCACATTCTGGTCTGGCTACCTGACTCTTCATTGAAGGCCTTTGGATGCGTAGAGCAAAGTCTGGTGTTGGTCTGATGGTGTCCATCTAGGATCACCCAGGTGGCCTCGGGAGAGGATGGGCCTCATTGTCCACCACTGTCTTGTGAGGTGTCTGCAGAGAAGGGAATAGAAGGGACAGTTCAAATGTCTTATCACTGGTTATTGGCTGAGCCGCCATATGTGGCAGAGGCCTTCCTCAGGTGTGAGAGGCCCTAAAGCTGAATTCCCTGACAGCCTCTGTGGGTTCTCAAGGAGCACACTTGAACACCTCATTTTTAAGTGTTCTCTATTACTATTTTGAATTTACAATGAGAGGCGGTGTAAGTCAGTAAGAACTTTGGATTCAGAAGACTTGGACTTGAATCTTGGTTCTGTCACTAACTGTATACATTTCCTTGGTCAAGTAGCTTAACCTGTCAGGATCATTGTCAAAACAGGAGAGAATATCTACCTAGCAGGGCTGTCATGAAGATTAAAGGGCAGAATGCTTGTGACGCACTGTAAAATAAATTGGAATAAGTATACTTTATTGCTTAAACCTTTTAAAATTATGATATGTAACACATATAGAAAGACCATATAGAATAATCGTTCAACTTAATGAATTATTATAAGACAAAGACCCTTGGAAGCACCACCCAGGTGGAGAACTAGAACATTGCCAGCCACCCCAGAAGTCCTCTGTGTGCCCATCTCCATTACAACTCTCTGCCTCCTCCTAAAAAGTAACCATTATCCTGACTTAAGATAATCACTTTCTTGCTTGTTATCACCCAAATGTACATCTCTAGATGCTATAATTTTGTCTTTTTAAAAATATCTGTCTCTTAAACTCCTTTTAATCTATAGGTTTATTTTTTTAATGTGCTTTTTTTTTAAATAGACTATTTTTTAGAGCAGTTTTAGGTTCACAGAAAAATCGAGGGGAAGGTACAGAAATTTTCCATATCCCCCTGCCCCCACATATGCATCGACTCCCTCATTGTCAACATCCCCCACCAGAGTGGTACATTTGTTATAATTGATGGACCTAAATAATACATCATTATCACCCAAAGTCCACAGTTTACATTAGGGTTCACTCTTGGTGGTGTACATTCTATGGGTTTGGACAAAAGTATAATGACATGTATCCACCATTATAGGATCATACAGAGTAGTTTCACTGCCCTAAAATCCTCTGTGCTCCTCCTATTCATCCCCCAGCCCCCGTGATGCACTTTTTAATACACTGCCTCCAACTGCCTACCTGACATATTCTGAGAATGAATTCTAATAGAGATGGCTAATCAAAATCTCAAACATAACCATTCCAAAAGATTGCAGCCACATCGGCCTTTTTTTCCTTCCCCCCATTCCTAAAACCTACTGAGATCATCCCTGCCTCAGGTCCTTTGTGTGTGAAGTTGCCTCTGTCTGATATACTCTCCTATATCTTTGAAAAACAGGCTCTATCTCATCATTTAAGATACGTCTCAATTATCACCTTGACAACCATTATCACCGTTGCTACAACACACACTTGTTTATTTCAGAATTTCTTTTTTTAGATTTCTTTCTGTGAGGTATTCTGTCATCTTTCTGTCTTTTATTCAACTTGATGTATTCAAGCGCCTTCTTCTCATTTCAGAATCAGTGGAAACAAAAAATCTTAAATCAGTTTTCTTGGAGGATTTCACATCACAGCTTTTAAGAAATCAGCAAATTTTAGAGTAAAGAATTCCTGGCCTCAAGTCTGAAGATGTGTGAAAGATCTTTTTGGGGCTCAGTTTTTTCACCTAGAAAGTGTGGATAAAACTATTTGTCCTTTCTAGCTCACTTACCTCCTAAGATTGAAACCTGGTAGTCCCTCTCCATAGCCAGTCTTAATGATTTTCCTCCCAAATGTATTCAGAATTTGTCCCTCCTCTCCATCTCCACTGACACTGTCTCAGTTCAGACTCTTGGCATTTCTTACCTGGATTATTGCAACAACCTTAAAATTTTTTTTTAATTTTGGTAAAATACACATAACATGGGCCAGCCCTGGTGGCCTAGTGGTTAAGTTCAGCACACTCAGCTTTGGCAGACAAGTTTCGGTTTCCAGGTGCAGACCGACACCAGTCGTCAGTGGCCATGGTGTGGCCGTGACCCACATACAAAAAATAGAGGAAGATTGGCAATAGATGTTAGCTCAGGGTGAATCTTAGCAAAAAAAAAAAAAAATACACATAACAAAATTTACCATCTTTACCATTTTTAAGTGTACAACTCAGTGACATTAAATACATTCACATTATTGTACAACCATTACTGCCACCCATTTCCAGAACTCTTCATCCTGCAAAATTGAAACTCTGTACCCATTAAACAATAACTCCCCATTTACTCCTCTCCCAGCCCCTGGAACAACAATTCTACTTTCTGTTTCTATAGATTTGACTATTCTAGGTACTTTGTATAAGTGGAATCATATAGAAATTTGTATTTTTGTGACTGACTTATTTTGCTTAGCATAATGTCCTCAAGGTTCATCTGTATTGTAGCATGTCAGAATTTCTTTTTCAAGGCTGCATAATATTCCGTTGTATGTATATGGCACATTTTGTTTATCTATTTGTACACTGATGGTTACTTGAGTTGCTTCCACCTTTTGGTTTGTGTGAATAGTGCTGCTATGACCAATGGTGTACAAATATCTCATTGAGACCCTGCTTTCAATTCTTTTGGGTATATACCCAGAGGTGGAATTGCTGGATCATATGGTAATCCTATTTTTAAGTTTTTGAGGAACTGCCATATTGTTTTCCATGCAGCTGCACCATTTTACATTCCCACCAACAGTGTACAGAGTTCCCTTTTCTCTATACCCTCGCTGGCATTTGTTATCTCTTTTCTTTTTGATAAATAGACATCTTAACAGGTGTGAGATGATATCTCATTGTGGTTTTGATTTACATTTCCCTGATTATTAGTGATGTTGAGCACGTTTTCGTGTACCTGTTGGCCATTTGCATATCTTCTTTGGCAAAATGTCCTTTGCCCATTTTTAAATTGAGTTGTTTTTTTGCTATTGAGTTGTATGAGTTCCTTGTATATTCTGTTTTTTTTTTTTTTAAGATTTTATTTATTTATTTTTCCCCCCCAAAGCCCCAGTAGATAGTTGCATGTCATAGCTGCACATCCTTCTAGTTGCTGCATGTGGGACGCGGCCCCAGCATGGCCGGAGAAGCGATGTGTCGGTGCGCGCCCAGGATCCGAACCCAGGCCGCCAGCAGCGGAGCGCGCGTACTTAACCGCCAAGCCACGGGGCCAGCCCATCCTTGTATATTTTGAATATTAATCCCTTATTGGATATTGTAGCCATTCATTATGAAAACAAATTTTCCTCCTGTTTCGTGGTTACATATTGAGCCATTGAGCATGTGCAGTTCTTTTTTTTTTTTTTTTTGTGAGGAAGATCAGCCCTGAGCTAACATCCATGCTAATCCTCCTCTTTTTGCTGAGGAAGACCGGCTCTGAGCTAACATCTATTGCCAATCCTCCTCCTTTTTTCCCCCAAAGCCCCAATAGATAGTTGTATGTCATAGTTGTACATCCTTCTAGTTGCTGTATGTGGGACACGACCTCAGCATGGCAGGAGAAGCAGTGTGTTGGTGCGCGCCCGGGATCCGAACCTGGGCCTCCAGTAGCTGAGCACGCGCACTTAACCGCTAAGCCAGGGGGCCGGCCTGCACGTGCAGTTCTATACAGCACTACAATCATGTGTCACTTAGTGTTGGGGATACTTATAAGAAATGTGTGCTTAGGTGATTTTGTCATGGTGTGAAGATCATAGAGTGTACTTACACAAACCTAGATGGTACAGCCTACTACACACCTAGGCTATATGGTATTAATCTTATGGGACCCCTGCCTTATATACAGTCTGTCAGTTGACCAAAGTGTCGTTCTCTGTCACATGACTGTATATCCAGAAGCTGAGAATTTAAAAAGTAAGAAATCTGTCCCTGCCTGCTCAAAGGCCTGAGAAAACAGTCACAGAAGAAGAGAGGGATTAAGATGCACCAAAACTAAAGAAATAGAATCCCCAGTGACAACTTGGTGTCATGTTGGGGAAAGTAGAGATCCCTGGTGAGCTTTGACATCTCCAAGGGGCATGTTTGGCAGTGTCTGAGGCTGGGTCTTGGGGGGTGGCCCTGTTGGCTGTGTCCATCCTCCAGCCTAGTCCCACCCTCATTAGGATGTTAGGTAGCTTTTACCTTCTTCCCAGCCAGGGAGCTCAGTGATTCCTGCTGACCTGGATATAGTTCTACCTGGGTCAGAAAACCCATAAGAAGATGATTCTTTTCTAGTATGTTTTTGGGCTCCACAGGAATAACACATGAGTCTGATAGTCAATTAGAATGAATCGAAATTCATTTATTTCAGTAATCTTTATATCTACACAAGGCAAACCTCTATTGTACTTGGCTGTCCACATTAGGAGTTTTAAATAGTCTTCCACAGCCATCATAAATGTTTTCTGTCTTGCCAGCATCCAAAAGTCTTTTCTTATATTGAGAGTGTAGGGGAAATAGACACAGGCATGGGGTGTTATCCCATAGCGCCTTGAACAGTCTTCCATTAGATCAAATGCATTACAGATCCAGACAGAGAGAAGTCCAGCCAAAGCAGTGACCCGTAAGGGTGCTGTTTACCTGGCTTTCCCTATTCTGATCCCTGGAATCTTGACAGCCATAGTCAGGTAGGGTTCAACAATCCAGTGCTTATTTCAGATATGAAGGAGACAATTAAGTTTTAAGTATTAGTAATCTCCCTCTAAATTACTTACATGCCTGTCTTCTGGCTAGATGGAGAACTTCTTGAGAACAGAAGCCTGACTTTATTTATTGTTATATTTCCAGCAATAAGCTCAGGGTCTGGCACAGAATGGATAGTTGTAATTGTCAGTAAAATTAATGAATGAGATAGACTCTATCTCTTTGGAAATAACAAAATGATAGTAAGTCTAAATTTATAAGAGGACTATAAACTGCTGTGTAGATGATCCATGAACTTTGATGCATACATATCTGCACTCTGCAAATCATGTTTCAATGGTCTAGCCTTCCCCAAATAAATACTGTCTACTTCTATTATTAGTTACTAACATCTGCTTCCTATGGCTTAATTACCTTTTATTTTTTGTTCTACTCTCAGTTCTGTGATTTGAATAAAATGTTAACACTTTCGTAGTGTGCTTTATTTTGTCAGTTGTCAAATTTTTTTCCCAAATTTTTCAGTGGTCAAATTTAATTTATTCATAGTTTGATTTTTCATCACATCAACACATGTTGAACTCTTCTACCTGCTGGATTTTCCACCTTCAACAATAATAGAGCACAAAAGTGGACCACATAGAAAAGTAAACATTAAATTTTGGCCTAAAAACACAATAGGAAACCCCAAAAATTTTCGCTTGAATGATTGCCACATAGAAAGGAAAACCAATGCAACAATCGCCGGCTGACAACGTTAGCGTCCATTAGTATCAGCATTGGTGACCTAGTTTGGCAGCGCCAAACCGTGATGTTACAGCATCCCCCCACCAACATAGCACCTGAGTCAGCGTTTTAAAAAGACACTCATTTTCAAAGTAAGCTTGAAATTGGGCAACTTGTGTTTCATGAACTTGTGTAATAGCAGCACGATAGTGTTTGCTGTAGTTTAATTTTTTTCTGAAGAATCTATGTTCCTGAGCTTTCATCCAAACTAAAACTGACGTTATAGTCCATACTTAAAATACAAAACATTCAGAACCAACAGAGAGCAAAAGAATGGACTGATTTCTATATATTTCTAAAAGATAATGGATAGCATTGACTGTCATTTTATTTGGGACTCTGCCTCATATGCTAGGATTTTTCGGTATGAAAACCCAGGTTTAAGTTAACCAAAAACAAAGGAAAGATTTTGTTTCTGACTTTCGGTCAACATGGAGATGGAACAGAAAAACCTTTCCTTGCACAGATCTAGGAAAGCCGTGATGACATCCTTGAAAACACCATTCGCTAGTGAGTAGGGTCTGATATATAGTCAGACCACTTCTGCCTTTCATTTCATAACCCCTCCTCTGAGGGTATGATTTAAAGGGGCACCAAGCTGTAATATCCCATTGGTAGTTTGGAATATCTTTCAAGCACATCCCAAATTCCAGCCTGGTCTTCCCTCTTGGTTGTAGGCTTCAGCTGCTCTCCAGTAACCTGTTGGTATTTGTGTTTCACTCATTTAGTACAGAAGATTTAGAAGAATGTTTACTAAAAGAGATCTAGAGTTCATTGGCCAAAGCATCAGTGGCTGACATCTCTAATTCCTCTGGGACCTGTGCCCTTCCTCACCCACATGACCCCTGTGGAAGATGCCATTTTCTTATGTGGCCCCACTCCCTCATCCAAGCTGAGCTGCCTCTTCTTTGAATTTATTGTAAAATGCAGAAAGCCACTCTACAGTGACGGATAATAGAGCCAAAATGGAGAGAGGCTGAGAAGAGTGACCAAAAGGGGAGAATTGGCTGGTTTTAGGACCCTGCTTCCAGTCATTCCTTGGGCTCAGCAACATCTGTGTTCTGTTTGGTTGTTCTGACTCTTCTTAGGTTCTGAAAACCAATAAATTCTGCTTTCTGTCTAAGTTGCTCAGAAAAGTGTTTCTATCACTTGAAACCAAACAAATACAATGTCAAGAATACTTAATGGTCACCTCCAGGCAAAGTTCTTTTTCGAACTTGCTTGAATGATTTGTATCTCTGTACTCTATTTGGTTTTTAGAAATAGTGTTATCTGAATTGCTCTCTTCATTAAAATTTGCTGGAGGAGATAAAATGGGAGGACTAAACTCTGTAAAGATTTGTTTTTTACTTAATACAGAAAGACGGTATTTCATGGACACATGATAGGATGCTTTTTGAATAACTTTTCTAACAATGATGATTAACTTTAATTTAATTCAAATAAAAAAGCATACATTGAACACCTACTGTATGCTAGGCACTGAGCATACAGAGATAAAAGGCCAGTTCTTTCTCCACAAGAAGTTCATGGTCTAGGGCAGTCGTGCTCAAAGTGTGGTCTTTGAATTGGCTGCCTCAGCATCACCTGGGAACTTGTTAGAAAAGCAAATGAAACAGAAACTCTGCAGGTGGGCCCAGCAATCTGGTTTAACAAACACTCCAGGTCATTCTGATGGAGCCAAAGTTTGAGAACTACTGGTCTAGGGACTTATTTATACCTACCTGCTTACCCAATCTTCCTTCTCACTAATGGCAAGCTTGTGATTCACCTGAACTATAATGCAAACCCACACCTCACCCTTGATTTAAATGATTGAAAATGGAAATCATTTTGAGCTTTCTTTTTTTTTTTTTTTAATAATTTTATTTATTTATTTCCCCCAAAGCCCCAGTAGAGAGTTGTATGTCATAGATGCACATCCTTCTAGTTGCTGTACGTGGGACGCGGCCTCAGCATGGCCGGAGGAGCGGTGCGTCGGAGCACGCCCGGGATCCGAACCCAGGCCGCCAGCGGCGGACCACGCGCACTTAACCGCTAAGCCATGTCGCCGGCCCCATTTTGAGCTTTCTGAACAATAAAAACCAAGAGTAAAAATCCTGGGAAAATCTCTCATTTCTGTGCCCCAGGGCCAACAAGAAAGGAAGGTGTGTGCTCCAGGCCTGTCTGAAGTGGCTCCAGTATGTTGTGGCAGATAACACAAGATATGGAAATAACTGGAAAGAGTGAGTCCTTGCAGGCCTGGACTCCATCTTGGCACCACCTCACTCAAACCCAATCTATGAGCAGGGAGTCTGTGCCAGGGCCTCTGTGGGGAAGTGTCTGAGAAAAGCCAGTGATATCGGCCCTCAAAACAACATCAGAGAGCTCCTCTTCTTCCTCTATTAAAACTTAGTGCAAAAAGAGAGATAGAAGGATAAATTAAGAACTAATTTTAAATCAAAGTGTTTAGACAACGTAAGAATTCTTCCACCCTGAGAAGTTCTAATTGACATTGTTTTTCTGAAGTCTCTGTCTTCTAGCTGCCTTCTCTCACAGAGCTATCTAATTTGTTCTTTTCTATCATTTTGCTTTTTCATTTCTTAACTTTTCTATTTCCCATCATTAATTCAATTAAATATCAGGTGAGGATCTGTCATGTGCCGGGTTCTGAACCAAGCACAATGGGATGAATAAGATGTAGTGCCTGCTCTCAAGAACCACATCGTTGGTGATACTCCACAATCAGTCAACTACCATTTGATGGCTTAACTATGTGCCAGACGTTGAACCAGTTTCTTGGGGTTCATAGATGAATCCAGCCTGACCCCTGCACTGAAGGAGTTTGCTGTCTGTGGGAGAAGACAGGCACAAGCCAAACATGATAAGAGCTGTAATGGAGGTAAGAAGGTGCACAGAGACAAGAGTGATTGACTCTACCTGAAGGAGCTGAGGAAGGCTAGATCTGCCCTTGAAGGAGAATCTGTACTTGGAGTTGGGTTGGCCATGTGAAGGGTAGTGGACAGCGGATGGCATGACAATCCGGTATGTCCAGGGAAAGAGGAGAAGCTCATGGTGGCTGGAGTACAGATTTCACGGTTGAAGACTAGGTTGGACAAGTAAGCTAGGGCTAGGTTGTGAAGGATTGCATATGCCACAGGCCAGGCCAAGGAGTTGATACCTGATTCTATAAAAAGTAAAAGTTCATCAGAGTTTTATGAAGCAGGGAAGAGATATCGTCAGATCTAGGGTTTAGACAAAAACAGGAAGCAATGTGGAGCATGGATTTGAGGGGATAAAAGCAAGAAGTGTTTTAGTTATTAGTCACTGTGTAACAAATGATCCCAAATTTAATAACTTTGACCAATGATGATCTATTATTTCTCATAATTTTGTGAATTAATTGGGTATCTCTTCTGTTGGTCTCACTTGGGCTCACTCATGTGGCAGGGTAGGTCAGCTGAGGGCTGGAGCCAGCTGGGACACTCAGATGGCTGGGCTTCTTTATCCTTGTGGTCTCAAGGCCTTTCACTCTCCATGGTTGCTCATCAGTCAATGTTAGGCCATGTTTTCTTATATAGTGGTGAGAGAACTCAAAGAAGGAGAGAGCTAAAGCTTCAAGTCTTCTCAAGGCCTACCTTGGGGGTTGCACAATGTGATTTCTGCTGCAATTTACTGGTCAAAGCCGTGTGGGAGGAGGAGACTACACAAAGAAGTAAATACAGAGAAGCATGGTTATTGGGGGCCACACAATTAGGACATTATTTTTAGAGAATAGGCAGTAGATAATGAGAGGCTGAACTAAGTTAGCAGTTGTATGAGTGGAGAGGGGCAGATATTTAGGAAACGTAAGAATTAACCATACAATAGGATATTGTATTAAGGCTCAGATGAGACTTATAGGCAAAGTGCTGTTGAAGAATAGGTTGCAGGTGTAGTGGATCCTATTGGTACTCTCTCCCCCATCCTCTTTATCTGTCAATCCCCCATCCCCTAGCTGCTGTGAGTGTTGGTTAATAACAACTCACAGCTGTCCTTTTCTCTGGAAAATTGCCCTTGGCTGAACAGCTGTCTGCCAGGGAGGTGCTGTACCTCACCCCCATGAGTGATTGGCATAGGGAGCAAAAGGCCGGTCCCTTGCCTCCAGGTGCGATTGACTCCATGGTACAATTTATGCTCCAGAGATTTCCTGTGGGATCAGACTCAAGCTAGTCTCCAGGTGAGATGACATCCTTGCTTAGCTGCTCCCCTTCTCCTGAGAGCATTCCTCAGCTCTGCTTCTAGGAAACCCAACTCAAGAAGCAAGGAGAGAAAATATTCGAACAGACACTGGAATTTCTGGTGGGCTTTACTCCTCTATGCTTTCTTAGTTATGCCCTTTTCTCCATCCATTTTCAGTTCGTGTTTCTCTCCTACTTTCTGTCTTCTCCCCTATAAGTTAGTTTTCCTTCTTAGTCACAGATTTTTCTGCACAGCTGGGAAGATTTATTTAAGAATGCTTAAATGCTTTTGTGGGCCTGAATAGATCTATCTGCAAAAGATATGGCCTTTACAGAAGTGAAGCCAACTAGATAGGCTTAACCTCAAAAAATAATGACCTCAATCCTATAAAGTAATAGCTGGACACATAAAATACGGACAAAGAACACGGACTATGAGTTTGAAGACCTGGCACAGTAGACATCTGTTATTTTTGTTCTTCAGCATCCATTCACCCTCTGGCAAATAGCCTGATTCCTCCCCTAGGGACCAGCCCTCTCCCCACCACTCCCTTAGCCTATTTCCTCAGGTGAGGCTACATTTCTGATTCAGAGCAGAGTGTGTAACCTAGATATTAAGTAATCAGAACATGATATTACCCTGGAGTCAATGATTGGTTCACAGACACATACCTCAAGTCAGGCCAATCAGAGACAATCAGACTCAATTCATGACTTTCCTTGAGTTCTTAGAGGAGTTTCCTGCTTTTTCCTGTGGTTGTGAATCAGGAAGTATGTAACTCCAGGAGCCTCTGGCAGCTGTTTGCTGGTGAGGGAAGACTCTAAGCCGAAATGAGTCAACACAGAGGAAACAGAGCTAAGAAATAGACAAACTGGTTCTGATCTAATTACATGAGCCTCCGTATCTAGCTGTGCCTGTTGTTCTTGGACTCTGAAGCTATGTGAGCCTCTGAGCTGCTAAATGAATTTTTTTTTTTAACTTAAACTGGTTGAATTGGGTCTTGTCATTTGCAAACAAAAGAGACCTAACTAAAACACATGGAATTTTTTTCTTAATGAAGCACTTGGTTTATTCTGCTCAGACATCTACTTTCTATTTGTCAAACATATCCAGTGAATATGAAGAGTTTATACAGACATTTAAGCTGGGCTGCAGCTTCTTAATTAGAAAGACTATAAATAAAGAGAAGACAACTGTTGGCTGAAATGAAGGAAGATTGGCTGGTAGGGGAGTAAAACACACGGACTCTTATCGTGATCCTGCCACAAAATCACCCTAAGACTCCTGGTCCGGTGTCCGTCTGGTCAGTCAATTCCAAAGCACCTCTATGCTTCTGCTCTGCTTGCTGTCTTTTTCCATTGAGTCTTTGGATACTTTTCTTTCCCTCGTTTCCTTTTTATCTCTATTCAGGGGATGGAGCTACAAATTTGAGGCATCCCTGCAAACAATTAAAGCCCTTTGCAAATATAAAACCCCTGGCTTCCATGTCCCTGGTCTTGTTTTAGCTGTTGAACCTCAAAGTGCTCTCCACCCCTTACTGTGATACAGCCATGCAGACAGGCTGCTTCACCAGGAAGTTTCTGAGTGCTTTCACAAATGGCCATCAATGCATAGATATTAATGCCTCCAATTCTCAGAGGAACCTTGCAAGGTATGTATTCCTGTATCCATCTTATAGGTGAGACTGTTTAAGCTCAGAGTAAGTAATTTGCCCAGGAAAAAAGCTTAAAGCTGATCAGTGAGAGTCAGGATTCAAAGAGAGTTCTGACTCCATATACATTGTTCTTCCATTCCTTCCAGGAGAATACAAGGCTTTCTACAACTGCACTGGGGAAGACCAGGACTTGTGCACACCCCTTCCCCAACCTTGAAATCTCTTGGAAGGTTCTCCAGGGAATTAAAGCTGAATGAAAGTTCTCATTCATTCACTTAAGAAAAAATTACTGCGTGCCTACCAGGTGCCGCCTAGTTCTAAATGCTGAGAATACAACAGTGAATGAGAGAAAACTTTCCTGGTCCTCAGTGAGAGCTTACATCCCAGTGGGGAGGACAGAAAATAAACATGCAAACAGATAATTATGTCAGGTGACATGAAGAAAAAACAAAGCAGGGTAAAGTTGTAAGAAAGTGGTGGGATGCTATTTTAGATGGAGTGATCAAGGAAGATGTCTTTGAGGAAAGACATTTGAACAGAGACCCAAATGGAGTGACAAAGTGAGGAATGCCATTTTCTGGAAGAGTGTTCTGTGCAGAAACCTTTTCCCCACCTGGGAGTATCATCAGCTGTAACTTTTTATCTGCTCCACCACCCGTCTACTAGATAGACTCCTTGAATGTGGGGAAGCCTACAGAGAAGAGCAATGGGAGTGACTGGGATGAAGGGAGACAAGCAGATGAGACCACAGACAGGAATTTGCTCTCTTACAAGTGCTAGTTACCTAAAAGCTATGTGGTAACCTGAACTGGATCCTGGAATAGAGAAAAGACATTAGTGAAAGAATTGGTGGAATCTGAATAAAGTCTGTTGTTTAATGATATTTACTGATGTTAATTTTCTTAGTTTTGATAAATGTTCCGTGATGTTAAAATTAGGCAAAGCTGAGTGATGAGTATGTAGGAGCTCTGTACCATCTTTGTAACTCTTTTGTAAATCTAAAATTATTTCAAATAAAAAGTAAATGAAAAAAATGCTAGCCACTGTATACTGGAAACTGCAAAATATTACTGAAACAAACTACACAAGACCGAAAAAAATGGAGAAATACGCCGTGCTCATGAATTGATGGACTTGGTATTTTAAAAATGTCAATTTTCCCCAAAATGATCTGTAGATTTGATGTTATCTCCCCTCAAAATCCCAGCAGGATTGTGTATGCGTGGATATTGATGATTGTAATTTGTATGGAAGTGCAAAGGACCAAGATAGCCAAGGCAATCTTGAAGAAGAACATACTAGATATCAAGACTTACCATAATTAAGACAGTGATGATGCAAGGGTAGACAAAGAGACCAGAAGAGAATAGATAGTCCAGAAATAGACCATATACAGTCACTAGATTTTTGACAAAGGGACGATAAAATACAAGGAAAAGAATGATCTTTAATAAGTAGCACTGAATCAATTGGACATCCACATAAGAAAAAATCAATTATCACCTCTATCCTACACGATACACAAAAATCAATTTCATATGTATCATAGGAAAACAAAATAAATCTCCTAAAAGAAAATGAGAATATTTTCATGACCTTGGTGTAGACAATTATTTCTCAAGACACAAAAAGCATAAACCACAAAGAAAATAAGTGATAAATTGGACTACTTAAAACTAAGAACTTCCTTCATTAAAAGAATGAAAAAATCATAACACGAGAGAAGATATTTGTATTTCATATATCTGACAAAGGACTAGGGTATCCAGAATATATAACTAACTCCTACAAATCAATAAGACAATTCAACAGATACGTTCAATGCACAAAGCAGTAGAGATAAATCTCACCAACAAGATCAGTTCAAGGAGCCAGACACAAAAGAGTATATACTGTAGGAGTCCATTTATATAAAGTTCAAAAGTAGGCAAAACTATGCTATGGCCATGCTGGTTACCTTTAGGGAGAAGGTGGTTATGTAAGTGGAAAGGGTCATGAGGATGCTTCTGTGGTTCTGGTAATATTTTATTTTCTGATCTGATGCTGTACAAAGGGATGTATTCTTTTAGGATTTGTATACTTTTCTATATATATTATACTTCAGTAAAAGTTTATTAAAATGCTGTATTACTTAGTTGGAGAGAAAAGTCTAGGTTGGGATTATATGAATAATTTTCTGATGAGCTGTTGAACTCACTATTGTATTACCTACTGTTGTATAACAATCATTCCAAAACTTAGTAACTTAAAACAACAAACATGGGGCCGGCCCCGTGGCTTGGCGGTTAAGTGCTCGCGCTCCGCTGCTGGCGGCCCGGGTTCGGATCCCGGGCGCGCACCGACGCGCCACTTCTCCGGCCACGCTGAGGCTGCGTCCCACATACAGCAACTAGAAGGATGTGCAGCTATGACATACAACTGTCTACTGGGGCTTTGGGGGAAAAATAAATAAATAAATAAATAAAATCTTTAAAAAAAAAAAAACAACAAACATTATCTCACACAGTTTCGGAGGGTCAGGAATCTGGGAGTGGATTAACTGGTTAGTTCTGGTTCAAGGTCTCTGATTAGATTGCAGTCAAACTCTTGGCTGGGGCTACAGTCATCTGAAAGCTTGACTGGGGCTGGAAGATCCGCTTCCCAGCTCACTCACTCACCTTATGCCTCAGTTCCTTGCTAGCTGTTGGCAGGGTCCTTAGTTCCTCTCCCTAGGCTACCTAAGTGTCCTAATAACATGGCAGCTAGCTTCCTTCCTCCAGAGTAAGTAAGCTGAAGGAGAGAGAGTCTAAGGTGAAAGCCACAGTGTTTTTTATAACCTAATTGTGGAAGTGACATACCATCACTGCTGCTGTATGCTATTGGCCACACAGATCAACTCTAGTACAGTGAAAGGGGACTACTCAGCAGCATGAATACCAGGAGGTAGGGATCATTGAGAGCCATCTTGGTTGATTGGCTCCCATGCCCATCTTCCTCACCCCTTACTAGAATATTTGTGGAAAATTGAATAGTCCCAAACTTCCTATTCTCTTGTTACAATTTCATCAATATGCATAAAAATTTCTAGCTGCTTTCAGACTGGTGACCCCATTGGAAGAACTTGCTGGTAGGGATGAGGAGAAACCTGGGAAGAGGGACAAATTCTCTCATTGCTGTCCCATGGGACATTTGTGCTATGAAGATGGCATTTCAGGCCTGTGATTACGGAAAATCTAGCAGGCCCCCTGACCCTACTACCTCAATATAACTCTTCCTTTGATCACTGATGCCTGAAATACCACCAGTAGAAACCCCCACCATTAGCAAAAGATGTTGTTTTCTGGTCAAACAGAGGCATGTTATCAGGACACTACAGCAGTGGTCCCCAAACTTGACTGCTCATTGGAATCTCTTGGGAGAGCTGTTAAAAGCACCAATTTCTGAGTCCACCTCGATCCACCGATTCGGACCTTCCAGAGGTGGAATCCCAGAATCCATATTTGGGGAAAACTTCTGGAGATTCTGAGAGAGTTGGCCAAGCATCTCACAACTGATTCTGCAGTGGTACTTGGAAACCAGTGACATATACCATTAATGTATGTGGGTTTCAGAACCTTTCTGGAGAGTGAGTTTCAATTAAGGGAAGCCATTTGTTCACAAACAGCCCATTTTCCTTTCCACCTCCATCTGCTCAATGTGCTGAGTGAGATAACGCTTCTCGACCTCTTTGAATGACTTCTTGTTCCTTTGCTGCACTTTGGTTCCCATCACGTCAGCCTTGAAGGTGGAGTGGTCTGTCAACACCATGGGCTTGTGACTGGAACCGCAGAATCAACTTTATCTCCTCTGCTTCAGACTCTGCTGTGTAAATCCAGGCTAGGAGGGGGCCAGGGACTTATGCTTAAGAGGACACATGGCCATCGCTTGACACAGCCAGATGTTTCCTCTTTAGCAATAAAAGGACACAGGCCTTCTAGAGTTGCCACTTAATGTACATGAGATTATAGCTGGTGGACTGGATAAATCTAGAGACTCTTTTCTCACCTATGGGAAATCCTTTAAAGCAAATTTTAAAAACAAGTATTTGTTTATTTTTTCACTCTTTCACTTGAAAAATATTTATTGAGCATTTCTGACCTTATTTTCCTCTCTCTTGCTTATTCCACTCCAGTCATGCTGACCCCGTGGCTGTTCTTAGAATAAACCAGGCACCCTCCTGCCTTAAAGAATCTGCTCTAACTGCTCCCTCAGCCTGGAACACTCTTACCTGGGTATCTGCTTGGCGAACTTCTTTAGCTCCTCCAAGTCTTTGCTCAAATCCCACCTACTCAACGAGGCTTAACCTGACCATCCTATTTAACACTACAACCAGCTCTGCCTTTTCTTTCTTGCATGGCACTTTCCAACTTTTAACGTACCATACACTTTTATTTTATTTTATTTTTATAATTTTATTTGTTTATTTTTTCCCCCCAAAGCCCCAGTAGATAGTTGTATGTCATAGTTGCACATCCTTCTAGTTGCTGTCTGTGGGACTCAGCCTCAGCATGGCCGGAGAAGCAGTGCGTCTGTGCGCGCCCGGGATCCGAACCCGGGCCACCAGCAGCGGAGCGCGCGCACTTAACCGCTAAGCCATGGGGCCTGTCCTATACTGTACACTTTTATTATGTTGATCATTTATTGTTTGAGTTCTTGCTCTTAAATGTGAATTTTACCAGGGCAGGAATCTTTACACTCCACATATCCCAAGTGCCTAGCACAGTGCCTGGCACATAATGGACCCCTGATAAATATTTGTTGAGTTAATCAACTGGGTGCTAGAATAGTGGCAAACAAAATAAATATGATCTCTGCTGGCCCAGAGCTTATAATTTATTGGAGGAGGTTGTTAATAAACAAATAATTACAAAAATGCTTATTTGGTGACAATTGTATTAGCTAGGTTGGAAATACATGGAGTTCTACAAGAGAGTGTACGAGGGGCCCAATCTGTTAGGGGTTCAAGGACGATTGCTGAGGGAGCAATGTTTGGCTTGAGCCAGGAGGTTGAGTGGAGTAACCCAGCTGAAGGAAGGAGGTAAGGTAGAAGGAAGAACCTCCCACATTACAAATAGTTTACAGTAGCCTAGCTTCTTATAACGACTGAGCATGCCTACAGCCTCTTCTGTAGGTGCCTCTCTTTTCTCTCAAAGTAGCTATTAAAATTAAGTTTATAAAAATTTGTAAACCATTATTCCACCTCTACTGTCAACACCTGAACATCAACTTCTGAAAACTTCTCCTGCGATACATGGATATTCTTTGGTGAATAATATTCTTTATCTTCTGAACTTCTCCTTAATCAGAGGAAAACATATATAAATAAATGAGTTTTCAAACAAATGGATCAGTCTACTAAATAAGTAAAGTTTAAATATGCTTGGCAATGAATCAAGAGTTTCAGAGATTTTGTCTCAGAAACAAAACCCAACAAAGGCTGAGGTAAAAGTGCTTCCTACTGAGATGAAAGCCTGCGTTGATGACATGAGTAATTCTCCAGGTATTCTTCCAAGCACTTAAAATCAAGTCCTTTGCACAAGGCAACTAAAGAAAATGTCTGTGGGGATTCGAAGGGCAAGGTTGTAGCAGTTAATCACCTGCTAGGGGTCACCTGACTGCATTAGATGGTTTCTTTTTACTTTTCAGAAGAACAAACACCTTTAGAAGAAAACATACAGGTATGAAATAATGAGTAGGTGATAAATACTGTGAAAAGTATTAGAAAAGCTCATGAGCACTAACAGACCTTAAAAATTCACTTGTCGGCAAGGATGTGGAGAAAAGGGAACACTTGTGCACCGTTGGTGTGAATGTATATTGATGCAGCTGCTATGGAAAACAGTATGGTGATTCCTCAAAAAATTAAAAATAGAACTACCATATGATCCAGCAATTCTACTTCTAGATAGTTATCCAAAGGAAATGAAAACACTAATTCAAAAAGATATCTGTTCTTTGCATGTTCATTACAGCATTTTTTACAGTAGCCAAGACATGGAAACAATCTGTCTTTCAACAGATGAATGGATAAAGAAGATGTGGTATATATTTATATACAATGGAATATTATTCAGCCATAAAAAAGAAGGAAATCCTGCCATTTGTGACAACATAAATGGACCTTGAGGGTATTATGTTAAGTGAGAGAAGCATATCTTTCTCAGACAGAAAAAGACAAATACTGTATGGTCTCACTTATTTTGGAATCTAAAAAAACCCCAAACAACAAAAAATGTGAACTCACAGATACAGAGAACAGATTGGTGTTTGCCAGAAGCAGGTGGTGGGCGAAATGGGTGAAGGTGGTCAAAAGGTACAAACTTCCAGTTACAAATAAATAAGTCATATATATGGGGATCTAATGTACAGCATGGTGACTACAGTTAATAATACTGTATTGTATAACTGAAAGTTGCTGAGAGTAAGTCTTGCAAGTTCTCATCACAAGACAAAAAAATTTGTAACTGTGTGGTGAAAGATGTTAACTAGATTTATTGTGGTGATCATTTTGCAATGTATACGTATATCGAATCATTATGTTGTACACTTGGAAGTAATATAATGTTATATGTCAATCATATCTCAATCAAAAAAAATAATTAAAAAAATTCACTGTTGGGGCCGGCCTGGTGGCGCAAGCAGTTAAGTGCGCGGGCTCTGCTGCGGCGGCCCGGGGTTCGCCGGTTCGGATCCCGGGTGCGCACCGACGCACTGCTGGTCAAGCCATGCTGTGGCGGCATCCCATATAAAGTAGAGGAAGATGGGCACGGATGTTAGCCCAGGGCCAGTCTTCCTCAGCAAAAAGAGGAGGATTGGCAGATGTTAGCTCATGGCTGATCTTCCTCACACACACACACACACACACACAAACACACACACACACAAATTCACCTGTTAACTCACCTCTGGGAACTCACTCTTGAAGCTGGAAGCAAGAGGAAAAAACAACATCCTTTTTGAGCTCTATGTTCTCAGCTTCAGAGATGCCCAGGAGGAAAAAACAACATCCTTTTTGAGCTCTGTGTTCTCAGCTTCAGAGATGCCCCTGAGATTAAGCCACAGATGGTACCTGAGAACCAGACTTAACGCTGGTAGGAAGAACGTGTGGGCTCCTTCATCAGAGGACTATAGCTCCATGAATAAAGCCTCTGAGAACTCAGTGTTCTTTTTTGCTTTGTTTCTGTTTTGTTTTGTTTTTGCTTGGTTAGCTAGGCTATGGAGAAAAATTGAGGGTTGTGGTGGTTGTGACCACTTCAAAGAAAGCAGTAACTTTATTTCAGCATTTCCCACTGTATCAGTCAGGAAAGGCTAGTTTACGCTGCTGTAACAAACAAGCCCACAGTCTCAGTGGCTTAAAACAATAGAGGTTTATTTTTCACATAACACTACATTTCCATTTTGAGTTGGGTAGGAAGGATTGGCTGTCATATCTAGGAATTGCTGCTGTTGGAGCAGCCACCATCTCTAACACTGTGGGTCACCAGACCAGAGAAGAAAGAGATCTGGAGGGTTTTGCACTGGCAATTAATTGGTCATAACTCATTGCCCAGAACTAGTTACATGGCCCCACCCAAAACCAAGAAGAATAGAAAGTACAACCCTACCATATTTCTGGAAAGAAGGAAAACCAGAAATACGTAGCAAGCAGTTTTAATAGTTATCGTGTCAATCCTTGACTTGGCCATTTATCACTGGGTGTAAAATCCTCTCTGAAAGAGATGAAAGTGCTTTTTTGCAAAATCCTCTCTGAAAGAGATGGAAGTGCTTTTTTGCAAGAGTCAAAAAGAGCCTGGAAATTGCTGTTCTTCTGGTCTTAAATGAGAAAGACCAAATAAGCCTCTCCTGAGTCAAGAGTGGATAACAAAAGGGGAGCTGAGAATCCACATCCTGTTATACTCCTGTTACTTTTATTTCTGATGAAGACTTGTGTTGTTCTCACCCATCCTTTCCTTTAATACATATACTACACTGATTTTAGCCAATTATATCTGTCAGGCTAGACTTAGTTTTGCTGTGGTTACAGATAATCCCCATATCTCAGGTGTTTACTGTAACAGAAGTTTATTTCTCAATCATGCTACAAGTCCACTGTAGGTAAGGCTCTGCTCACCTTAGTCACTCAGAGACCCAGGGTCTATGAGGCTTCATCACCACACATTTCCACAATCACCCCCGCAGTTGGAAAGGAATATGGTGATTCCCAAAACAGCTCTTTAAGTTTCTTGTTGGAAATGACACACATCATTTGTGTTCAAAATTCTTCAGACAGAGCAAGTCACATGGCCATATCTAATTTCAAGAGAGCAGGAAAGTGCAATCCTACATGTGCCCAGAAAGGGGGGAAAACCAGGAAAAGTTGGGGAGCAACCCCAAAGACTTCCTTACCAGCCAGACCTGGAACAAAGGGAAGAAACACTCTTGGGTGGAATCACTACATTAATTCCAGGCAGGCCCAGGATTGGTGACTGATAAATGCAGTCAAGCAGTTGAGGAAGAACTTGACTTCCCCAATGCAGTTTAAAGTTCAAAACCATTTTCATGCTCCTTCTCTCTCTCTGTCTTTATAAGAATGCTGTGAGATAAATCATGCATGAGCTATTATCCCCATTTAAAAAAAAAAAGGGGCCCACAGAAATGACATGTTTTTCCAGATTCCACACTGCTCCAAGTGAGAAAGTCAGGACAAACCCCAGAGCTCTGATTCAGAACCATTGCCCATCTCTATGTGCCAACTTGGGTGCTTTCTTGGGCATTATAGTGACTCTCGAGCCTCAATCTGTGTGCTCAGGTAAGGAGAGATGTGGGAGATTGGCGTGAGTACCTAGAAAGCAATAAATCTGGGAATCAGTTTGATGCTTTATATGAAAAGAAACCTAGTTCATTAAAAAAAATTAGAATTCAATATTGCTTTTACAATTGATTTTTAGATCATATAAGCAATACATGGTCATTATAAAAAATTTGGAAAATACAAAAATATTCAGAAGAAAATAAAAATCACCCACCCCAGGTATAAATGAAACCAGGGGCCAACTTGCTTTAATTATACTCAGTTAGTTTTCTATTTGCAAAAGTAGTTAGATAATGCATTACTAAAACCCACCCTATAGATAACATCTCTGACGCTTGGGTCACCGTGGTAGTAGGTCCTTAGGTATTCAGGAACTGAGAGTCAACTCCTTGTCCAGTTCAGGCTGGTTAAGGCTACTGACTCATCAACTGGGCCTGCGTGGATGACTGACAGGTGACGCTTTGACGTTGAGGAGCTGAAAACTCCACCCTCAGATCATTTTGTGAACATGCATCCTATGAAGAGACATGAGGCTTGACTACACTTGTGCAGATCGTCAATTACCTCACTTCTCCTTACCTCCAATCATCTATTCCCACACTTCAGACTGCCCTGCCCCCTTATCCCATAAATATTCCTAATCTCCATTTTTCAGGAGGTGAATTTGAGATTAGATCTCCCATCTCCTCACTTGGCTGCCTTGTGAGTTAAACTCTTTCTCTGCTGCAAACTCGTTGTCTTGGTGATTGGCATGATTGTGTGGCACAAAAAATGAAGCTGGCTCAG
The DNA here is from genome assembly GCF_020826845.1 of Diceros bicornis minor. Lineage (NCBI taxonomy): Eukaryota > Metazoa > Chordata > Mammalia > Perissodactyla > Rhinocerotidae > Diceros > Diceros bicornis. The sequence goes on from NC_080747.1 coordinate 33,982,374, forward strand.
TAACATAAATACTATTTTTTAAAAACTTCTTGTTCAAATGAAAATTTTAGCACGTAAAAATATATGAAAGAAATCAAAGCGTACTCTTCATGAAGCTTAAGAAAAAATTATCATTATAATTGCAGTTGAAGCCCCCTCTGTAGCTTCCTAATCCTCTTCTTCTCCCTCCAGAGGCAACCAGTATCCAGAATTTGGTGTTTATAAAATTCCCTGCATGTCCTATGTCTAGTACATATGAATATATTCATAAAAATATATAGCATTTTTGTGCATGTTTTCAAGTTTTATATAATGGCATCATACTATACTAATCTTTGGCAACTTGTATATTTTTCTCTGAATATTATGCTTTTAAGAGTTATCCAGGTTGACACAAGTAGCCCGAGTTCATTCATCTAACTGCATAGGACAGCACTTGTCAAACTTTAATTGGCACATGAATCACCAGGGGATCTTGTTAAAATACAGACTCTGGTTGAGTAGGTCTGGAGTATCCTTTGAATGCACATGGCACAATTGATTAATCTATTCCCCCGTTGACGGACTTTTAGCTTGTTTGTAATTTTTGTGCCACTACAAATCATGTTACAGTGAGTATTCTTTTGCATATCTCTTGGTATACCTGTGCAAGAGTTCTCTAGGTTATATACCTAGGAAGGCAGTTGCTGGGTCAAAGGGTCTGCAACTATTCAATTTTCCTAAGTACTGCTAAGTTGCTCTCCAAAGTAGCAGTTCTCATTGCTCGCTCTACCAGCAGTGAGAAGAATTTCTTTCGTTCCACATCCTTGCTGCACATGGTGTTGTCAGCAGTGGGTTGTCTTTTCATATATTTATTGGACATTTGACTTCCTTGGTCTTTTTTTCTAATCTTATGTGGTAGGTACTAATCTCAGTGCATGACTCAAAAATACAATTTTCTTCACTTTGCCAAAACATCACTTAATTTTAATTTTAAACTTGTATTTTGCTAGACTGGTAGAAAATGAATCTTGATCAGTTTGGGGTTTTCTCTCACCCTTTCTCCCCCCTAAGATTAAATCTAAGTTCCAGGAGGTTTATGTAGTTCCCAGGTGTTAGGGGTTAGGCCTTGGTCCTTTGTCTCCATGTTGTCATTGAGATGTCCCTCATTCCTACCAACCTGGCCCTTCTGTGTCAGCTTTGAATACAGCAGAACAATCTGTTCTTGCCACACCGAGTGATGAAATTCTGGAAGACTCTAAAGACCTGGGGGGGCTTAGATTCTCCAGGTAGCAATTTCTTCCCAGAGACAGCATGCTGCCTACCTATCCAACAACCACCTCTGGGACCCAGTAACTGCGATCTTATCTCTTCTCTCTGGTTTCCTGTTTTCTTCCCAGCCCTGGAGGAAACTTTTCTTTGTATTGAGGATGGGATAGAGTGGAGTGAGGGAAGTCCTCTCTCCAATCCCTTTTGTCTAGCCTGAAAGTCTTCACTGGTCCCCTAAGGGTGTAGGATTTTGGAAATGAAAGTCAGGAACACTTCTTTGTTTCTTCTTTCAGACAGTCACATCCTTACCCTGAGGCAAAGGGAAAAAAGAAAGGCCTAGCTCCATGAATGGAGGGGAGGAGGAGCGAAGGGGAGGTTGTGGCAATGTGAAATGGTGCAGCCAGTTTGGAAAACAGTTTGGCAGTTTCTTAAAAGCTTAAACATAGAGTTACCATATGGTCTAGCAATTCTACTCCTGTGCATATACTCAAGAGAAATGAAAATATATGTCCACACAAAAACAAGTGTTCATAGCAGCATTATTCATAATAGTCAAAAGTGAAAATAATCCAAAGGAACACCTACTGATGAATGGATAAATAAAATACTTTATGTCTATTCAATGGAATATTATTTGGCAATAAAAATGAATGGCGTGCTGGTATATGCTACAGTATGGATGAACCTTGAAAGCATTATATGAAGTGAAAGAAGCTTGACACATAAGACCACATATTGTATGATTTCATTTTTATGAACGTCCAGAACAGGCAAATCTAGGGAGACTTAAAGTAGATTAGCGGTTTGCCTAGGTCAGGGGGGGAAAGGAATTGGGAAGGAATGGAGAGTGACTACTAACAGGAAGGGGGTTTCCATTTAGGGTGATGAATGTTCTAAGATTGATTGTGGTGTTGGTTGCACAACTCTGTGATTATGCTAAAAACCAATGAATTGTACACTTTAAAAGGGTGGATTGTATGGTATGTGATATATATCCCAATAAAGCTGCTAAAAAAAGTGAGCCAATTGAAAAAATGATGGTTACTCTCTACCAAACTATTTTTCAGCTACATGCACATCATATATATTACATATATTTTAAAAATTGGAAGCAGATCCTGTACACAGGTTATCCTACTTTCCCTCCTAAATATGTATTAGGCGCCTACTTTGATCAAAGTACCATAGTGGATACTGTGGAAATACCAAGATAGATAAGGCACGTCCCTTCCTTGAGAAGCTTACAATATGATTGTTTCCATCCACTTGACGTCTGGCTGCTGTGATCTGCAGGTGGTATCAATTATTCTTTCACCTGTCCAAATTAACATCGCAAACTTTAGTGAGTTGAGAGCAGCAGTTAAAATAATCAAGAGGATAGAAGGATTCTGTTAGAAGTCATACTAAAAAAATTTAAACTTTACAGTCAGTAAAAATAGATGTAGAGAAGGGCTGAGTTGACTTGAACTGAAATGTATGCTCGAAATCTAGGAATTCTCAACTTTGGAACCTTTGAAGAATCCCTGTTGCACCCTATATTCATGAAGCTGGACTCTGGGGGTGAAACTCAGGCATAGATAGATCTTTAAAATGTTCCACTTGATTCCAAGGTGCAGGTTGGAAACTACTGGCTTAAATGCTTGAACCAAGTTGTTTGTTGTGAATAAGGAAAAGTGTTACATTTTAAAGGAGAAGAGCAGTTAACCTAGGGAATGCGCTACCCATGAAAGAGTATGTCTGGAAGGTCAGGCTATACCCAGTGTGACTGGCCTGAGTGAGATGGCGATGTAAATGCAGACGGTGGCTCCCAGCATCCTGTTTGTGATAAAGAACTGTCAGAGGCACATCGGAGTTTACAAACTAAGGAATGGAACCTTGGGTTAGAATCCAGAAGAGGCAGTTATTGATGCATTAAACTGGAGAGGCTAAGCCAAAATAAATGTGATGAAGGATGTCCAAGGGGAACTGAAGAGGAGGAAGTAAGAGCAGCGGGAAGTGCAGGAGTTACCTCCTTGAATGCTGAGTGATAACTCTTTATGCATGGCCCAGTCTGTTTGGCTGGGTTCAAGGTGGAAGTGTTCTATGACTTAGGTTCATGAGGACTTACAGGCAATTAGAGATATTTGGGGTCCATGAATACCTTTTGGGTTTTACATCATAAAGGGGAACTAGACTATTCCTTAAAATATCCATTAGTCTCCGCTCTTTTTTTTTTCTTTTGTGAGGAAGATTAGCCCTGAGCTAACATCCATTGCCAGTCTTCCTCTTTTTGCTGAGGAAGATCAGCACTGGGCTAACATCCATGCCCATCTTCCTCTACTTTATACGGGACATCGCCACAGCATGGCTTGAGGAGCCGTGTGTTGGTCTGTGCTCGGGGTTCCGAACCTGTGAACCCTGGGCCACCAAAATGGAGCATGCGAACTTAACTGCTGAGCCAATGGGCCAGGCCCATAGTCTCCACTCTTTTTTTTCCCAATATTTCTATATATATATATTTTGTGTGTGTGTGTGTGTGTGAGGAAGATCAGCCCTGAGCTAACATCCATGCTAATCCTCCTCTTTTTCCTGAGGAAGACCCGCTCTGAGCTAACGTCTATTGCCAATCCTCCTCCTTTTTTTTTTTTCCCCTCAAAGCCCCAGTAGACAGTTGCATGTCGTAGTTGCACATCCTTCTGGTTGCTGTATGTGGGACGCAGCCTCAGCATGGACGGAGAAGCGGTGGGTCGGTGCGCGCCCGGGATCTGAACCCGGGCAGCCAGTAGCGGAGCGCGTGCACTTAACCGCTAAGCCATGGGGCCGGCCCCAGTCTCCACTCTTAAAAACAAAATATTGGTTTGAATGCATTGACCTCTGATTTGGCTCAGTGGTTCCAATGTTGTGATGTCTTACATTTATTTTTCCATTTTTTTTTTAGGGTTGATTTGTCCAGAATGAGAAGAGAATTATGACTGGAAGTCTTTGTCCATCATAAGATACAAGCAGGGACAAGGATTTCTGTGTTTGCTCAAGGCTCTATGCCGAACAGGATGCACTTTAGACTTTACGGTTTTTTGCAAAGCATTATTCCTTTAGTAGCGGTGGAATTAAAACACAGAAAGTCAAACTCCATATGATTGTGGTCTTGGCATTGGAGTTATAGTCTTGGCACTAGGAGCTATTTCCTGGTACAGGAACTTAGAGGAACTGCTTTCCTGTTATGTTTCAACTGTCCAACTCGACTATCTTCTCTTTCGGAGGATCCATAGAAGCAGGCTAACTCGGTTGTGGGGAAACCCCACCCAGGCTTTTAGGACTGATAGGCAGAATTTCCCATGGCAGAAAGGCTGTCTGTGAAGCAGGGGTAGAGAATGCACTGGAGGGTCCAAGAGAGGGTCAAATCATACAGCTATGAAGACCTTGGCATTTCTTTGGGCAGCCCCAAGGGCATTTGGTTTAAGATCAAGCCAGAATTTACTGGCTATCTCTGAAATAGCCCTAAACTGAATATCTAAAGAGGTCATACAGGGGAGCCCTTTGATAGTTCATTTCCTTCTTTGGTTACATTTTAAAGTACATTTTTACTCAGTTCCAACTGCTTATAGGATTTAGCTCTGGTACTTTGGAAAAGTCAGAGTATTTGAGATTTTAAAACCCAGGTGCTGGGAAAGATAAGGAGTCCTAGAATTTCGATTCTGTTAACACTGTCACAAGAGAAGATTGCACTTTTTGCAAGAAAATGGGATTTTGGTTGGTTTTATTTTGATTTTGATAGAATGGATTATTGATATTAAAGTTGGAGATATGGGTGAGATTTTGATATAAGGGATACTGGACTTGTGTTATTTGTTCTAATATTTCTTTATTTGACTATTGGTCAAATCTTTGAGTTGGAAAAACAAAGTTGTTGTTAAGGGTTGGAATTGTCTCAATTTTGTTTTTCCTTTTATATGTTGACAGTGTTTGATTAAAGCAGTTGCACATTTAGTTTATTTCCTTAAAGTTTGTTATAGAAGCAACCAAAGTTCTGTAGATTTGTAAATAAATTATATGTAACTGTACATAACCTGGGTTACATTCTTGGGTGAATCATATCAACACTGGCAGAACGTTTAAATAAACGTTCTAGAAAGGTTAAACAGAGGTTAAACAGTTTATTCTCCCCTTCATACCAAGTTCCTTAGGCATTTGAATTCACTCTTAAAGTTTCTATTTTACTCAAAAAAAATTTGAAGAACAAAAAATTTGAAGATCATATTATAATATTAAAAACTACTAATATTCCTTGATATGAAAGCATGCTAATCTTTCACTAATTACTCATTTAATATAAACAGATCCTTAAAAAAAATCGCTGTCCCTCCAACATCACAATATAAAAAAAAGTTTGCTAAAGAGATTTTCTCACTATAACATCAACAGGCGTTTCAATCTTCAACAAAGTTTATGGGTGGAGTGGGCACTGGGGTTAAAGGGATATAAATAAATGTGTTAGAACACTGGAATTCCTTTGTGTTCCTAGTGAGGCCCAGCACTCCTAACTTCTTTCTATAATAGACTTTATCCCTTTGAACACAGTGGTTGACACATGACCCAAGTTGGACACTGTCCTCTTGGCCCCAGTGATGGGTCCAGGATAGACATGTAGTCTAAGCTGGACCAATTTTATCCCTTTCTTGGAATTTTTCAGCCTGGAGATGGAAGTAAATAATTCTTTTTTCTCTCTGATCCGGGAGCTATTGGAAATGTGAGTCTATCACCATACGCCACCATACTCCTCTTTGCGTGGAGAATGACCCTTTGGAGTATGAGAGAAAGAGAGCAACAAGCAAATAAAAGCAAAGAGAAACACACATGGATACAGTCATGGGAGAATTGTGAAAAATGGGAGACCTTAGAGTTACTGAAGTCCAAATCATTGCTTGGTAGTAGTGTTAGGAATGGCGGGAAACTGTTGTGTTTATTATTTGGATGCTCATCTGTTAAGTCACTCAGTATATTCTTTGTAAAGGAATACATTCCTCACTCCTCCTGTTTCCTTGTGGAGAGAGAGCCCTATGGTCACACTCTTGGCTTCTCTTGCTACTTGGTACTCCTCCCCATGGCAAGAGGAGTGCCTGGTATGAAAACTGGTAGTGTGGGAAAGGGAACTGGGCATGCTCGGCTAACCTCCTCCCTCTTTCCTATCTTTAGGGATTTGCCTGCCACCAAAGACCCTGTGTTCTGATCTGGTTTAATGGTATACATGCTGAAGTACTTAGGGGGATAAAAAATAAGATAGATTTATCAAGACATAGGATAGATGGATGCATAATTATAGAATAAAGCAAGAAGAGTAAAATGTTAATGTAGAATTAAGTCATAAGTATATGGGTGTTAATTGTAAAATTCTTTCAACTCTGCTATATATTTGAAATTCTTCAAAATAAAATGTTGGAAAAAAACAGTACGCATTATGATGGTCTAGTTTGACACAGGCATTTGCTGTAAGTTGGGAAGCAGACAGAGATCATATTGCTTAAAAACAGCCTGGTTTCAGATACTGAGTTTTGCCAATCACCTTGGTATTACAACCAAATGTAAGTCTAGCAGTACAGCTTCCAAAAGTGGCTGAACATGTCATGCTAGTGATTGTCTAGGAGCAGCAACTCTTCCTCACTTGTGAAAGCTGTTGCTCTGTTCACTGGCAGGAATTTTGAAATGCTACTCTCTTTACCAGAAGGCAAAGTAATGGAAACTGGATGTTTGGGTAGTTGATAAGAGGTGGAGGGATGAGGTAGGGGAAAGACATTTTGTCATTTAATTGAGATAATACTTGTAAAATGCTTAACCTGATGCCTGAATAAGTTCTCAATAAATGTTAGCTATGATTATAATTAGCTCCTTATTTAAAGAGAAAATCATGTATAGGTGTAACATTGTGGTGGGTTGAATTGTGTCCCTCCAAACAATATGTCCAAATTCTAACCAGCAGTACCTGTGAAGGTGACCTTATTTGGAAATAGGTTCTTTGCAGATGGAATTCAGTTAAAGATCTTGAGGTGAGAGCATCCTTGATTTAGAGTGGGTCCTATACCCAATGCCAAGTGTCCGTATAAGAGAAAGGAGAGGGAGACAGGGAAGAAGGGCATGTGAAGATGGACGCAGAGATTGGAGTTGTGCTGCCACAAGCCAAGGAGCACCCAGAGCCCCCAGAAAGGCAGAGGCAAGGAAGGATTCTCTCCTAGACCATCAGAGAGAGCATGCCTTCCCCCACACAGCATACCTTGATTTTGGACTTCTAGCCTCCAGAATTGTGAGAGAATAAATTTCTGTTGTTTTAAGGTCCCATATTTGTGGTAATTTGCTACAGAGGCCTAGAAATGTTAAACCTAGAAAAAGGATGTGACAAGGTGCTATGTGGTTTGTTACAAGTGAATAGTACAGATCAGAATGGAAGTGTCTAGGGGAAACATACTAGAATCGCTTGCAGGAGGTGTCAAGCCTCAAGTGCCTCTTTTCCAGGGAGAAGGGTACTAGGATAGGGAGTGGGTTCTGCTTTAAAAATCACTACCTTGTTGTTGGGAGTCCATGGGACCCTCACCCGGGCTGGCTCTGAATAAAAGTAGGAGAACCAGTAGTATGGATAATAATTGTGGCATATAGGATGGACAGCAGATAGTTACCACCTTAAAGACATGCTACTGTATATTTTGTTGCCTAGGCAACAAAGGCAAAGGAAAAAATCATCTGTATACAAGCCGTTTACATGAGAATAAAAAATGTTGATATTGGCTCTTATATTAATTCTCAAGGTCTCTTGGTGCCTGCTGAGAGAAATGGCTCAGTCATTTTTACAGTTACGTTGTTTACTGGGATGTTGGAAAAAAATGCCTATGTGATGTATAAGGCAGAACAAACGTCAGTCTTTGAGCTTATCTGATCCCTAAGTGCCTTTCCATTTCCCACCCTTATTGTTCATCCACGGTGATGGTATGTTTTAGCCATCCTCAATTACTTTTTTTTTAAATAAAATTAAGAAAATAGTAACACAAGTAATCCATGTCCATTGTAAAATAATTAGAAAATACAGAGAAGTCAAACGGAAAGAAAATTTAAATTATTCATAATCATATTAATCAAAGATTGTCACTGTTAACACAATGGTGAATATCCTCACAGAATTTTTCTATGCAATTATAAGCGTGTAGTTACAAGAATATAATTATAATATGCACACTGTTTGGAAACTTGCTTTTCTCCCCTTTAACTATATGTTATAAGCATTGGATATGTTAGTAAGCATAGAACTCCCTCAACGGTTTTTAACGGCTATATATTGTTCCATTTAAAAAATTTTTTTAATAAACCTCTTATTGTTGTATATGTATGCTGCTGTAATTATTCACTATTGTAAGCAACATCAAAATGAATGTTCTTTATATATTTAGTGCATGTCCAACGATTTCCTTAGAATTGATATATGGTGCCAAAATGCCCTCAAGGGCATTTACATTGGTTTACTCTCCCGCCAACAGTTATTTGTGAATGCTTATTCCCCAACAGTCTCACAAACTGGTAATTATCAGCCTATTTAATGTTTGTCGATCTGTTAGGCAAAACAAATCATAACAGATTTGTGTATCTGTGATTATTAGTGATTTCTAAAAGATGATATGACACTTGTTCCACAATTCAGGGTGTGCAAAAGTCACTATTTCTTTATTTTTCTGTACTCAGCCTATTTTCTCAGCCTTTGAGTCCTCATTCCACTTGGGAGATGGAAATTTAATCTCAGTTCCACACACTTCTCTCTGGGATCACAGCCAAATTCCAGGGGACTAAGCATTGAAGGCATTGGGTACGAGTATTGGTGTGTGTTTTGGGGGGATCCAACTGACTGACAATGTCACTTTTTCCACACCAGTATTTACTGGAATGAGATGGCCCTTTATCCATTTGGTCCTTGGTCTTGTGCCCCTGAAGGATAAGGGACATAACGATGTCAAGATGTCCCTTATTCCTTTCCAGGAGAAGCTTTTATTTCTTTTTTTTTTTTTATTGATTTATTTTTTCCCCCAAAGCCCCAGTAGATAGTTGTATGTCATAGTTGCACATCCTTCTAGTTGCTGTACGTGGGACGCGGCCTCAGCGTGGCCGGAGAAGCGGTGCGTCGGTGCACGCCCGGGATCCAAACCCGGGCCGCTCGCAGCGGAGCGCGCGCACTTAACCGCTAAGCCATGGGGCCGGCCCCTGAAGCTTTTATTTCTGACAACTCACTTCGCCATTTTTGAGGTCCCCTTTGGGACACAGGCATCATTCTGCTGCCCTGTGACAGGCTGGCACTTGACTGGGATTGTGAGGCTGGCAAAGGCTCCATCTGCCTTGTCACACCCCCACTTTCCAAAAGCAGTCAATATGGAACACTGAGCTGTTGAAATGCAGGGAAGGGCAAAGGGAGAAAGTAAATACCCATTTAAAAACATCTGCTAATATTTCAGAGTATCATCCCATCACACTATTGGCCAATTGTACTAATCCTTCTGTGAAATGCCTGTTCTTGTTCTTTGCTCACGCCAACTACGTTCAATTTTCCGAAAGCATTGTGCTTTCTTGTACTTCCAAATGTCTGTGTGCATACTTTTTCTTCTGGTTAACTCTTGCTTCAATTCTATGCATTATCATACTTCTTTCTACTTCCCTCTAAAATAACATATATCATCCTATTTGTAATTGCATATTTATTTGTTTGTGGACAGTGTAGGCAATAAAATGTGCTAAAACAATTCTCTTTCTCATTGAAATTCTATATTCCTTGAAGGTAAAGACTGAGTCATAGACTTTTTTTTTCATCCTTAACATACTCTAAAACTGATTTAAAAATATAGAAATAAACTCTTGGTGAATGCGCTTAACCAAAATGAGGATAAATAAACAGTAGTAGTGCAATGTGCAGGTTCTAGAATCAGAAAGAATTGAGTGAAGCTAGAGTTTGTTGTTTGCTACCTATATGACTTTGGGCAAATGATTGATTCTCTTAAACCTCAGTTATGTCATCTATAAAATGGAGAGCATGCTAGTGACTTGATAAGGAGTTGCTGTAAATCATAGTGCCTGCTGCTTAGTAAGCAACCAACCAATGGAGGTGAGTATTATTAATAAACACTCTTAGGTGGAGAACAGAAAGGCCGACATGCTTAACAGTCTTCTCCTTTGCTGATACTTGATGGACAGCATTGCAAATTAGTTACATCAGCTAATTTCTGCTAGAGAAATAATGCTAGAGAAGCAAACAAAAGTGATTAATGTCACTGACTGATCGGTGAAAAGGATTGATTATTTTGCTACTGTGTGTGTTAGGCTGGTAAAAATACTGTATTCTCCGAGCTGGTACATGATCGAGTTTTCAAGTTTATATATTACTCTTTAGGAAGTGGGCATTACAGGAATTTAAGGCAGGAATTGTGAATGCAAACGCAGTAGAGGCCGAGCAGGCAAATGAGAAAGAGTCAGGAGTGACAAGGAGGGCAGCTCTGGGAGGGGCGTGTCTCTCCCATTCGTCACCTGCTCCTGAGCTCTGGCTTTCACAATGCAGACCCCACCACATCATCCAAGTTTTCATGTTGGAAATCTAGAGGTTTTTTTTTTCTTTTCACGAGGTTTCCTAATTTCTAGAAGTTGGCAACTAATTCAGGCATTGTTTTAAACCACTGTGCAGGCTAAAAAAACCATGTCTGCAGGCCAGAGCTGATTCACGGGTCACCAGCTCGTGACCTTTGAGTCAAGATATCATTAACATTTTCAAGAAGCACATAGAAATACGGCAATTTTATAGTTTAAAGGGATCATAAAACATTCTACAAACTTTGTCCAATGTCATGTGAACTACTTTTAATATCCCATCTAGTCAATTTGCATTAAACATAGGTTAATTTTTTTTTTAAAGCTCACACAGTATATAAACTCCTTTCATCCTTCAGCAAATTCAGCATTGAGGTTCAGCTGGATCTGTTTTCAATCTTGACCTCCTGTGGAAACAGCCCAGGGAGTTCCTAAGTAAACTTCATCCTCCTAACAGGCCTCTGCATGCTATTAGCTGGAGAAAGCCCCGTAGCTCAACAGGCAGATGGCAGTAAGAAATTAACTTGAACTTCAGCAAGACTGAGGTTTCCATGGGAACAGAGGAAGCAGCCATCCTGCCTGGCATTTGAACTGAATAGGAAACAGGCTCCCATGAGTATAATTTTAGAAATGACTGCACTATTCCACCCCTCTCCCCATATATGTTTAGTTTTCCTTCCTAAATTGCTTTACCTTTAGTTAATAACACGATAATAAATGATTATCGGGTACGTGCTTAAACTGGTTGAAGTGTCTGTAAGTATCAGACACAAGAGAGAAAGTGTAAGCATCTAATTGCAGAGATCTGAAAATCATTAATAAGCTTTTGTGGTCCCCACACAAAATTGTATTCTTTACTAAGCGAGCTCATGACATGCAGAAATCACTGTTTTTGTTTTTGTGAGGAAGATCAGCCCTGAGCTAACATCCATGCCAACCCTCCTCTTTTTGCTGAGGAAGACTGGCCCTGGGCTAACATCTGTGCCTGTCTTCCTTCACTTTATATGGGCTGCTGCCACAAGCGGTGCCTCAGTCTGCACCCGTGATCAGAACTGGGGCTGCCAGCAGTGAAGCGCGGGCACTTAACCACTACACCACGGGCCGGAGCCCAGAAATCACCGTTTTAATCTTCATTTGCTATAAAGAATAGACATTCAAATAGATTTTACTTTTCTGTCAATGTGGTCTTATTTTAGGAATATAATATATCGTTAATATATATTTTGTCTGAACATCCAGGCACTCAATTAACACGTGAGGAATAAGCTATTCTGGAGAGTACTAAGCTCTCCGGTACTAAGTACTAGATTGAAGCAAGTTCATCTAGCTTGTGTTCATCTCTCATCCAGAGGCACATTAACCGGTGAGCTAAGGAGGTTGAAGCTTCACGTCCCCTCGCTCGCGTTGGCCTCTTCCAAATCCCTGGTGAGACTTCAGAATATTCACATGGCCATATATTTTTATAATGTTTGTAAAAGACATTTTAACTGCAAATGGTTAAGACTGCTGTCTCTTTCCACTCAGACTTTCCCCTCCATCACAATTCCCCTCCTGTTCAGTGGTGATGAAATGGCTGCAGGTATTTTTGGGGTCTGGGTGAGGGAAAGTTGAGTTGGGGATACAATAAGTATGGCTTTAGTGGCATATATATTAAATGGGTCACAGTTTTGTGTATGGATATGTTATTGCCAGTTGTTCTGACACAGGAATAACTTCTAGTAATATTCCTACTGCCCACTATGCCAATTCACTAAGCATGGTGACACAAAGGTGCTGGGTCAAAGACTGGGTTGAGATATGACAATGTCCTATGGTGCCTGGTACCCCGGGATGTGGGTGTGGGGTAGACCCAAGATTGAAATGGAGCCAGGAGCTAGTCTGTGGAAAATTCTTTCCATCATCAGACATGTAAAATTATAATGGGAGATCTGATTCTCAATGAATTCTAGTCCAATTGGAAGTTCTAGCCTATCAGAAATAGTCTTGATAATGCAGTATATACAATTATAAATGCACTGTACATTTTTAAAAAAATTTTATTGAGGTCATAATAGTTTATAATATTGTGAAATTTCAGTTGTACATTATTATTTGTTAGTCACCATATAAATGCGTCCCTTGACCTCTTGTGCCCACTCCCCAACCCCCTTCCCCTCTGGTAATCACTAATCTGTTCTCTTTATCCATGTGTTAGTTTATTTTCCACATATGAGTGAAATCATACGATGTTTGTCTTTCTCTGTCTGGCTTATTTCACTTAACATAATACCCTCAAGGTCCATCCATGTTGTTGCAAATGGTACAATTTTGTGTTTTTTTATGGCTGAGTAGTATTCCACTGTATACATATATACCGCATCTTCTTTATCCAATCATCAATTGATGGGCATTTGAGTTGCTTCCACTTCTTGGCTATTGTGAATAATGCTGCAATGAACATAGGGGTGCATAAGTCTCTTTGAATTGTTGATTTCAAGTTCTTTGGATAAATACCCAATAGTGGGATAGCTGGGTCATATGGTATTTCTATTTCTAATTTTTGGAGAAATCTCCATTCTGTTTTCCATAGTGGCTGCACCAGTTTGCATTCCCTCAGCACACACTGTACATTTTTTATGGGAATTTTATGAAACATAATTAATCAGAACTCCTATGATTGTGTTTCCAGCTGAATTAACATGAAATACTGATGACAAAGGTAACATAAAACTCAATGCATAACTATCATAGGAATACTCATGACAAAATGGTTAATGAGAACTATTGATTCAAAGAGCATTTAAGATGGGTCACTACTACAATGACTGAATTATAGGAAACTTGAAAGGCCTGAAATCTTATAACTCATATAAAAAACTTGATAGAGGTATTCTGAAATTTGATAACAATCTTTAAAATTTATATCATGTTATCAACAATGAATTATGCAGCTGAAAGAAATTTTCTGAACTATCAATAACAAAAATCCAGATTTTAATATTGTCATGTGCCAGCAACTTTTAACCTTGTTAGTGATAAAATACTCCTCTCCCACAAAATCCTCTGTTGGTCTAAGTTCAAAACAATTACTACTGTTACTGTTGAGTTTTTATAACATATATATGTATAAGGTTTAAATTAGTCCATTTTTTATTACTCATCCTTTAATAAGTATTATATTCCACATGGGAGTTATGATTGATAAACTCCCAGTTATACAGTCAACCTCAGACACACGTTGATGCGGCTACACATTTTTTTGAGAATAAGTTCTTAATGGTTCAGAATCATTCCAGTTTCCTTCAAACACAAGCGTGTCTCTAACGCCTGTGATAATATACACCCCGCATTTAAACGGTAGCTTCTAAATAAACAATGATAGCACAGTGATTGTAAAAATAAGAAATAGAACTTGAATTACTGCAACGCTGTTATTCTTAGTGCAAATTAACATCTGAACTTTGCAGAGTTTACTTTTTGGAATCAACTTTTCACATATTTTTTCCCTCATTTTAAAGAATATTAATGTAACTAAAAATATTAATCCATTGCTTTTGTCCTTTTTGTACTGTAATGTATATTGTGATTTTTTTTATTATTTTATTTTTTCCTGTCATGAATATATAAAGTCTAATAAAGGAAAATTTCAGTGGAAAAAACCAAACCAACTGTCAATTAACCATGCTAGAGACAAGACTGAATAATCTCTCTCTCTCTTCTCTCTACAGAAAATGATTGTACAAAATGTTGTTATATGAAGAAGTAATCCAAGATGATGCAGCCTATAAAAGGTAGGAAAAAAGCATTCTAACGATGTGTCAGGCAGTTAATTAACAAAAATAATTTTGTTGTTTTTCTGAATTTTGTAATGGTTATGATTTGACAGCTTCTTAAAATTGGTAATTTATTTCTTTCATCATTCTAAATAAATATTCACTTTCAAACTTAATTTTGTATTTGTAACTTATAAAACCTTCGGGCCCAGCAAAACCCAGATCTACCCTTGCTATCATTTCTCCTATAACAGCAAAGTCAGTTTTTTTTTTTAAGGTAGGTAGAATTTACAGAAAGTAAAATGCACAAAACTTAAGTGTAGAGCTCATCGAATTTTTACCTATTTATATAACTGTATAACCACCACCCACAAAGACGGAAAACATTTCCATCACCCTGGAAGAAAAAAATTTAAAATTTCTGGTATACTCAGGTTTAAGAAGTTAATATATCCGCAAAATGAGAATATTATGCTAAGAAAAAACAATACTCAAAGAACATAAGCAAACTCTTAGGGATAAAATTATAGTCACTAAAATTAAAAATTCAATAGAAAGACTAGAAAATAAGTTTAAGGAAGTCACCTTAAGAACATCAAGCAGAGGGGCCGGCCCCGTGACTTAGCGGTTAAGTGCGTGCACTCCACTACTGGTGGCCCGGGTTCGGATCCCCGGCATGCACCGATGCACTGCTTCTCTGGCCATGCTGAGGCAGCGTCCCACATACAGCAACTAGAAGGATGTGCAACTATGACATACAACTATCTACTGGGGTTTTGGGGAGAAAAAGGGGGAAAAAAAAGGAGGAGGATTGGCAATAGATGTTAGTTCAGAGCCAGTCTTCCTCAGCAAAAAGAGGAGGATTGGCATGGATGTTAGCTCAGGGCTGATCTTCCTCACACATACACAAAAAGAACATCAAGCAGAAAGACAAAGAAATGGAAAATAAAATAGAAAAGATGAGATGTAGGGGGCAACCAAGACGAACAACTCCAACAAATAGGAGTCCTAGGAGAAAGAAAATGAGAAGGAGGAAACTTTGAAAGAAATGAGAATTTTTAGACTTGAAGAATGACATGACTCTTCAGATTTTATGGAGTTAATCAGTACCCAGAAAATCAATAGTTAAGAAGTGCTATCTCAGTATAATTTTCACTTGCATTTCTCTTATGAAATCTCCTTAAAATTTTGTGAAACAAATGTAATTGAAAAATTAAAAAGATTAAAAATAAATATGTTAGAAGTGTATTTGACCTTCACTATAGACCGGTTCAAACTATTTGTTCTAGGTTACATTTGGCCATTGTCATTCATTCATTCCTATATTCAGCACTTAGGGCTAAGCTAGGACAGCAGCAGTCTCAAAGAAAAGGACTGATTCCTACTATACATCTAACCATGGTACAGTATTATATGTGCTATGGTATCAGCATAAAGAAGCAGCTATCTCAGTGTTTCTTATCATCATTAAATAATGTCTCTTTTTAATAAATATAATACTTTATTCTGGATTCATTATGCTTTCTGAATCTAATGATTCATGTATTTCATTAATTCTAAAAAATTCAAGCCATTATCTTTTGAAATATTGCCTCTCCTCATTTTCTCCCTTCTCTCTTTCTATAATTCCTAGAAATTTTTGTGGGATATTCATATTCTTATAACCTCTCTTTAATATTTTTTTCTATTTTCTTATGCTTCATTTCATATACTTTCCAAAGATCTATCTTCCAGTTCAAAAATTCTCTCTTCACTTGTGTCTAGTCTGTACTTTAACCCATCTTGTGAGTTTTTAATTTATGATTACACTTTTGTAGTTGTTTTTTCATACTCTTTCATACCTGTGTGTCCTTTTTATTGTATTTTGTTATTTTCTTCCATTTTTTGACTCATTATCCTATGTCTTTAATCATTTAAAAATTTATTTTATAATCTTTATCTGATAGCTCTATTAAATGAATTTCTGAGGAGCCTAATTTGATTCTTTATTGTGTCTCTTGAATTTTGTTTAGTTTGTATGGTTTTTGCATGCATTTTCTACTTTTGGATTGTAAGCTCATCTTCAGCAGGGTTTGTCTGTGAGAGTCCTGTAAGGCTTGGATGGACGGCATGTCTTCTAAAGAGATTTTACATTTGCTTCTTCTAGGTACCCAAGAGGTCCCAGAACAAATTAAATTCTAAGTTAATTTCTTAGCTTGGCGGGCAGGGGGGTCCTAGATTATGTGTATGTTGTTTATAAAGAGGATTAGGCTTTTGTTTACACATTCTCAAGGGAGGTTCACCTATACCCTGCCACCTAGAGGTGAGGTCAAGACAAAGAAGCTTCCTAATTGTCTCCTTCTGTGGTGGTGGTGGAATATTTTCCAGTTCATTCTTTCTCTGTGGGAGGAGTACACGTGTGTGCGTGTGTGTTGCTGTTCAGTTCCAATTCTTCACATGGCACAGGCCCAGCACATCAACTTCTAGTACTAAAACCCTAGCCCTATATTTCTAAGTCTAGCAGAAATGTCTCTCCATAGGACAGTCAAGGGTCAATTCAATAGAGCTTGCTGCTCTAGTTTTATGTTTTTTCTCTATTTTGCCTCCTGGGGAATTTCTGTTAATTTCTACTGAGCTCAGCTATTCACGTAAAGAACATTTTTTATATTTTGTGTGGCATTTATAGGAGTTTTGTAGCAGGAAAGTTATTCATTCTGTCATAGTCTGGAAAATTAAAATTGCTATTCACATTTTTAAATGGCTTTAAAAATCAAAGCAATGATGAATTCAGAGTATTTTTCAAAACCCTCCCTAAAGATTCTCATACCTACTTTGTTATGTTGAGAATCACTACATTATGGGAACACAGAAGAAGAGGTGACTAATTTTGACTTTGTTGCTAAGGAAGTCACCAGAAAGGTGACATTTAAGTCAGATCTTGGAGGATGAGAAATTTAGTACACTTATTTATCACCAACCATAAGTCTTCAAAGTATTATACACAATGAAATTTAGAGTTAGTCTTCGTCTAATTGATTTATCTCATTTCATATATTAATAGATATACATATTTTAATACCTAATGTCATCAAAGTTATTATTAACCACTGATTTCTAAGTGCCAAGCAAGGAAAGAGGTGTTTTATCAACAAAACTGAGACTCCTAGAGGTTAAATAACATTTTCATTCATGTAACATAATGGGTGACAGGGCTGGATTCAAACTTAACTGTGGCAATCATGAAATGCACCCTTCAGGGAGCTTAACTGACCAAGGGTCCCAGCTGTTGTGCTCTGAACTTCATTGCCATGTTTGCATTGAGCCATGCTTCCCGCTGGGCTGCTCCCAGCCAGTTACTAAATATGGCAGGGATACTAAGGCAGGATTGTTCCCGGGAGACCCAGGACTCTTCTGGCGGCCGACTTTGGCTGACTTTGACCTCCTCATGGTTGCTGAACCTTCCTGGTACTGAAAGGCAGCTTACGATGACACTTCTACCTGACCTTCCTTCCCTCTCTGCATTCCAGGTCAGACTTGCATTGTGCTCTGACTGCTTGCCCAGCATTTTCTCTCACAGTCATTTCCCTAATAAAACACTTGCATCTTGGCGTCTGCTTCTCAGAAGACTCAGACTATCACACTAAGTTTGTCTGACCTCAAAACCCTTGCTTCTACAAAAAATAACTAAAAATGGATTAAAGATCTAAATGTAAGAGTGACAACTATAAAACTGTTAGAAGAAAACACAGACATAAATCTTCATGACCCTGGATTAGGCAATGCTTTCTTAGACACGACGCCAAAAGCACAATCAGCCAAAGAAAAAAATAGACACATTAGACTTCATCAAAATTAAAAACTTTTGTGCTTAAAAGGACAGCATCAAGAAAGTAAAAAGTCAACACACAGAATGGGAGAAAATATTTGCAAATCATATATCTGATAAGGGACTCCTATCTAGAATACATAAAGAACTCTTATAACTCAATGATAAAAAGACAAATGATTCAATTAAAAAATGGACAAAGATCTGAATAGACATTTCTCCCAAGAAGATGTACAAATGGCCAATAAGTACTTGAAAAGATGCTCAACGTCATTAGTCATCAGGGAAATGCAAATTAAAACCACAATGAGACACCACTTCACACCCACTGGGATAGCTATAATGAAAAAGTTGGAAAATAACAGGTGTTAGCAAGGAGGTGGAGAAATTGGAACGCTTTTACACTGCTGATGAGAATGTAAAATGGTGTAGCCACTTTGGAAAATAGTCTGGTAGTTTATCAAAAGGTTTAAACATAGAGTTATTATATGACCCAGCAATTCCACTTCTTGGCATATATCCAAGAGAAATGAAAACATATGTCCACACAAAAACCTGTACATTAATGTTCATAGAAGCATTATTCATAATAACCAAAAAGTGGAAACAACTCAAATGTCTATCAACTGATGAACAGATATACAAAATGTGGTATAGTTATACAATGGCATACTGTCTATAAAAAGGAGTGAACTACTGATACATGCTGCAACATGGATGAACCTTGAAAATATTATGCTAAATGAAAGAAGCCACACACAAAGGATCACATATTGTATGATTCCATTTATATGAAATATCCAGAAGAGGCAATTTATGGAGACAGAAGTAGAATAGTGGTTGCCAGGGTTTGGGGGCATGGGAGGTTTGGGGGATGGTGGCTAAAGAGTATGGGATTTCTTTTTGGAGAGACGAAAATGTCCCAAAGTTAATTGTGGTGAAAGTTGCATAACTCTGTGAATATATTAAAAAACATTGAACTGTACACTTTAAATGGGTGGATTGTATGGTATGTGAATAATAGCTCAATAAATCTATTACAAAAAAAAATCCATGTTCTTTGAATATGCTATATCCCTCATTTGGCATTTATCATAGAGTACCTTGTCTTATGGTTAGTTTTTCCAATCAAAATGTTGCTTCATACTCCCCAAATAGTGATTATCTCTGAATTGTGGGGTTTCTTCTGGATTTGTTGTTTTCATTATATTTTTCAAATTTTCTCCAGTGAACATATTTTACTTTCATATTTGAAAACCATATTATACAAAAATGAAAATGTCATTTCGCTAACAAAACTATTAGCTCCTAAAGGGAAAAGTCTGTGTCCCTTTGTGGATTCTTCTATTGGGAGTAGTCTCTTACACATAGTAGGTTCTTCATAATGATTTGTAAAAATTATTGATAACGGCACTAGGTTTGAATTCTATTATGATTGTATTTTTGGGTCTTTGGTAATCTATGTGAATTTGTTATTGGTAATAGAGTCCAGGAAAAGCAGATGTTACTTTGTGATTATAAACCTTAAAAGACACAAAAAGTATTTTCACAGAAAGAAAAACAAACATGTTTTAGTTTGAATGCCAATGTTGACAGCAGATATTTTAGAGATATGGTAGATTTAATTTTTTTTTTTTGTGAGGAAGATCAGCCCTGAGCTAACATCCATGCCAATCCTCCTCTTTTTGCTGAGGAAGACCGGCTCTGAGCTAACATCTATTGCCAATCCTCCTCTTTTTCCCTTTTTCTCCCCAAAGCCCCAGTAGACAGTTGTATGTCACAGTTGCGCATCCTTCTAGTTGCTGTATGTGGGACGCCGCCTCAGCATGGCCGGACAAGCCGCGCATTGGTGTGCGCCTGGGATCTGAACCTGGGCTGCCAATAGTGGAGCACATACACTTAACCACTAAGCCACAGGGGTGGCCC
Organism: Diceros bicornis minor; assembly: GCF_020826845.1. NCBI lineage: Eukaryota > Metazoa > Chordata > Mammalia > Perissodactyla > Rhinocerotidae > Diceros > Diceros bicornis. The sequence goes on from NC_080747.1 coordinate 34,002,663, forward strand.
TAGATTTAATCTTAATACTCATTTTTAAATGGATTCAGATGTCATTTAGGTCAACTGGCTTCCCCTCCTCCGAGTTACTCCATGCAGTGGAAGCTGCCCAAAGTGGCATCTCGTGTTAGCATGCTGGAGTCATTTTGTGAATTATTTATTCTGCCATGTGTCTTCATGGAGACAAGGTCATCTTCTGACTATGTTTTATCAGCCTTTTCCCTCTGCTTGCCTTCTTTACTCTTCTTTGTGACTTCTCTTCCTTCCCTCCTTTTCGGAAGGGCAGTATGGAAGGGATGGTCAGCTGGCTTGTACTGAGCACTATTTGCCAAGCCCAGCTCTGGCCCTCTGACATTCAGAAACCCTGTTTACTCCTCACATTGACTCTGCTGGGTGGTCATTTCAACCTCATCTGAGATGAGGAAACTGAGGCACAAACTGTAAGTGGCAAAGTCTGGCCTAGGACTAGCAAGGCAACTTGGTATGCGGTGAAGAGCAGATCTGGCGCCAGGCTGTCTAGGCTTAAATCTGGGCTTCACTGCTCACCAGCTGCGTGACACCCCTCTCTGTGTCCTGGTTTCCTCATAGGGATGATAGTCTATCCTACAGGCTTGGAATGAGCTAGTCAATTATTTGAAATGCACTTAGAATAGTGCCTGGCACAATGTAAGTGCCATATAAGTGTTTCAAAAGTAAATAAACCAAAGTCTCTCTGACTCCAAGGCTGGTAATGGTGGAATTTCAGGCTCGCTTTTTTTGTTTCATCCCCCTATTAAAGCAATAGAATTGGACAAAGACTAAACTTGGACTCTTAACAGGGAACAGAGACTTAACTGCTGAGGCACTCATGGACTTCTTGCCCTGTCCAACCCCTCTTGCCAGCAGCCATTCTAAAATGTGAATCTATTTGCTTTAAGTTAGATGAGAGTATTGAGCTATTACAGTACCCAGCAATGGGCTCACCAGCAGATGCCCATGCAGCAAATCCCCACTGCAGTCTGGCATACCCCCTGGGGTTCTGGCCTGCCTCTTCCATGCTGTCATTCCCATCTGGTTCTTTCCTCACCACACTGGCCTTCTGTGGGTTCCTTGACCCCCACCAAACTCATTCCTACCTCAAGGCCTTTGCACTCATCTGGAAATGTTTCCCCAGATTGTTGCATGGTTAACATCTCTCCCATTCATGTCACCTCACCACATCCTCTTGTCAGAAAAACCTTCCTTGATTATCAGTTGGGGTCTCATGGAAATCCGGGTGGCTGAGAATTTATTAAGAGACCATTAGCAGGAAGTGCGTAGGGTGAGGAAACCAGGATGGGATAGCCTTTACTGCCACCAGGTCTGGGGAAGAGGGGTGCGACAAGGGGAGACAGGGAACCTTCCAGGGAACCCAAGGAGAGGCCCCAGACAGAGCTGCAGCCTTCTGCGGACTGGTGCACCCAATCCCCTAGACTTTTGCAGTAAGGGAAGCATAAATACCCCAATTCCCTTTCCTCCACCCTCTGACTTCCTGCCTCTCTCTCATTAATGGAACCTGGACACAGGCCAGCCTCCCAGGTGAAGCGTGGAGGGGCAATTGGAAGGTAGCCAGCACTCTCTCTTCCCAAGTTATTATCTTCTCTTCTTTTATCTTCTTAACATGTATCACTCTCTAAAATTATCATCTTTTGTTTTACATGTTTATTGTCTGCCCCGCCCCCCACTGCCTATAGAATGTAATTATTTCGAGGGCTAGGACTTCGAGATGTTTTCTTTTTTTCCTTCTGTTTTCATCTCTGGGTCCCCAGCGCGCGCCTACCCCAGTGCCTGACGCATAGTAGGTGCACAATAAACATGGGTTAAATGAATCAATAGACTGGGACACAAGTAGCTTGTCTGGAGAGAAAAAGGCTTCGAAAGGTCGTTTTTCTTACAAAAAGATCAGGTGACTGAACACTCCCTGGCGCCGGGGCAGAGGTCTGCCCCTCTTGACCCCGCTTCTGTGGCCCGGAGGCACTGCAGGTGCGGGGCGGCCACTGCCCGCGCGTCCCCCTGCCCCGCTGCGGCAGCGCCGGCTCCCCGGGGACGTGTGCGCCCGGCTCGGCGCGCGTCCCCCAGGTGCACGCCGACCCGCTCGGCCCTCCGCAGCCGGCCGGGCGTGGGCCCGGCGGCTGGCCGAGTCCCTCTCCCAGTCCCGTCGTGGGCAGGGAGGGAGACACCCAGTGCTCACTCTCGGTTATTTTTAGTCGGTAGCTGACACCTCTCCCCCCCCACCCCGGGAGCCGGGCAGAGCGGCCCGAGAAGGTGGAGGAGAGGGAGCTCCCGGCGCCTCCGCGCTCGCTCCCGCCGGGGACTCACGGCGCGGCCGAGCCGGGGCGGCGCAGGGAACAGCTGCGGCGGCGTCCTCCAGCAGCGCGCGGCTCTCCTCTGGGACCTGCGCGGGGCGGGGGAGGGGAGCGGCCAGGGGAGGGGAGGGGAGGGGAGGGGAGGGCAGGGCGGGCGGGCCGGCGGGAAGGGGCGGGGAGCGCGCTCCTGCGGCGGCGGCGGCGGCGGCGGCGGCGGCTGTCCTCATCCCGGCGGCCCAACGCTCGAGTGGACGCGGGGCTTCGCAAATGGCTTGTCCCGCTCTCGGTCTAGAAGCTCTTCAGCCCCTGCAACCCGAACCGCCCCCCGAGCCCGCCTTCTCCGAGGCGCAGAAGTGGATCGAGGTAGGTGCCCGCGGCTGGCGGGCGGCCTTGCAGGGGCGCCCGGAGCCTCCGACCCGCACACACACGGACGGCAGGTCCGCCCCGCATCCCCCATTTTCTGTTGCCAGCTGCACCGGGTCACCCGCCGGGACCTCGGGCGAGCTGCGATTCCTGGGCGCTTTGGCACTGGAGTCTCGGGCGAGGGTGGGCGCGAATGGGGGACACTGCAGTCTAGCTGTGCGTGTGGGGACGGGAAGCGGTCCCCCGCGCCTCCTGCCCGCCAGCAGCGCAAATCTCAGCTCCCGCCGCTTCCAGGCGCTGCCAAGGGAAGCGCAGTGCGAGCAGAAACGCCGCAAAGGCGCAGGAAGCGCGAGCCCCGGGAGTCCTTGCGGACGCCGCATTTCGGGAGTCCTGCTCCCGGTTCTGCCTTCCGCCTCTTGACCCCCCGCCCTTCTCTTCTGGAGCGGAGTGGGCAGTTTCTCCACCCAAGCGCATACCCTCCGGAGCCTCCGGCTGTATTCCTGGCCCCAGGTCAAGTGTGAGGCTGGCACAGCGCACAAGGCCGGGGAGCCTGCAAGACCCACCTGCGAGCGCGCCATCCGCATAGACGTTTGCCCAGCCATTGGCAGCCCCTACTTCATCCCAGAGGCAGCGGGGCGGGCTCCCTGGTGCCGCGTACCCGGCCCCGTGGGCATATTTCACTTAAATGACTCGGTGGCAGGCCAGGGAAATCACTGGCGCTCTCGGCTCAGTCCAGGAAGCGCTCGCTGGGTGATCCTGATTCTCGATGCCTATCTGTAGAGACAGGTTGGTGGCCCTTCCCGAAATGACGTGTCTGCGGGGGCCAGGACGCTTGGAGGGCGCGACCGGAGGGAAAGGTGACCCTCTGGGATCCGTGCAGTGAGCCTCTGCTTCGCTGGGAGGCCTTTCTTGAGGCTTAGCAGAAGGCGAATTTGACCCTGTTTTCCTCAGGGACAGGCAGCCCTCCCTGCCCGGTAATTCGAAGGAAGAAATGTACCGCTAAGTCATGACCCAGCAAGGGTGAAGCCTGTTAGTACTCAGATTGTCACTTAGTGACACCCTCCTGTGGCACGGCAGATCTCAAGATGCCGCTGGAGTAACAGAGCTACGGTAGTACGGATTCCTGCTGAATTGCTTGCGGAAACCGCCTCACTAACGCTGCTCTAATACTCCAGCCAGAGGCCTGCACCTTACAGAGTTAACCTGCTTCATGCAAACGAGAGTGTTAGGCAGAGTTTAGAAACATTTATTTAAAAACAGGGTTAAAGAAACAAAGGAATAAGCTCCAGGCTCTGTTGCTAAAAACCCCAATCATGTCTCTCATAATTTGATAGCTGAAGACCAGATGAGAAAAAGACCTTGGCTTTTTATTTTTGATATGTGGTTGGGAGGGCTTGGGGTGTGACAGGTGCTCGCTCTGGGCTGCATACTTGGGCTCACAGGACCCACGAGAGGCATTTGTAGTCACCAGCTTAGTTGAGAGTTAGCGAGCTGTATTTTTTATGTTCTTGAACTTTAAAACTCAGGAGAGATTTTGGATGTGGATGGTGGAGTGGAGAGGATATAAGGGCAGAGCAGTCTTAAAATTCTTGAAGGCAAGTGGTTTGTTCCCAATTTCCTTAATTGTGAGTAACATGGACATACTCTGCTTGGAAAAAATGTATTGTGGTATAAGTTACATACTGGAAAGTGCACAAATCTTAAATGCACAGTTCCCTGGATTTTGACATATGTATATACTGCTATAGCCGCCACCTAGATCAAGACCTGAAACATCTCCTCCAGCCCAGAAGATCACAGTCTGTTTTTAAGTGGTGGTATATTCCAGGCTAAATATTGTGCGATACAGATTATCAGCTTTTGTCCTGGTTACACAGGTTTAAAAAAAAGAAGGGCTTCCTTAAGAAAGTAGAGCCCCATTAGCCTCTATGGACAGCGTGTTATTATTCTTGATACCTTATTGTGTACACCAATTTGAGAATGTGAAAGCCATAACGGGGCGAGCCTGGCTTTAGGACTAGGCAGCCTTGGCACTCTGCTCTGCGTGTGCATTATTGAAGCAGCCTATCTCCTTTCAATTGTGGAGTTGGGTTTCACGGAAAGGAGAGCTTCCCCTCCCAGGCTGTCTAAAAAGGTGTGTGCTCCAGGGAGAGGTGGAGACCTCCCCTCTTCCTTCCCGGAGGTTCCTCTTGAAATGTAAATGCCGCGTCTGCAAACCGAGGGAACCCAGGAGCAGTAACAGATGGTTTTGCACGCAGTTGCCCGGTGAACAAAGATTCCTCGGCTAATATAGCAATAATGTGGTACTTAGTGCGGGCCGAATTCCCGGGAGGATTGTTATCTGGAGACAATTGCATCTCTTTTAGGGGCCCCATTGTCTTCGACAACATCCTCAATGGTAGAGCTTTGTTTTCCACTTTTGTTCGGTTGGTGATTAAATTTCCCACAGGCCTTTTTTTTTTTTCTTTTGAGTCGTCAGGAATTTCACCCTTTCAGAAAAATGTTCCCTTGGGTGCAGCAGGTTAATAAACAAACTTTGCAGCTTGTCTGTCCTCCTCAGTCCTTGGTCTTCCTGGAGTCATGACTTGGCGAGAAAACGTTCATTCTTAATAAAGGCTCAAGGAACAAGCTCCAGGAGATAACTCGTTAGTGAGGAATTTCTCACCGGCAGCCTTGGCCATTTGAGGACTGTGTTACTGGGCGGGAAATGGTGGCCTGGGAACTGTGCTCCCACCTCAGCCCACCCCCAGTTTCTGCCTTAGCTGGCACAGGTGAAAACCCTACTGGAGGTCACAGACCATGTGAGAACATCAGGGCCGCACTTCCATGACTTCCTATAGCTGTAGGAGCAGGCTGCACGTCTTAATGTGGTTTGGCGAGACTGCTAAAGGAAACAGCAAACTTCAAAGATTAACTCTGGCTACCAGCAGGCGGGGGACTGACCAACTTCCTTCCAGATTCCTTTTCTAGAACGCCTTCCTAAGCAAAGGGGCGGTAAGGACAGCACAGTGGGTACGAAGTCAGACTTTGGCGCTGGTCAGCCTGTGTTTGAATCCTGGGTCTATTGCCTTCTATCCGTATGACCTTGGACAGGCTGTGTTTCCTCTCCATTTCATTCTAAATATTTTCTTTGAAAGATAGCTCTAGTTGTTAACAAAAATAACAGAGAGATATTGTTGAAAGCATCTGTAAAACAGGGGTACTAATAATAGCTTACCTACCTCATAGGAGTTCTGTGAGGATTAAATAAGTTAATATGTTTAAACTGCTTAGAATAGTGCCCAGTGCTTAGGAAGTGTTGTATAAGTAATGGTTAGTATTATTATTACCATTAATATTACTACTACCATCACCACTACTACCATCATTAATACTACTGTTATTGCTATGGTTGTTATTAATAATAACTAGGGCTGATTTTGAAAGAAAATCTTCAGAACCCTAAGTTTCTAGTGTAAAAAATATAGTTCAATCACCTGCTGATCTCATTCTATTATCTCACCTGGATACCTGGACTAGAAGTTAAGTAGATGCTATGTGTTACTCTAACTTGAATTAAAAGAGATTTAGGGATCAGCATAAAACCTGTAGTATTTACTCGTAAAATGATCCTGGTAGTCCACTAAGGTTTAGAAAATTATTCCTCAATATTATGCTGAAGATTTAAGTTTAATGCATAGTCTTTGTTACCAAACTCCAAGCAAAATGCTTAATGTCTCTCCTCTTGCAGACAATCCAATATTAAATCATTATACAAATAGTGGCTGTCTCAATATTCATTTCAAATGTAGCAATGTTTTGTTCACTGAAGTTGTGTCAACTCCTGCTAGGAAAAAGAATAATTCCCCCATTTATTTTCCTTCCTCTTTCCTCCCTGCTTTTCTTTCTTTCCTTTGTTTTTTTTCCCCTGATGATATTTATTGAGTTACAAGGGTTTGTTAGCAGGTAGACAGTTCTGAATTTCTTGGTCCCCCCTCCCCTTTGCCTCTCCGCCCACAACAATATTTATCTGTTCTAAGCTGTAGTTCTGCTTTTTAATGCCAAACACTTTCTGGAGAAACAGATGTCACTTCAGCTTGGTTTCAGTTGTGATTTGGAACAGGTTGCCAGGCCTTTAGGGAGGGGTTGGAAATTTCAACTCAACTCAGCCTTCCTTCTCAACTGGAGAGGTTTCTGGACTCCTTTAACTTTAATCATAGCATGCCTGTGGGGCTTGGGTATGAATATAATCTTATTTTTGTCTTCATCCATATTTCACATGAATGGGAACTAGTGCTGGGAAGAATCAGTTCATCACTTTGGATCATTTCCCCCTGCCCACCTAGAATTGTTTTCTTATTCAACCGGGACCTGATTTTGAAGATTAAGAGGACCGAGAGCACCTTAGCTCTCCAAGACTAAAAGATGTATTGTTTGGCAGTAGGAAAATTTATATGTAACCTTTGAGAGAATGTAGCATTTAGTGGCCAGTAACTTATGACATTTGCTACGTAGTGACAGGTGAACATATGCCATAAGTTATATAGTCATTCTAGTTCTCCATCTCTGTAGGGACTTGATGACTTTTATATCTTTTTACTACAACAAAGATTTAACTTTGCCTATGGTTCTCCAGCTCTGCATGGAGAGCTGAGGAAGAGGAATGCAAACTTTTCTGGCTAGATCCAGAAAGGAGTAGTGGTCTGAATGGATATGTAAATCAGAGCAGGCAGCATCTTTCTCACAATGACATTTAAATAGTCTGGCTTGTTTGTATACAAGGGCTGCTATGACACAATGCTGTCACGTGGTAGGAGAACAGTGAGGTCCCACAGATTTGGGGAAAGGGGAAGTGGAATGGGAGGTGGAGTTGGCACTTTCTTGCCCCATCATCTCCCTGGAAACCGAGTTTGCATTAAGCAAGCTCCAAATGGCCAGACTGAGCTCTGGCCACCAAGAAGGGATAGGGTGGGGCATGTGTTGCCAGCAACTGGATCTCTTGGCCCCCTGCTCTCCACTGATAGATACAATGGAGCCATGATGCAGACATCTGGCTGTCATTCTCTGGGTGGCAGTCAGTGCTAGGTGGGACCAGGCAGCTCCTGGAAATTGGCCTGGCAGCTTTTCTTTTTGCTTTGGACCATTCAGAAACTTAAAAGTGTCATAATTAGGAGTAACATGATAATGATAACGATGGTAATGAAATTGATGCTCCTGATGATAAAAGCTGATATTTATTGAGTGCTTACTATGTGCCAGGCACTGGGCTACAAAGTCTATGTATCCATTAACCCCTTATAAGTACTATTATTATTCCCGTTTCAGATGAGAAAACTGAGGCTCTGAGCGATTAAATATCTTGCCCAAAGTCACAAGTGAGTGGCAGAACTAAAACTTTAATCCAAAGTGTACTTTCTTAACTTCTACGAATATACGTATCCAGATACGCAAAATTTATAGTTGAGGAAACTGGGGCTTCTAGGAGTTAGGAGACTTGTCCAGGGTCACCTAGTCAGTAAGTACTTGTTAGCGTCAGGATTCGAACCCAGGTTGTCTGACTTTGCAGCCCTTGTTATCCGATCCCCTACATTGCTGCCCACATTTAGGACCATGTATAAAGATTTCTGTAAGGACTGAGCTTTCTGTACCTGTGACTGTGCAGAGATCCCCAACCCCCATGTGGAGGCAGGATGTGGATTTCAGAAGCTGTGGCTCCCTAGACTATTCCCCATAGTTTGTCTCTTTCACCTGCGGGACCCAGGGGCTCTCCTCACTTGGACAGACCACCTCAGTGTTACACTGGGTAGAGGGCTGGAAACCAAGTAGGTGGTGCTACTGAGGCTCTCAGGCAAGAAGAATCAGGCTCCTCACCTTCGCTTGATGCCTTCAGGCCTCACGTTGCTGAGGTGGAATTGGGCATCGGGGTTGTCTATAGTTCGGGGTTGCTAGAATCTGGTTTCTGTGTCCTGTTGTTACTGCCATAGCTCCCAGTCACTCCATTGAAGGTTATTAGGGCAAGTGGCCCGTGGGTAAGTAATTCCTTTTTAATTTTTTTAAAGCTTGCTGATTCATTATTGGATGATTTCTTAAGAGGACAGATATTCTAGAATATTTTTTTTTTAAATTTTTATTTATTTATTTATTTTTTTCCCCCAAAGCCCCACTAGATAGTTGTATGTCATAGCTGCACATCCTTCTAGTTGCTGTATGTGGGACGCCGCCTCAGCATGGCCGGAGAAGCGGTGCGCCGGTGTGCGCCCGGGATCCGAACCCGGGCCGCCAGCAGCGGAGCGTGCACACTTAACTGCTAAGCCACAGGGCCGGCCCTTCTAGAATATTTTTTGTTTATGAGATTAGGGACCATGGCTCTCTTGTTATAGTTTTATCTCCAACGCCTATTTCATACTGGGGATGAATAAATGCATAGTCCATGTGTGCTTTTAACATTTTCTAAAGGAGAAGGCTCTTTATTCCATACTTTACATTCCCCAGAGAGTTTGAGGAAGGACCTAATACCTGTGTGGTCTGTTTTGTTCTTTGAATATGGATGCGAAGGGATATCGCTTCTCAGTGCTGATGTGTGTAAGTGCCGTTGGCACATCTGTCTGAGGCCTTTGCCACAGCTCCTTCATCTTTACCTGCGAGTTCTCCCATCTGGACAAGATCTCACCTGGGAACAGTTTTGTTGTTGAGTTCAGCCAAGAGGCAGGTCCTTCCAAGAGAGGAGATTGGCAACCTCGCCTACAGGTATCCAGGTCCCATCCTGAAGAACTGAAGGGTCTGAACAAAGCATCTCTGTGATTTCTGGGAAGCTTGGCTTGTGGTCAGCATCCTTGTCACCTGCATTCGAGTCTCACCTTCATCATTTGGCCTTTATTTTCATGGCTGAAGACTGAATCGCTTAACACTTGTTGCTTTTTGACTAAACTACTCTCGTTGGAACTAGATTTTCTTTTTAAATACAGTTCACTATTACATGATTTAGAAAAATGTGCAATGTAAGTTTATATTATTTCCCCCCATTTTTTCCTAAGGATGTGTGTGTGTTTACCTTTGAAGCAAAAGAAAGGTATGAGATATGATCCTTTTGTGGGGGGGGGTGGGGTTGGGAAAAAGGATGACTTCAGTGCAATTACGTGAGGAAAGGAAAGGATAATAGAACTTTGTTTTGAAGTGATTGAGAAATATAAAAATAGCCTAAACTAGAGAGTTACTAGGTGATACAAGAAAAAAAATAGTTCTTTTTTTAAAAAAAGAAAATGACAGACTATTGGACAGACCTCTGCCTGGACATGAGGAGATGTTATATCTCTCTCTGCAAGGAAGAATGATGTCATGGAGTTCAGTTCTGCTGTGGTGAAATTCCATGTTTGCAGTATTGAAAACAACACTCCCAAAGAAATGTCCTCATGCAGCTAATCCTGACGGGATAGCCGTCGTATCTCAGGGAATTATCTTTGGCGTAAGGGAAAAAAACGAGATGATGTTGTCATATAACATGCACCTAAGGAATATCTTGGCTAACACCTTCCCCTAAACTTATACTACCTATTAGCAAAATCGTATCCTTATATTTGTGTTGGGAACTTAAGAATAAAATATTGGTTAGCCTGAGAAAGCTCCATGTTTCCACCGTTCTGCGTTCTGCCTGTGATAGTTACCCTGGTGCAACTACTGTAGGATGAGCTTGGCCTCCTGGTCAACCTTAGAAGTTAGGGACATACTCCACCCATCTATCCCTAAATAGCCCATTAGGAGGGCCATGTAAGAATAGATCTGCACTTGTTTTTTCAATAAAAGTCAAGGGCAGAGGATTTGTAGCATTTTTATTTCCGTGACCCAATACTGTTATAAAAAATCCTCAGCCTTATTTTTTACCAAGGAATTGTGCTGTACCAAGGAATATTTATTGTGCTGAGTACACAGTTCTCTTTTCCTTCCCTAAGAAACATTTGAAAAAATGGTATTCAAACAATTGTTTTATTCTAATAGGAAATTGAATGAAGACTAGGATAGGCTCAGTCAAATGGTTTAAAATGTGAAAATAATTATTTGGGACGCTTGGCTATCGCTCCTAAGTTCACATCAGTGTAAACTCTAAAAATAAGCATTAATGGTGAAAATAAGCATTAAGGTGTGAAAGTGTTTTAAACGAATTTTAAAATTCATTTCCTGAAAAGTGTTTACTAAGCTCCAACAATGTGCCTGGCATAGTGCTAAGAACCAGGGTTAGATGATGAACAAAATAGACATAATTCCCTCCCACATGGAATGCACAATGTAGTGGGGGGGAGCTTAAATAGGAAATACATAATTGCAAATTGGGATAAGTACTATGAAGATAAAGAATGGGGGGCTTAAGAGAAAAGTGCTTTAGGCAGACAAGGACTCATAGTGAAGATAATATGTAAGCTAAGGCCGTGAAGGGTGCTGAGCAGGGGAATTAGATTGATGCTAATTTATTGAGACAAGGGCTTGCTTGGATACACAACACATGCTTTTATTGTGATTATGTTTTGAAAAAAGGTGGAGTAGAAACATTCTTAAAGTTCTCCGGGTGTGTTGAAGGTATGTGTGGGGGGAAGGGGTGGGGAAGGGAGCCAACCGAGTCAGAAGTTCTCGAATATTCTTGCAGGCCACTCAGAGTAGGGTTTGCATGAGGATGCACTACATCTCTTAGGACCAAGGCACAGACAAATCAAGAACTCCTCTTCTAGGAGAAATGGCAGAGAGGACTGTGGGATTTATGTTTGAGCCTGGACTCTGGGTTAAAATTCTTACACAAAATAGGGGCTGTAGAGGCTGCACTTTACTCTGAGGTGAGAAGGGGCTGCAAGGAACCTGCCTGCTTCTCAGTGAGTGAGCAATTTCTTCTGAGACTTTGGGTGGTGACTCACAGATGTCCTCTGATTTTGGAACTTGCCCCCAAATTCTTCTAAAAGAAGGGGCTTTATGAACTAATAAGTCGTGTGCCATTTGGGAGCCCCATAAGTTGTAAACTCTGGAGGTCTGTGACTTAGGTTTCTTTGAACACTTGAACCCACCACCTCTAGACCCCTTTTCTCATGGTCCAACATGGCTGCTAAAGATTCATCATCATATCACCTCTCCAGGAAGCAGAATGGAAGAATGGAAAATGAAGGGTGCATTCTTTCCTTATAAGATGCCTTCTGGAAAATTCTTCCTCACGCTTCTACTTCCCTTTTATTGCCCAGAATTTCGGTAACATGGCCACTCCTGATTGCAGGGGAGGCTGCAGTGTCCCCAGGTAATAGTCTGGGTCCTATTCCTCAGAAGAAAGGGGAGAATGGCTGTTGAGGTAGGGGCACCCTTCAATGCCCCTTCTCCACTTCTACAGGGACAAATCCTTTTAAGACAGAGCTTAAATATGACAGCCTCTGAGACAGACTCCCTGATTCCTCTAAGCCCATTAATCCTTCCTTCTCTGTGTACACCTGACGTTTAGTACTCACTTCTGTTAGAAAAGTCGTCATATTTCATTGTAATGAACGTATGGTTGGGTAGGATTTGCCTCCTTAGATAAACCCTAGAGCTTTTGCGGCCAAGGCCTGGGTCTTAGTCATTATGTCACTCTTCCTCGGTTTATTCCCTCTGCTCCTCACTAGGGCCCCAGAGCCACATTACCCACTGCCTGAGAGATTTTCTCAGTAAGCCTGTGCCCAGCTACAATTACCTGATTGGCACTTGGACTGCTGTGGCAGAGAAAATAGACTCTGTTGCTGCCCTGACAGGAAGCAGAGTGTTTTGTTTTTTTTTAACAGACTGATTAAAAAAAGCAGTTTATCCAATAGTTGCCTGGAGACAGTCAGTGATTGGACACTTGGAAAGTGATTCCACTGTTGGCTCTTAGGTAGGTGATATCAGTTGAAAGAATTATTTTAGGAGGCCAACCTTCCCCTCAGGTTGGACTGGTGTGGAGCTCACTGCACTTGGACATCCTGTGTGCAGGGTAGGAGAGCAAACATCTCTTTTCTTTAAATAAATATGCCCCCCGCATTCTGCCCTGGGACTCTCACCTTCTCTTTCTCTCCTCACCTCAAAGCAATCAGTCAGCCTCCTCTCTCTCACATGATGTAGAGTCTAGATAATTCCCATTTCTTTATATGAGAGAAACATCAGTACTTCCAATGACAGGATATCTAAAAAAAAAAGCACTGAGGAATTTTTATTATAGTAGTCACCTATATGAGTTCTTGTTAGGTATTTTTAAAAGGAAAATACCCGACAAAAACTAATGACCAGTAGCTGGTATTAATAAATGACCATGGTTATGACCCAATGGAAACACTGAGAAATAGCATCCTTTCTGCCTTTCCTACAGAAAATTATAAAAGGAGCTGGTGGAGCTGAATGTTGTCATCAACGAACAGCTGTGGTTGCCGCCTGTTTCCACAGGGACCTTGCAAGATGTCATAAATAGGAGGGGAGGGTGACAAGAGGAAGCCTTATTCATCATGTTGCAAGAGTCGACAGAATGTGATAATGTAAAATGATAAGGTGGCCAGCTCAGTGCCAAATAAAAATAACGGTAGCTAACACACTTTGAGACCACTTATCGTGTGCCAGTGCTAGTCTGAGTTAATGAGATGATATATATCTGTATCTTTAGATATAGCTGTATAGATACACCACCTAGCACAGTGCCTGGCACATAAGGTCCTTCTCAGGTAAGCACCATTTTATGCCCATTTTACAGATGGGAAAATGGAGTATGGTTAACTGATTTGCATGAAGTCACAGCTAATAAGAGGCAGAGCTGGGATTTGAACCAGGGCAATCTTGTTCCAGAGCTTGAGCTTGGGCTGGTGAGTGCTATGCTCTAGCAGTAAAAGCAAAACTTCTAAAAATATCATGAACCCAGCTAACTGTTTAACCAAACAGATGACCTGCCCCTCCCTCTCTCTCTCCTCTTTCCCTGAACAGCTGTTTATTGAGCATCTTCTGTGTGCGTGGTACTGTTAGTTGCTAGGAAACAGTTCCACCTCTACGGCTCCCTAGCACATTCTCTGAAACTGGAGCCTTGTCAATGTTTTTAAAAAGATAAATTTTGGCAGGAGAGTGGTTAGGACTATAGTGAAAAACCATTACAGGAGCAGAATAAACCATAGTCGATGGGTGGAACTGTTTTTACTCTCTTTCTCTTCACCAACCTCTTTCTCCTTGGTTGAGACCTGGCCTCCACTCTGTATTCAAATAGTCCTGGATACTGAGATCTAGAACTGAAATTATTATCAACAAGGGGAAGAAAAGCATGTGTATTTAGGATGTCTCCCCACCAGGCATTTTGATGAGTACTCCACGTTTGTCATTCCATTTAGTCCTTGTGTAACACAGATAGCCATTGCCCCACTGTCCCAGTTCAAGGTTCTTTACTGTGTCTGTTCACTCATGTTAGGACTGGCAGGCAGGCTGATCAGGACTCTGATCTGACGTGGCTCCTAGGCCCTCAAACAGTGCTCCTCACAGTGGTTCTTCTCTTGGCCTATCCATCTGGTACCTCCTGGCCGCAGCTCTACTCCCAGAGCCCTCACCTGGCATGGGCCCCTGGTGTTCTGAGCAAATATAGTTGACTCTACTATAATTTATGTTTCTGTAATATGAAGTATTGCATATGCAATCGGGAAACAGGGAATGATGCTTTATAAGGCACAGTTGCAATGGTTCCTGTGAGATTTTTCTTAGCACCTTACTATTTTGCATCACCAAATAGCAGTAGTTGAAAGCAAAGTAGGCTAGTGGAGGTAAACCAGAGAGGTGATCGCCCCTTGTTCTTTCTCTGGGCTCCATTTGGCTTTGTGCTTATTAAAAGGTCTGATTTTCCTAGATTGTTCTGCATTTTTCTCTTATCTCCATAATGCAGCAGCCTCAGTCTTTCCTCATACCCTTTCTTTTTTTTTTTTTTTGTAAATTTGTATTCAATCTTTTTTTTTTTTAAATTTTTTGTTTATTGCAGTAACATTGGTTTATAACATTGTAAAAATTTCAGGTGTACATCATTATACTTCTATTTCTGCATAGATTACATCATGTTCACCACCAAAATACTAATTACAACCCATCACCACACACATGTACCGAATTATCCCTTTCACCCTCCTCCCTCCCCCCTTCCCCTCTGGTAACCACCAATCCAATCTCTGTCTCTATGTGTTTGTTTATTGTTGTTATTATCTACTACTTAATGAAGGAAATCATACGGTATTAGACCCTCTCCCTCTGACTTATTTCACTTTGCATTATACCCTCAATGTCCGTCCATGTTGTCACAAATGCCTGGATTTCGTCGTTTCTTATGGCTGAGTAGTATTCCATTGTGTATATATACCACAGCTTCTTTATCCATTCATCCCTTGATGGGCACTTAGGTTGCTTCCAAGTCTTGGCTATTGTGAATAACGCTGCAATGAACACAGGGGTGCATGTACCTTTACATATTGGTGTTTTCAAGTTCTTTGGATAAATACCCAACAGTGGAATAGCTGGATCATATGGTAGTTCTATCCTTGATTTTTTGAGGAATCTCCATACTGTTTTCCATAGTGGCTGGACCAGTTTGCACTCCCACCAGCAGTGTATGAGAGTTCCCTTCTCTCCACATCCTCTCCAACACATGTTGTTTCCTGTCTTGTTAATTATAGCCATTCTGACGGGCGTGAGGTGATATCTCATTGTAGTTTTGATTTGCATTTCCCTGATAGTTAGTGATTTTGAACGTCTTTTCATGTGTCTGTTGGCCATCTGTATATCTTCTTTGGAGAAATGTCTGTTCAGGTCTTTTGCCCATTTTTTAATTGGGTTGTTAGTTTTTTTGTTGTTGAGATGCATGAGTTCTTTATATATTTTGGAGATTAAGCCCTTATCAGATATATGGTTTGCAAATATCTTCTACCAATTGTTAGGTTGTCTTTTCGTTTTGTTGATGGTTTCCTTTGCTGTGCAGAAGCTTTTTAGTTTGATGTAGTCCCATTTGTTTATTTTTTCTATTGTTTCTCTTGCCCGGTCAGACATGGTGCTTGGAAAGATGTTGCTAAGACCGATGTCGAAGAGCGTACTGCCTATGTTTTCTTCTAGAAGTTTCACAGTTTCAGGTCTTACATTCAAGTCTTTAATCCATTTGGAGTTAATTTTTGTGTATGGTGTAAGGTAAGAGTCTACTTTCATTTTTTTGCATGTAGCTATCCAGTTTTCCCAACACCATTTGTTGAAGAGACTTTCTTTTCCCCATTGTATGTTCTTGGCTCCTTTGTCAAAGGTTAGCTGTCCATAGATGTGTGTGTGGGTTCATTTCTGGGCTTTCGATTCTATTCCATTGATCTGTATGTCTGTTTTTGTGCCAGTACCATGCTGTTTTGGTTACTATAGCTTTGTAGTATATTTTGAAATCAGGGAGTGTGATACCTCCAGCTTTGTTCTTTTTTCTCAGGATTCCTTTAGCTATCCGGGGTCTTTTGTTGTTCCATATAAATTTTAGGATTCTTTGTTCTATTTCTGTGAAAAATGTTGTTGGAACTTTGATAGAGATTGCATTGAATCTATAGATTGCTTTAGGAAGTATGGACATCTTAACTATGTTAATTCTTCCAATCCAGGAGCACGGAATATCTTTCCATTTCTTTGTGTCTTCTTCAATTTCTTTCAGAAATGTTTTATAGTTTTCGGTGTACAGATCTTTCACCTCTTTGGTTAAGTTTATTCCTAGGTATTTTATTCTTTTTGTTGCAATTGTAAATGGGATGGTATTCTTAATTTCTCTTTCTGCTACTTCGTTGTTAGTGTACAGAAATGCAACTGATTTTTGTATGTTGATTTTGTATCCTGCAACTCTACCATATTCGTTTATTACTTCTAAAAGTTTTCTGGTGGATTCTTTAGGGTTTTCTATATATCCTCATACCCTTTCTGTCAGGCATCCTTGCCGCCGCTCCATCCTTTTGGTGAAGTCCCATATTTATTCTGTAATTGGAAATAGAACACATCTTTTTCATCTGTGCTAGTAATTTTCAGTGGTCTTATTGTTTTTTTGTTAGTGTTCTGATTACAAAGTTGAATGGGATTTGAACCTCCAGCCCCAGCTCTATATTTTCAATAAGCCCTGTTATTTTTCAGTGTGTGATTTTGCAGAATACGAGGTTTTTGGTTATATGTTTTACTTTGGGAACTTATTCATTTATTTTCAGGAATGTGCATCTTGTTTTATGGTAAAAATACTTGGATCTTAATGTTTTGTGTGTGTTTTACTGTCTCTCATTCACATGCTCATACACTCGGATGTATAAAACAACAGCTTGAAGATTCTTGACGCTGGAGTCTGAGATCTTGGGTCATAAGGAAGCTTTTTTAGGAACTTCACATTTCCTATCTCCTATCAGAAGACCTTGAACAGCATTCCCAGGAGAATCTCCTACTGCTCTTGGAGAGGTAGTGGAATATGGCAGTTTTTTTCCTGAGGCATTTTTCTTTGGGATTTCATGCCTGGATAGTTCTTAACTACTTTTCGCAAAGGAAACCTACAAGAGTTCTTTGTTGTGGGTCAGAAGCTCTTGGGAGGTGAGTTGGAAATGAAACTGAGACTTGAGGGTCAGTGGTTTGTCTGAGGGTCGTTGACTTCTAGACTGTTAATTCGTTGTCGCCTTCCTGCACCAGTATGTGTGCATTGGCAATTTGTCTCAGTTTGGGACATTCTGCATTCATTCATCATATCTTTATTGAGCACTTCCTAGGAACTCAGTAGTAGATGAGACAAGTGTGGTCCCCAACCCGTGGCGGGGGGGTTACATTCCACTAGGAAAGACAGACCCTGCACATAGAATTCCGTGTGTGATACCTGTTCAGAAAGGGAGGAGCAGGTTGTGTGGAATACAGAGAGGGCCAGGACCTCCTTTGGTCTATGGGCCCTCGGACAGGCCTCTCTGAGGAAGCGGTGTTGATGCTGAGACCAAAGGATGAGCAGGAACTGTCCGGACAGAAAGGAGCAGGAAATTGTGTTCTAGGTGAAGGCTGCAGGCTATGTGAAGACTCCAAAGGAAGAGTTGAAGGAGCCTAGTGAGGCGGAGCGTTGGGAGTCAGGGTGAGGGGGGTGCAGGGTGAAACTGGAGGGGAGAGCCGGAGGGCTGCTCAGCCCTGGTGCAGAAGGTAGGAGTCCTCAGTGCTGCCTGGCCCTAGCCTGGGGCCATGGCTGGCCCTTTCTTGATGGATAGTGATCAGATTTTCTCCAAACTCCCTCAAATTGCCATAGATCATGGCAAACACTTATGAGGGCTTATAACCTGACTGGCCCTGTTCTAAGCATTTAACTTCTTGACTATTCTGTGAGCTAGGTACAAACTCTTAATCACTTCCATTTTACAGAAAAATAAGTAAATGGCCAAAGTCCCATAGTCATTAGATGGTGGAGCTGATCTTGAAACCCAGGCAGTCTGGCTGCTTTATCTGGGCTGGGAACCACCGTGCTATTGGGTGTGATACAGGCTCTTCCCCAAGGGTGTCCTTGAGGGATATTAGTGAGGGGGAGCCATAATGGAGAGTTGGGGGTTGTCTAAGGATGATGGAGGCCAGTGTTGGCCTTAGACATGTTTTTAATATTTTTGAAGAAACCTCCAAAATCAATCTCTTCACCCAATACACTGCTTAATAGTTACTGTCACCTGGAAAGGAGGGAAATCTTATCCAAAGGAGGCTCTAGGCATCTCCCCAACCCCACATTCTAATGTGTATGGGAACTCTGGGCCCCAAGTGGCCTGAGGGACCCTGGTGTTGCTTTGACGTGCTAGGCCACTGACTTGTAACTTCCATCAAGAGTTGTGAATTGTATGATGTGTTAAAAATCTTTTTCTTTTCTCATTTGGTTTTATGAGTGTGTGTTTAGTAATTTTTTCATTCACAAGTTTTTGTTGTGTGTTTGAGTTAGTATTCTGATGGTTGCAACCAACAGAAATCCAACCTAAACGGGTGTTAGAAAAAAAGATGGTTTATTCTCATTGACAGTCTGGAGGTAGATCCCTACTTCAGACAAGACTGACTCAGCAGCAGCTCAGTGATGTCTGTAAAGACCTGGATTCTCTTGGCCTTTTGACTGGGCTGTGCACTGCGTGGCTTTATGCTCAGGCTTTACGTAGTGCATCCACACCTGCCCCACCCCAGAAAGTCCAGGCTTTTCCACTTGAGGGATGGCTGGGCAAGAGCAATTCCAGTCCTCATATTCTCTTTATACCCTCTGGATGGAGAAAAGGGATACATCCCTCATTCATGCTCACCCAGGGAATAGACAAGTTGATTGACTTAAGCCAGTCAGGATCCACCCTGGTCCATTCCTAACAAACATTCTGGCTGTTACCCATTAGAGAAGCTATGAATTCCCCTAAAGGAAAATCTGGGGGAAGTGGATGCTTAGGAGGCCACTAACAAATGTTACCAACTTTTAATTAAAAAGCGATAATATATAAGAATGCATACATGGGTGGCAAGACTATAGAGAAAAGCAAGGAAATAATTAAAATAAAAACTCAGAACAGTGGCTACTTCTTGGAGGTGAGCATGGGATTATAATCTGGGATTGGTTAAAAAAGGCATTAATAGATTGTTTTAGTCCTATTTTTATAAGACTAGAAAAGGGTCAGTTTTATAAAGGGGTATCATTGAATGTCAAGTGTCCAACCCTGCACCTAATTGGTTCTACCAGTTTTGGTAGTTCAGTTGATTTCTAGGTGAAAAAATGTGATTGAATGAATCAGATTGATTTTGAAGTGTTGATAAAAAATAATATAACACACAACTCAATAGCAAAAATCACCCCAATATGATTAAAAAATGGCAAAGGAACTGAATAGATATTTTTCCAAAGAAGACATGCAGATGACCAGCAGGTGCATGAAAAGGTGCTCAGCATCACTAACCATCAGGGAAATGCAAATCAAAACCACAAAGAAATATCCCTTCACACCTGTTAGAATGGCTATTATAAAAAAGACGAGAAATAACAAGTATTGGTGAGGATGTGGAGAAAAAGGAACTCTTGTACACTGTTAGTGGGAATGTAAATTGGTGCAGCCACTATGGAAAACAGTATGAAGGTCCCTCAAAAAATTAAAAATAGAATTACCATATGATCCAGCAGTCTCACTTCTGGGTATATATCCAAAGAAATGAAAACAGGATACCGAAGAGATGTCTGCACTCCTGTGTTCATGGCAGCATTATTCACAATAGCCAAGACTTAGAAACAACTAAGTGTCCGTCAACAGATGAATGGATAGAGATGTGGTATATATATATACACACTTATACAATGGAATATTATTCCTCCACGAGAAAGAAGGAAATTCTGCCATTTGCAACAGTATGGATGGACCTTGAGGGCATTATGCTAAATGAAATAAGCTAGACAAAGAAAGACACGTACAGCATCTTATCATTTATATGAGAAATCTAAAAAAAGTCAAACTTATAGAAACTGAGAGTGGAAACGTGGTTGCTTGGGGCTGGTGGG
The DNA here is from genome assembly GCF_020826845.1 of Diceros bicornis minor. Lineage (NCBI taxonomy): Eukaryota > Metazoa > Chordata > Mammalia > Perissodactyla > Rhinocerotidae > Diceros > Diceros bicornis. The sequence goes on from NC_080747.1 coordinate 34,022,823, forward strand.
GGGGATAGAGAGAGGTTGGTAAAGAGGTACAAACTTTCAGTTATAAGATGAATAAGTTCTAAGAATCTAATGTATAACATGGTGACTATAGTTGATAACACTGTATATAGTTTGATATATCATATATCGATATCATATATAGTTGATAACACTGTATAGTTGAAATTTGCTAAGAGAGTAGAACTTAAATATTCTTTCCTCCTCCCAAAAAAGTGAAGTGATAGATGTGTTAATTAACTAAATGAGAGGAATCCTTTCACAATGTATACGTATGTCAAATCACCATGATGTATGCTTTAAATATCTTACAATTTTGTCAATTATACCTCAATAAAGCTGAAAAAAAAATAAGAAAAGGTCCATCCTGGATATTTCATCTCTCCTTTTTTCCCAATATATATGGACCTTCTTACTGAATTATAAAATAGCAGCTTTTAAAAAATATTAGAAATACAAGTATCCAATAGCAGAATCTTATTTGTTTTCCCCATTGAATTTCATATTCCTCAGGTAGGGATGGATTTTTGGAACCTGAGCCCTAGAAATAGCAAAACCACACAGTTGATCTTTGCTGGACACTGCGGGGCTGGAGAATGTTCGGCTCTGTGCCTGCCCACTCCCCAGGCATGTAGGCCCTTCTAAAAGTGGATACCGCGGCTGTTGCCCACTGATCCTCTGGTTGAGTGACCCAGATTGGCACAGTGCAGCTGGGTCCTAGCAGAGCCTGTATGGGAAGGAGGAGGGTAAAAATAAAAACTCACTGGATGGCTTAGGCGGAGTCAGGATGCTTGAAAGCTCACTGGTTACTTTTCTAGTACTTGGTTAGATTTTCACTTTTTTTTTTTGTGAAGGGGATAGTGATGGTTAGAATGACACTTTTCTAGGTTTCTTAGATTTGGTAAAATGGTTTCATTCAGCACAGCAAAACAAACTCTGGGGTGCTTTTTCTGTAAGTAGAAAATATGTTTATTGAGTTTAGAACGTTTTGCCCTTGACATGAGTTTCTTCTTTATCCCATTATTCAACATCCAAGTCTTTAATAAACTTTTTTCCAAAGGCATCTCTTTTGTGGAGTTACTCTCTGAAATAAGACCACTCTCTTTTTTTGTTAATAGAATGAAATGAGCTTATCATTATGGTTTTTAAAAAATATATGGTTTTCTTTATTATTAAAAAAAATGAGTAACAGTGTTTTAAGTATGGTGTCACTTATCCGATGAAAATAGTTTTTCAATCCTGCCATTTTTTGAGATTTTGACATTCATATTTTTAAAGTGTGGATTTGCTGATTTTTGAAGCTCTGGTCCTTATTAGTGGAAATTTTGAAATTTTATTTTTGGCATTTGTCTAAGAGATTTTTTTTTTTTAGTGCAAATGCAGATTCTATGTCACATTTTCCTTGGTTACTGATAGCTTTGAACTATGTGAGATATTTTTTTCTCCCGAATCTTTGTGGCTTTTAATGTAAACGTCTCTCTGTGATTTGTAGACCGAAAATTAAATACCCAAATGGCCTTTGCCTTGCAATAGCAATTAAAAAGAGTATTGAATATTTATATTTAAAATATATGGGAAATGTAAGTATATTTACACTTTAAAATATTTTTTAAAACATTTGAAAAATAAAATGATCTTAAAATACCCTAGTGGAGATACATTTCGGAAAAAACTCTTTTTTTTCCTGCAATGTTTATATCATCATGCTAGTTTGTAATAAAAATTCTAAGAATTTTCTTACATTTTCGTTCATTAAGTTACTCGTACAAAAATCTCTTAATAGACTGCTAATGGCTATGGGTTTCTTTTGGGGGTGATGGAAATATTCTAGAATTAGATATTGGTGATGGTTGGCCATTTATTTATGATAGTGAGTGAAAATACTAAAAACTTCTGAATTATACATTTTAAAAGGGTGAGTTTTATGGTATGTGAATTATATCTCACCAAAAAAAATCTGTTAAGAGCTCTTAATGTTCTAAGCACAGTTCTCAGCCCTCAAGACATATAACCAAACACATTAGTTAAAACTTCTAGGTATATAATAGTCAGCTCTTGGTACAATAGTACAGTGTAACAAACCACCTCCCAAACTCAATGGCAGACAGCAATAGTATTTTTTTTTTCTTGCTCATGGATTCAAGGATCAGCTGGAGTGGGTCTGCTTCAAGCTCTGGGTTGGCTGCACTTGGCTCAGGACTGTGAGTTGGGTTCAGATCTGCTTTGTGTGTCTTTGTTCCCCTTGGACCAGAGGCTACCTGGAGGATGTTCTTTTCATGGCCAGTGAATGACAGGTGCACCAGAGCTCAGCCAAATCATGCAATGGATTTAAAGTCTCTACTTGCATCACATCGACTCACATTCCACTGCCAAAGCAAATGATGTGGCCAAGTCCAAAGTCATTAGGACAGAGAAAGACATTCTGTGCATGGTGGGAGGGGAGGAAAGTGAATATTTTTCAAATGATACTCTGGTCTATCATAAAGTGTTAGGAAACAAGTCTGTACAGGGTTCCTGGGAACCACAAAGGAAGAAGTGAACATTTCTCCTTAGGTGGGGATTAGCATCTTTGAGGAGATCGGCTTTGAGTTGAGTCTTGTAAAATGAGCAAGTATTATCAGTTGGGTGGGGAAGGTAAGGATGAGAGGTGACAGCAAGGGCCGGAGAAGGCCTTTCTAGATCATGAGAGTGGCTTGAGCAGCAACATGGAGGTTTGCAGAAGTGGGGTGCACTTAGGAAGCAGCAGGGCTAGAACACAGCATTTGGAGAGGGCTGCTGGGAGAAAAGACTCTGGGTCATATTAACGAAGGCCTTGTGTACCATGCCTTAGGGTTTGGTGCCAGAACTAAAAGGGCTAGGCTCTGGAGTCAGATGGCCTGAATTCAAAACTTGGCTCTGCCATTTACTAGCTCTATGACCGTGGGGAACTTACTTAGCTTCTCTGTGCCTTGATTCATCATCTGTAAAATGGTAAGGATATTTTTAGTATCTGCCTCATGAATTGTGGTTAGGATTAAAAGGTTAATACACTTTTCTAGAAGGTCTCTATAAAAGTGCTGGATATACAGTCAAGTACTCGATAGGTATTAACTGCTAGTAGTATTTTTTAATGGAGTTTAGATTTTATCCATAAGCAGAGGGGAATATCTGAAAAGCAAGGAAGGGATATAATTATTTATTGTTTTGGGAAGATGACCTTGGTGGCCAAGTAGGGAAAGAGTATGGTTGCCAATACTGAGGCAAGGAGGCCATAGGTTTGTTGCAGGAATATAGATAAGAGGTGATGATGGCGACAACAGTGAGAGTGAATGTGAGAGATGTTAAGAATGTATAACTGATGAGATTTAGTGACTGAATAGATGTGAGAGCTGAGAGAAATGGAGGGTGGCTCCCAAATTTATGGCTTGGTCAACTGGGTGGCGTGATTCTCCGAGATAGGGAAAATAGGAAGAGAAGTGAGTGGGGAGCAAGAGGATGAGTTCAGGTTTGCATGTGTTATTTGAGGAGCCTATGAGATAATCAAGGGGGGTTAAGAAGCAGGATTCTTTGGCTATAAAAGTTAGGACAGTGTGACTTACTTGGAGTTATTGCAGTGATTGTAGAGGTTCAAGGCTTGGTGGGAGTTCAAGGCTGAGGGAGGGACTGTAGATTATTATTTTATGGTGCTTGACAGTTAAGAAGGGAGATAGCTGTAAATAGCAGGGAGAGAGGAACATACAGTTGCAGTAGGATTTGTTTTGTTCTGTATTTAAGGATGGGAGAGACTTGACATATTAGAAAGCTTTGAGAAAGGAGGAGAAGGGGAGACATTGATTATATAACAGTGAGAAGGAATGATTCATAAAACAAGGTTTCTGAGACATACAGAGAGGGAATTGAGAGTAGATGTAAATAGGAGAAGGGACATGTCTAGATGTTTGTCGAGAAAACTCTTAAAACTTTTGTGATGATGCATTAGTTATCTGTTGCTGTGTAACAAATTAGCCCAAAACGTAGCAGCTTAAATCAACAAATATTTATCATTTCACAGTTTCTGTCAGAAATTTGGGAAAGATTAGATGGGTGCTTCTGTCTCAGGGTCTTTTTTGAGGTTGCAAACAAGATGTTGGCTGGGGCTGAATCATCTGAAGGCTTGACGAGGCTAGAAGTTTAGTTCTTTGCTGGCTGTTGGCAGGACGTCTTGGTTCCTTGCTTCTAGACCTCTCCGTAGGGCTACTTGCGTGTCTTTATAACACGACAGCTGTCTCCCCCCACCCTCCTACCCCCAACCCCGAGTGAGTGATTCAAGAGAGCAAGGAGGAAGCCACAATGCCTATTACGGCCTGGCCTCAGACTTCACATGCTCCGTATCTGCCACATTCTACTCCTTAGAAATGAATCACTAAGTACAGACCACACTCAAGAGGAGGGGAATTAGGCTTCACTTGTTGAAGGGGGGAGCATCAAAGACCTTGTGGACACATTTTAAAACCACCATAAATGGCTACAGAATCAACATGTACTTTTAAGTGCTCATGTATTATGTTTTATATATGTGGGATTCAATATTAGATATCTTATATAATCATTTTCTTAATCTAGTCTATTTGGATAAATGGTGAGTTTAAGATATTCTCTCTAGATGTATTTTCTAAAATGGATCTGCTCTTTTAAATTATAAAATTTTAAACAGTAACAGCAAACAATATAGGAATAAGGAGCCCCCACACCCAGAATCTCACCTGATACAGGTAATCACTGGTAATATGCACCATTTACACCTAAACCCATGTTCCTCAATGTTTTGCTCAATTCTAGAGCCCTTTTTTTGAACAAAATCTTACAGAGATTTGGGATTTCTCAAATTTTAGTTTTTTAAATAAGCATTCAGTAATAATTACTGCCTCCCTGCTAGTGGAGAGCTTTCCTCAGCAGTTCTCAACTCTGACTGCACATTAGAATCACTTGGGAGCTTTTGATTTAAAATGATCTGGATCAGGGCCTGGGCATTGTTATTTCATAAAAATTTTCCCAAGTGATTCCAATGTGCAGCCAGGATGGAGAACCCAGCAGATGACACAACAAGTGAGTAAGTTGCATGGGGCGGTATTGGCAGATGTAAGATTTAAAACTTATTTTAATGATTATTTCTGTGGGGGTGTGTGAAGGGATGTGCATCCTGGGAATATAGGTATATTTTCTGCCAGCAACATCATTTCTAGCTCATATGGTGGAATAAATGATCAGTATTTCATGTTGGACTTTGAAGAACAGTATGAAATTCCAGATGCCTGAGAAAATTTGACAACAGTTTCTTTAGGAGAATCTTCCTATTTTCCGCATTGAATCGCAGATGTTGCAGGGGATAAATTCACATCATAGTCACTGTCCTTTGCATGAATGCCTTCATTTATTCACTAAACAGTTCTTTTTTTTTTTTTTTAAAGATTTTATTTATTTATTTTTTCCCCCCAAAGCCCCAGTGGATAGTTGTATGTCATAGCTGCACATCGTTCTAGTTGCTGTATGTGGGACGCGGCCTCAGCATGGCCGGAGAAGCGGTGCATCGGTGCGCGCCCGGGATCCGAACCTGGGCTGCCAGCAGCAGAGCGCGCGCACTTAACCACTAAGCCACGGGGCCAGCCCCACTAAACAGTTCTTGAACACCTATGATGTGCTAGGTATTGTGCCAGGCACTGAAAGTCCAAGGAAGAATAAGATATAGATTCTTGCTGCAAGTGGGCGACTCTCCATCCAGTGTGGGAGACCAGCAGACGCATGAATGAGAAGAGGCAAAGGTAATGAAAATTTAAGAACTGTTACTAAAACAGCACAGAACCAACCAGTCAGAACAGCCCAGTTATAGTGGCACCAGCCACAGACAGTTCAGTGCATGCTGGCTATCAGCTCTGAGTTTAGGGACCACAAAGGATAATATTTTAAATACCCAAAGAGGAATGTCTACAAGAGGGAGAAGAGAGAAGGGAACTCTTGTATAGTTCCATATTTGTGTTTCCCTTCCAGAAGGAACAGAATTAGTACAGTTAATGGCACCACTTCTTCATCCTGTCCTGTATACACACCCTTTGTCAAATGACTGCAGTTCTTCTTACTAAAGAAGTAGAGTCTATGTCCTTATCCCTTGGATTGGGGAGGCCTTGTGACTGGCTTTGGCCAGTAGAATGTGGCAGAAGTGATGATGTGCCAGTTCTAAGCTTAGACTGTAAAATGCCTTGTGTAATTCTGCTTGTTCTGCTTCTCTGCCATCACTACAACAAGATGCCCAAGATAGCCTGCTGGAGGATAAGAGACCATGGACAGAGCCACATTGCCGCAGTTGTCCCAGAAGAGGCCATCCTAGATCAGCTAACAGCCAGCCAACACCTACAACAGGGTTTCTCAACAGTGGCACTATTGACACTTGGAGCTGGATAGTTCTTTGTTGTGGCGGGATGTCCATTTTCGGATATGTAGCGTCATCCCTGGTCTCTACCTATTAGAAGCCAGTAACACCCGCCCCCCTCCAGTTGTGACAACCAAAAATGTCTCCAGATGTTGCCAAATGTCCCCTGGGGGACAAAACTGCCCCTGATTGAGAACCACTGCCCTATGCTTATGAATGTGTCCGTCCAAGATCAGCAGAACTACTTAGCTGCTGACCCCAGATGCACATGCAATAAATGCTTATTGTTCTTTGTCATTGAAGTTTGTGGTTGTTTGTTATGTAGCATGATTGTGGAATAGGCAGCTAATACAATGAGCAAAAACATGAAAACATGAAAATGGGAGGTGGAACTGGATAATAGTGAGTAGTCCAGTATGGTGGAAGCACGAAGAGCGGGTTTGTAGGTAGAATGGCGGTTAGTGTGTGGTACAAACAAGGCTGAAAAGCTAGGTTGGGGGCTATATCCATGGAGACTGTAGGTGCCTTTGTATGAATTGTGGGCATAATTATTTATGGGCAGAGGGGAGCCATCTGTGGTTTTATTTATGTATTTATTATTTATTTATAGCAGAGAAAACAGAGTTAACAGTTTGTACTAAGGAGGGGAATTGGAGGCAGGAGGGAGGGTTTTGTAGTAGTTCAACTGACTGGTGCAAAAGGAGGAGAATGACTGTAGGTTTGAAAGGAGGGGATGGCTGCCGGAGACATTTGGGTGTAAATTGATACAACTTGGTAACCTGTACATTGCTGCCTTTGCATATTTGCTTCCCTCTGTGTGAGTGTCCCCTCTCCTCCATTGATCCTCTGCTCAATCTTCATATTCAGCTCAACGCTCAGGGAAGTCTTTTGGGTGAAGTCTTCCGTGTTTCATGAAGGAAGAGCTTATATGGCTTTTACCACTGTTTCTTTATAGGACTGTGTTAATCTTTTTACCACTGAATTTCCATCTTATATTTTAACCAATCAGTTGTATATTATCAACTGCTAATTCTCTTATTAAGCACCTACTTTGCGTTTGGCTTGGTGGTAGGTGCTTGGGATACGACTGTGAATTAGAGAGGTATATGCTTTCTTGAGCTTATGGTCTAGTGGAGTAACACACAGATACACAGTACATGCTGTGATGAGAGAAGTAAAGAAGGCCGTGGGAACATATAGATGGGACACTTCATCTGGAATGGGAGGCCTTTTGGAGGAAGGAAATGGCAAAGAGGGAGGATATGGTATGAGAGGAGTTAAAACGAGGGAACTGAGGAGTTTATGGCCCTGGGTTGAGAAGAAACACAGCATATTTGAGAAACAGAAAAAAATTCAGCAAAGCTTGACCATGAAGGGCCTTGTAAATTATGATCAGAGATGTGTTGGGAAAAATCACTCTGATTGATTTTTAATCCTGGCTGTGCCTCAGAACCACCTTATGGAGCTTTTAATAATATAGATACCTGAGTCTCACTCCAAATCTACTGAATCACCATAATCAGAGTGTGTGGCCCATATATGTATACGTATATGTATATGTGTATGTATATGTATATGTATATATATATATATTTAAAGCTCTGTGGGTGATTCATGGTATGTGGCCAGGATTGAGAACTGTAGGTCTGCAGTGGAGAGGAGGGACTGGAGAGAAGGGACAAGAGTGGAGTCAGGGAAACCAGGGAGGCACAAAGAAATCTGGGTGGGTGATAATGGTGGCTCAAACTAGAGCAGTTCAAGTGGGATTGGAGAAAACATACATGGACTAAGATATTTAGGACTTAGAACCAATAGAACTTCAGGTTATTGGTTGTAGGAGGATGGAGGCATGTGGTTCAAGGATGACTCCCAAGTTTCTGGCAAGACTACAAAGTGGTAGGTAGTGCTCTTTAATAACCTAGGAAATGCTGGAGGAAGAGAAGGTTTCATGAGGAAGGTAAGGCTTTTAGTTTTAGTTTGGGATGCTCAAAGGAACTTTCACATAAAATTGTCCATTAGGTTATTGCCTATGAGAGGCTGGAGTTCAGGAGAAATATCTAGCCTGGAGATAAAGAATTGTAGATTATCATTGTAGATTATCACCGTATACCTGACTCTTGAGCCTATGATAATAGATGAAATCGACCAGGGAGTATGCAAGAAGTAGAAAGAGAACTGAAGAACTACAGCATTTAAGGGATGAATAGAAGAGGACCCTACTGAGAAAGTGAGATAGAGAAGTCAGAGATGTTGGTGGACAACTAAGAGGATGGAGCCTCAGAAGCTAATGGAAGACAAGTTTTCAAGGAGGGAAGAGTGAACACAATTGTCAAATGCTGCTAAGAAGACAAATAATGAACTGAAAAGTGACCACTGAACTTGGCTACTGAAGGCTGTTGGATATCTTGGAGATCTTGCCCGGAGCTGGGTGTAGAAGCCAGACTGCAGGGGAGTGAGCAGTGAGCGGGAGGTGAGAAAGTGAGTGTAGGCAGTGAAAGGTGCTTCATGTTAGGTCCAGCTTACATGGAGTCATTGGTCATCATGGAGTCTTCAGCACTCAAATTTGAAATAAATGAGAGTGTGGGTAATGGGAGAGGAAGGGGTTAGGTGATGCAAATTTTTAGCCTGGATGTTTGGGCATGTAGTAATGGCATTTGCTGAGATTTGTAGCAAAGCAGGAAGAACAGCCTGAGTTTGCTTTCGTGTTTTAGATGTGCAAGGGAGAAGATGCTAGGTGGGGTTTTGGATATGTTGAGTTGAATGCTCTTTTTCTGATCATTCTATAAGCAGAGCATTGTCTTCAAAATCCATTCTAAACACAACCAGGGATTACTTGTGGTTGACCAAAAGTAGAGTTTCCTCTCAACTTTAAAAGCTTGGGAATGTGACAGAACTTGGATAAAAAAGAATAAGAAATCTAGGAATTTAAGAAAAAAAGGAATGAAAAAATTCTTTTTGAGTATAAGTGAACTAGAACTGATGGAAGGGGGAAAACATCCTCTTTGGATGAGCAAATTGGACTACCTCTGTTATGGTATTTTCAAATTGCATATTTGATTTTTCAATGTATTTAATTTCTCTGTCCTTTTGAAATTGGGAAAATTTAGTTGCACTCTGAACCAATGGGTAATTGTGCTCTGGCTCTGTTCCACTTGGGCAAGCTTTGTTTCCTTAGTGAATACACTTCCTTCATCTGTTAGTGATAAGCAGGCAAGTGAAGAATTCTTATCTGCATATATGGATTGAACATCTGGTTCTATCCCACTGTGTTTCAGTTTAGACTTCTTTGCTAGGAAATTAATGTGAAATTAATGTGAAGTAAGTCCTCTCTTATGTAAAGCCATTTTGGATTGAGAGTATTTGTTATCTGAGTACCTTATGTGGATTAAATTGATAATTCAGAGCTTTTTTTTCCTGATATTTTGAGTGATGCAGAAATCACTGTCATGTCAAAATTAAATTCTTTTCAAATGTAATTTTGTGGATGATGGCTACCAAGTTTATCCTATGGGTGTTCAAATTTGTCAGAGTGCTATAACACATTTTATTCTGCATATAAAAAATATCCCAGAGCCAGCCCTAATGGCCTAGTGGTTAAAGTTTGGCACACTCTGCTTCAGTGGCTGGGTTCGATTCCCAGGTGCAGAACCCCACCACTCGTCTGTCAGTAGCTATGCTGTGGCGGCAGCTCGCATAGAAGAACTAGAAGGATTTACAACTAGAATATACAACTATGTACAGGGACTTTGGGGAGGAAAAAGAAAAAAAAGGAGGAAAATTGGCAATAGATGTTAGTTCAGGGTGAATCTTTCCCAGAGAAAAAAAAAATTCCAGAAAGGAGAGCAAAAAAATCACCATGGAAACTCAGTAGAATGTCCTTATTTGTTTTTCTGAAAGGAAAATTTTAAAACTGGATAACGAAGTATAAAAGAGCAATGCAGATTGTGTAGCTGGCTTCCAGGAAGTGAGCTCAAAAAAGAGTGGATTTGGTGCCCTGTGTGGGTCGGTGTTATTGAGGATCTCATTTCCCTTTTCTCATGAAGAAGGGCTATAAAAGGGCCCACCAAATGCCTGATGAATTTTTCTTTGTAATGCAACATTTTAGGAGTCGCTGGCAAGTATCAGGGCCAAGGATGGAGAGAGAGCTGCAGGGGTCCTAGGGGGAAGGTCCTTAAGATACCATCCCACAATTTTTGGCATCTTGAGCACTGAAATAGTGCTAAGAGGGTGAGTTTGATTAGAATGATTTTGAGAAGGGGGAGATAAATGTCAAAAAAGAAACAATACGTAGTCAATGAATTGATGCATTGATCAATAAGAACTAAAAGCTAGAATCAAGCCCAGGGCCATTTTTTGTAGAGATACTGGTAGGCAAACCAGTTGTCAATATGACATCCAGTTGTAGCACCAAATTGGTCATCTAGAACTCAGTGTTTGACCTCCAAAAGCCTGTTATGCTGGAACTTCTGTGACCCCTCTTAGAGAAGCACCGTCCGACTTACAGAGGCATCAGTACAAATATTCAGTAGAGGAGGAATGAAGCACTCAGGCAGAGAGCCCCGCTGAGCAGCTTGGCATTCCAGCTGCACCGTCAGTAGCTGGGCGAGCTTGGGAAAGTGACTTTACCTCTCCAAACTTCGGTTTTCTTATCTACAAAATGGTTATGATAATAGCATCTATCTCATAGGGTTGTTTGAGGAATAAATGAGTTAATATATAAAAGGCATTAAAAGAAATGTCTGAAACAGAAAGCACCATTTATTAGCTCTGGTTATCTAAGAACCTATGAGTAATGCTGTTTTGGCTGTTTTTTCTGAATTGGATTTCTTTACAAAATGACCAGCCAAGCGATTACTTTTTGTTGTTGTTGTTCTTTAGCAATTACTTTTTTTTTTCTCTTTGTGAGGAAGATTGGCCCTGAGCTAACATCTGCCAATCCTCCTCTTTTTTTGCTGAGGAAGACTGGCCCTGGGCTAACATCCATGCCCATCTTCCTCTACTTTATATGGGACGCTGCCACAGCATGGCTTGACAAGCGGTGCATCGGTGCGCGCCTGGGATCCGAACCTGTGAACCCCTGGCTGCCGCAGAGGAGAGTGCACACTTAACTGCTTGCGCCACCAGGCCGGCCCCAGCAATTACTTTTTGATGAGTTAAAATGCAATGAATATAAATGAGGAGGGGAGATACTGAAACTCAATTTTCAATCATGTGACATCATGTGGAATACTGGGAGATAACTGACAGAATGTTCTGGCCTTAAGCATTTAGGAAAAGTGTGGCTGTTTAGCAAAGGTATATTAAAGAGACAGCCTGGATAACCATCAGTTCAAGGGTGGGGTTTCTGACATGAGCCAAATTCAGCAGAGGGTTTTCCGATGTGCACTGTAGGAAAATGAATTGCATACTTTTTTTTTTTTTTTTTCTTTTAGCTAAAGCAGCCATTATAGCTGTGCGCTGTGGTGGATGCTGCAGCCTTTGGTCCAAAGGAGACTTTTGGATTATCTGGGCTCTCTTTTTCCCCAAATTCTGGAATGATGAAGAATTGGCTATCAGAAGGTGCAAGAAGAATAAAACAGTATTTTACTTCTGAGACATAAATTGTTATCCATGATAATAATTAAATAAATACTCATGAGTGCTGTATTTTTTTGAAAAGTTAAAATTTATTTTCATCTATCTTATTATAAATAGGTGGAAATACAGAAAATACACATAAGTACAAAGAAGAAAAATGTTCCTAAATGCTTTCACATGGAAATCTACTTACCTGAACATTTTCTAGGTGCATATACATATTTTTATTTAAAAGGGGATCGTATAATTTCTATTTTAAAATATATTATAAACACATTTCCTTTACGATGAATGTCCATCTACAATATCATTGAGCAATTCATAAAAAAATAAAAAAAGCAATAAAAATATTTAATTATTACTTAATTATCAACATGTAGGTTGTTTCTAATTTTTACAAACATGTTAAATAACCAGGAGTGGCCATTTGTCATCCATGCATAACAATAAAGCTCCTTCAACGTAAAGGGTTGTTTATTTTAACAGAGCAAAAGAAGCAGCTGCCCTTTGCATATGTACCTTATTGGGGACCTTTTCTTGATGAAGGCGTGGTTCATTCAGCATTCGATGAAAAATCCATATGAGTTTTGTGAAGGAGGGATATTAGGGTTCAGTGAGGACCTAAGTGATGGACAAAGGAAGAGCAGATTATTACCTTAGACATCTACACTTGGTAGCTATTTCAAAACTTTTTCAATTAAAACTTGGTGTTCAGTTTCTTAAAAACTTAACTTACTATAGATGCAGCATTTCTACTCCTAGGTATCTATATAAGAGAATTGAAAACATATGTTCCACAAGAACTTGTGCATGAATGTTCATAGCAGCCTTGTTCATAATAACCAATAAGTAGAAATAGCCCAAGTGTCCATGAACTGGAGAATGGATAAGTGAAAGTGGTATATCCACACAATGGAATACTATGCTACTTAGAAATAAAAAGGAATGAACTACTGATGCATCCTACAACATGGATGAACCTCAAAAACATTATCTGCTAAGTGAAAGAAACAGGATGCAAAAGACTATACATTGTATTGTTCCATTTATATGAAATGTCCAGAAGAGGCAGACCTATGGAGACAGAAAGCATATCAGTGGTTGTCTGGGGCTGGAGATGGGAGTGGGGATTAATTACAAGTGGTCATGTGGAGTCTTATTGGAGTGATGGAAATGTTCTAAAACTGGTTTGTAGTGATGGTTGCACAACTCTATAAATTTACTAAATATTATTGAATTCGATGTTTACAATGGGTGAATTTTACCTCAGTGGGGACCATTTCTTGGATGTAAATCAAACATCCATAAAGCTGTTTAAAAAAAAAAAACTTGATGCTCAGTACTTGGTTATCAATACTTTAAAAAGGAAACCGATAGACATGTACAGCAGAAGTTCCCAACCTGTCTGCTCATTGGAATTATTTGGGAAATTTGGGATCCCTGCTTTCAGCGATCTTCCTAGGTGGTTGTCACGGCCAGCTGGGTTAGAAACCACTGCCCTGTGGCTCTACATCCTGAACTAAAGACATGCCTAGTCAACAGGTACTGATGTCACCGTCCCTTCCTGTCTGTGTTAAATAGACGTCAAATCCCACCCCCAGGTCCCCGTGGTTTGCCTTGTAGCCTTCCTTCTCGTACTTAAAGCTACACTTGGTGCTTTGCATTCACCATAAGGAATTGACTCACCTCAGAAGCATCAGCACCATGGATTTTTTTTATTGAAGACAAAAAAGAGGCATTAGCCACAGAGCAAGCAACATTCCCATTCCCCCTAAATCCTGGGTGTCCTTTCTCTCTGACCCTTCTGCCAAGTTGCTGCCGTATGCCTTTCACTCCACTCCAAAGCTTGGGTGACCTTGTGTGTTCCTGCTCTACCTGCTTCTTTCAGAGAGAGAAGGCTCCTCCTGCTGGGCAGCCTCTCTGCCTCCCTGGAATTCTGGGGAATACAGTTTTCTTCGTGTTGTTGCTTGTTCTTATGTCTGTGTAAGTGTCCTGCTTAGTTCAACTCAGGTCATCAAAGAGCTCCAGAGGGAATGTGATGTGTATGGGGGCTGCCAGGTGCCAGTGTGTGGTTACCATGCCATGGATTATTGGATGGTGTCAAGGTACCTTGGCTTTGGAGTCTGACTAGGGTTGCCAGATTTAGCAAATAAAAATACAAGGTGCCCAGTTAGGTTTGAGTTTCCAATAAATAACAGAATTTTTAGTATCAGTATATCCCTTTATCTAAAATTCAAATCTAACTTTGTATCCTGTATTTTATTGGGAAACCCTAAAATTTCCATCAGACCTGGTGTCACTCTTGGCTTCTCCACTTGGCTAGTTGGGAATTCAGCAGGTTATTTAACATCTCTGAATCTTGGTTTCTTTATCTGAAAATTAGGGTAAATATTACCTATGAGTGTGGGCTCCTCTCCTTCTCAATGGACTCCAAGCTCATGGGGGGCAGTGCTTGGTCTTAGGTGCTGAGTTGAGAACTTCTGTTTACATTTTATTGTCTGGAACTTAATCAAATGGCCACACCTAGCTCCGACTGTGGCTTGGATGTGGTCTTTGTTCTGGGCAGCCACGTGCCTGAGCCACATAGTGAGGAATCTATTAAATGGGAAGAACGTGGGGACAGGTAATAGTCTTGGCCACATATTTTGTTTTCTATCTGCAATACTGTTAAATAAATGCTATTGATTAAACACAATTAATAGTACAAAGGCTATTATCCAGTTGCAACAGTCAAGAAATTGTTTGGATCATTGCCAAGGATTCAGAATGGAGGATTATTCTTGGATTCGGCACACTTGCCGTATTGGGGAACTATTTTAATCCTTAAGTGCTCTACTTTTTCCATTTATGTAGTCATACTCTGCCGGAAAAAAAAAAAGTCGATGTTGATTGTGTCCACAAAAATAATCATAATATATGGCTGAATATTGATCCCATTTTTGGCATATGTCACCTACATTTTATATACCTCACCTTCTCTAGATTACTGAGTGAACGTGGAGGTGTATTTTTGTAGGAATTAGGTTCTAAAATCAGCACATAAAGCAAACATCATGTGTAGTTAAAAGTACTCCTGAATGTGGGCTAACATAGTGACTCACTTTTAACAAATAGAATATGGGAAGGGAGAAACAGTACCTTTGCAGTGGAGGAACCTGGCAGCGTTGCCTTTACCAACTATTCAAGGTTAGTGTCACCAATACTAATAGTAATAGTAATAATAATAATATTACTTGACATCATCTGCCTTCTGATAGGATGCAACGAGAAGGGCGCTTCATGTTCATGTTATTCTTCTCCAAAATCCATACCCCAGATTAGTCATGAGAAAGTATAGTATAGTACGTTAAATAGTGTTAAGTGCTATGGGGAAAAATAAAGCAGAGGAAGAAAAAATAAAGTGTTGGGGGGTTGATAAAAGTTTGGATTGAAGGCTCAAAAAAGACCTCACTGAGAAGGTGACTTTAATGTAAAGACACAAAGGAAGTGAGGAAATGAGCCATGTAGACCATATACATACTTTGGGGAAAAGCCTCCCAGACAGAGGAAATTGCATGTGCAAAGGTCCTGAAGTATCACATGCTTGGTATATTTGAAGAACATCAAGGGATGCTATTTGCTTGTTTGAGCCTCAGATAGAGTAGCTAGTTTTCATTTGGGTCATATTGTGGGAAAAATATGTATCTTTAACTCCTAGAATCACACTCAGTTTGGTGAGAGACTTATACTATGAGAGGCATGTGGGAACTCAGCCTGATTGAAGGGGCAGTCTTCTTCCATCTTATCCAGTGCCATATGCTTATCCAGTAAAATGTCCACACTATTGAAAATGTTATTTTTCTCTCTTTTATTTTTTGGTCAAGCACATAGGTTTTATACTGAATTTGTTAAAGGCAAGTTGAATGTATCTACACAGTACATTCATAATTGAGATCTTAAGTGTTGCCAGAAAAGGATGATTTCTCCTTGATGACTGCCGGTCTTCTCTGGCTTTCCTCCTTTAATGCCCACTCTCCTACCTGCCTGTGAGAGAAGTGGCCATGAGGGGTGTGCTGTGTCTTTATTCTCTTTGGCAGGGGACAAGAATTTGGCAGCTGCTGTGGGTAGTAAATTGTGATAATTCTGCTCTGCTCTCCATAAATGTCATTTTCACTGCCGATAAAGTGAGCATTAGTAAAGTCTGTGGGATTGTCACACCTGGTTTTGGCATGTCCTTTGATAAAGGATTCCTTTCTTATAGGATCCTCCAAGGCAGCTTCTTTAAACATACCTGGTGAGGAGGACTGGGCCAGTTACACAGATGTGTGTTCCAGTTACTCACTCATGTATAGCTAGTTGGCCCTATCCTGGAGGCTGAATGGCTGAAAGCTCTGCTGGAAATAAAAGAAAATGAGAGTTTCTCCCATAGAATAGTGATCGAGTTTCATTTGGAGCTTTAATACCGTATAACAAACACCATGGCTTTTAAATCATATCACAAAAGGAAAAAAACTTTTATCTTGATCTCTTCAACCTATAAAAATGGATACCTTTCTTAATCATCTAGACTTGTATGTATGAATGAAAACTGTGAAACCGAAAAAACCTGAAGATGCTGGTACAAAAAGAAAGAAACTTTCCTTTTATTCAAAATGTATTTTTATCATCTGGCTGAGACTTTTTCATTTTTAGGAGATGTAGAAAATGGAACCCTTTCAGTTGAATTATCTCAGGAACTATTTTTACTATGTCATTAGGAAAAATAACAATGGTTTTAGAATAACATAAAATGTCCTCAAGTCTGAAATATATGGGCTTAAGTTGAAACTTTATATCTGAGGGAAGCTTTTTATCCTTGTTTTTGGGACTGAATTCTTCGTCTGTGTAAACTTAGTTCATGTAGTTTTAGAGCAACTACATAAAGAATTTTCTCTCTGTTTCCGAAGTGTACTATGCCAAAATTGGTTCTGTTTTATGTATTATTGACAGTTTGCGATTGAACCTTATCAGCACTGCCAGGAGAGGATTGTTGAGTCCCTTGTTGTGGTATGTTAAGGAATGAGGACTTTTTCAATAGGACCTCGATTGTGGCATACTGATAGAATCAGAAGTTGGATTCTTGGATTACATTTAAACCCTCCTAATGAAAAGGACTTTTTATTATACTATGAAACGAGAATGAAATATTCATTTGCTTGGAACCTGTTAAATTCTTAAATTTCATATAGGAGGTACAGAATAAAGATCTATTGTGGCCTAAACCTAATCTGAAAATCTCTATCATACTTCTCTGCAAGCTGGAAAAGCTGTGCAGCTGTACTCTCGGTCTTGGTATTTAAAACCTTTGGATTTCCTGAGATTGGTAGTGGAAGGGAGTGTAGAAGTGAAAATGCCAAGGAAATTACTGCTCTTCTTGATCTGGGATTGTAGGGGCTTCTGTGACCTTTAATTCAAAATTCCTTATTATGAGTCACCTCATGTTGCCCTGGAAATCACATGTGTCGGAGAGCACCTAAATAGCTTTCCCTTGCTTCTGTTGATTGGGAAATATTTAGGGCAGGGCAGATGATTCAGAGAGCATCTTTTGTGGCTGCAGAAATCTGAGTGCTTGGAGACCTGGCAGCAGGTCGTGGCGTTTATGTGTAGTGCTCAGAGCAAGGGCACTGCCCGGATCCATGTCAGGAAAGAAACGAAGGACCTAGCATAAGTTCTCCTTAATATCTGTGTAGACTGCGTCACTGAACCTAGATTAACAGCCTCGCTTCCTTCTCTGGACCAAAGGACAGGACCTACTGCTGGATGTCTGAGAAACTGAATTGCAAATGCATTTAAAGATAGTATGAGAGCGCTGTCAGCATAAGACAAGGACTGCCAGGAATGTATTCTTTACAGTTCCAGCACCTTTGCCATTCTAAACCAATTTTCTCATTAGAAAAAGGGAAAAAAAAGAAAAGAAAAGTTTGCCTATGTTGTATGATTGTTGGGTATCAAATGTTAATTTTAGCAGAATAATTTGGTTTGATTCCTTGTAGCTTACCTTGGAAAAGAATAATTTGATATACCATTTTATACTTTTAAAATGGATTTTCTTTATCAGCTGGATTAGTAGAAGTGAATATACTCAGTGGTGGCATTATTATTTTTATTTCTGACTTCAAGAAAGAAAGGAAAATATACTACTCTATTAAAATACTTCTTGGCCGCTAAGTCTCAATTTTCTTGCTCTTAGGCCTGGGTATACTTTTATAAAAATCTTGAGTGTATTTTTTTCTTCTTATGGTTCCGTCTTATCTTGGTTCATCCATTCAGCAGGTAGTTACTGAGCACTTATTATGTGTCAGGAACTTTTCCAGCTCCTGGTGATTCCTGCCTTCGGGGACTTATATTGTAGGGGGTAAAGACAAAACAAAAGATAAATATATATGTCAGAGTGATAAGTGCTATGGAGAAAAATAAAGCAGGGCAGTGGCGGCGGAGAATACTGAGGAAGGGAGTGTGCTGTGTATTTAAGGTGATCTCACTGAGAAGATGACATCTGAGAAGAGACCTGACAGGAACAAGGGGGAAAGCCAGAGGGACCCCTGGGAAGAGAGCCCCTCTGGTAATGGGAACCGGAAGGAAGCCAGAGTGTGGAGAGGAGGGGGAGGTGGGCACAGTAATAGGAGATGCCCTCAGAGAGGTCATGGGGCCAGATCTGTAGGATCTCACAGACCAAGGGAAAGATTTTGGGCATTTTCCTGTGTGAGTTGTGTCCTAATGTGATTGCTGCCTCTTCTTCTGCTTGACCTCTTTCATTTTCTTCCTATACCAGCCCCAGTTGTTTCACCATGCAGACTTGTTAAAGTTTTTTTTTTTTTTTTTTGGTGAGGAAGATTAGCCCTGAGCTAACATCTGTTGCCAATCCTCCTCTTTTTGCTGAGGAAGATGGGCCCTGGGCTAACATCTGTGCCCATCTTCCTCTACTTTGTATGGGATGCCACCACAGCTTGGTTCAATGAGCGGTGTGTGGGTCCATGCCTGGGATCTGAACCTGTGAACCCTGGTCTGCTGAAGCGGAGCACGTGAACTTAACCACTATGCCACCGGGCTGGCCCCTAGACTTGTTAAAGTTTAAAAAAACAAAACAAAAAAACCAAGCCAGGGGCCGGCCCAGTGGCGTAGTGGTTGAGTTTGGCACGCTCTGCTTCGGCGGCCTGGGGTTCGCAGGTTTGGTTTCTGGGTGTGGACCTACACCACTCGTCCGTAAGCCATGCTGTGGCGGCCACCCATATACAAAATAGAGGAAGATTGGCAACAGATGTTAGCTCAGGGTGACTCTTCGTCAACAGGAAAACAAAACAAAGCAAAACAAAAAACCCAGCCCAAAAAACAATGTGTTAAATGCAAATGATTGAAATCCAGGTGTCTATTTCTATTAAAACACTCTTCTTTATATGTGTCATTTGCTGGGGAAAGCAGCATTTGCTACTGACCTATTTAAATATGCTGAGCTCAGTGCCCTTCCCAGTTCAACAAAATGTACTTAACCCTCTGTGGGGATAGAAGGTTGATATATTGTTTGTTTCTTGATTGCATTGTGTGGTTTTTTTTGGTTGTGCGTCTGGCTTTGATGTTCACCTGTATCAGGGCATTTTTAGCAAGTAAGCTCTGGGAAGACAGGTGTTTTTTGGTATAATAGTTGTTGTGGTTGACTCCCTGACATCCAGTCCATCCCACCATGGTCATTGTGGTTGACTCCCTTGTGACCAGTCCCTCCTACTAAGCCAGTCATGGTTTTCCTGTGCTCCTTGCCAGGGATTGGTTAAAGAATGGGCTGGGGACTAAGTCATGATCATGGCTGAAGTTGAGGGGACTTCGATGAAGGGTTTCCTTACTTTTAAGAAAGACACTTCTAAGAAAGAAAGAAGGTTGCCTTTCTTCCATTGGTCCTTGCTGTGTCTGTATGTGATGCCTGGAACCGCTGCAGCCATCTTGCTACCAGCCTGAGAATGAAATCAATATGTTCTGAGCTACGGAATCATCCAACTCCAGAGCCCACCCGCTTTGGGCTTTTTATGATGTGAGATAATGTATATCCTTATTGTTTGAGGCAGGTTTGTTTGTTTCATTGACAGATGAAAGCACCATAATAGATAAAGATTTGTTAATTCCCTTCCTGCAGCCCTTCTCAGAATACATTATGTGGATTTACAGTTAGTATTTTCCAGTAATATTTAGCTTCCTGGACTCTCAAGTTACTGAAATAATTGAGAAGATTAAAGTAGAAACATAGTTACATTAAATTGCCTTTGTATAATATCTGGAGTTTTGTATATATGAAAGGACTATGATAACTTTGTGTGTTTAAAGAGCTGAAAGGACTCTTCAGACAATATTAATTTATGCTAATGATCATTACTTTGCTCTTTAAATTAACAACACCTGAACTGGCAATAGTAGAAAAGAAAATGTAAATTTTAAGATACAAACCAATGCCCGTATGCCAGATTCATTGGGGACTATTCTTGCATAAATCTGAAATCTTTGAGAACTTAAAAAAAATCATTCAAGGGGGCTGGCCTGGTGGTGTAATGGTTAAGTTTGTGCGCTCCGCTTCGGTGGCCCAGGGTTTGCAGATTCGGATCCTAGGTGCGGACCTACGCACTGCTTATCAAGCCGTGCTGTGGCAGGCGTCCCACATATAAAGCATAGGAAGATGGGCACAGATGTTAGCTGAGGGCTAATCTTCCTGACCAAAAGAAAAAAAAAATCATTCAAGAACTTTGGATTTATTCCTTTATCCCATTCATTTACTAAGAGTATCTGTAAGCACAGGTAATACTGGCAAATTGAGACACCAATATACAAGGATTTTAAGGTGGCCAGAACTGAGGTCTCATCAATTTCTATACTTTTCCATCATCCAACTAAATTTAGTGGATTAGGAACATTACCACTATATTTATTTTGAAACAATGTTTTTGGTGTTTTGTCCTAACTCACATATCTCTTTTAGTAGTTATAAAGGTTTGGAGAGGAACCTTGCTTCTCAAAAGGAGAGTGAGCAGGTAAAATCAAAAGTTTGGCCAAGACCCTGGGAAAATGCAAACAGTCAGTGTCTTTTCTACATCTGCACTGAAATCTGAGCGGTTCAGAGGTTCTGCACAAGGTAGCTTTGTGCATATTTCTCTGGCTGCTGAGCCTGGAGGGAACTACTGGACAGGCCTCTGATAATCAATTCCAAAGGATACACTGTTCTCTTTCACAGTCTTGTAGGGAAAGGTGGACAAAAAAGTGTGAAATTAGTATTCTCTTCCCAAGAGCCTCCATCTCAAGCATAGCATTGCTGCAGGATACTGACAAAGGCTTAAAAATACTCATCTCTCTTGCCTCCTTCACCCCTAAACACAACAACAAGCAAACAACCCAAATGCCTCGCAGGAAGATAGTTCCTTTTTTATTTTGGCAAAATCTAGGAACTCCTTGTGTTATGGTGTCCAGAAACATAAAAGGAGAATTCTATGGAAAGATTTCAGCTAAGTAACATTTACAGGGTACCCATTGCTATGCCACTGTGTGATGTGTTATTTAAGCTTTGCAGAGATAAGTTAAAATTTGCCTTTGTCTCTTTGCCTGCTTACAGGGGAAAGCAGAAGCATGAGGTGTTATTATAAAGTAAGGAGGTTGATTTTCATATGAGGCTTAGTACGAATTAGTCTTACTTTGTCTCGTTGTTTACTCAGAAAAACATGCTGTTTTATACAATACAAACTTCTTTTTTTATTTACTTGTTTTTTATATTAAGACTGCTTGGTGGGACAAATAAGAGGAAAAGAACCCCATAAAAATAGAGAGGATGAAAAGGGTAGGGGAAAAGAGAGGAAATTTATATGGAGAAGAAATAGCATGATTTGCCTGAAGGAGGCTGGGAAAGGAAGAGATGGAGGAAGTTGAGATGTATTCAATTAAGCTAAATGAGGACAGTTCGTGGTTGAGAGAAGACTCCTATTACAGAATCTTGCATGTAGCTGGTCAAATATGGTAGATTCTAGACATAGCTTTCAAGAGAAGAGGTCATTGTAATAAGAATATTGCCTAATGGTTAATGAATGCTTATCATGTATGTACCCATGCTGGTGGGAAGCAAAACTTTATGTATGTTATTCAGGGGATTTTACTCAACTCTCCTGTGAGGTTGGTACGATTTTCATTTCCATTTTTTTTTGAGGAGAGAATTTAAGCTTAGTGAGATTAACTTTCCTAAAATCTGAGTTGATAAGTAATAAAATCAAGATATAGACCAAGGCTATGCCCCTGACGGCTACCCTACACTGCATTTGAATACTTGAAATAAAACGAAATATACAATTGAAATCACTTTGTCTGTTTTTTTTTTTTTCCCAACAATAGCAATAGAAGCACAGTATTTTAAAGTTTGGAATGTCTTTAGAGGTCAGTTTATAGAAGAGAAAGCCGAAGTCCAGAGAGTGTCTTAAAGCTCTTAAACTGGTTATGTGGTATGTTAGAAAAATTTCCATCCTCATATTTCAACTTTCCAAAAAGGATAAAATGCATATTCTACCCTGTCAAATTTTTTTTCCAACTTGTTGTTTATTATGAATGTGAGGGTAGATATCTATTTTAAATTGGACCCTGTCATGAGTAATGCTTGAAGAATTACGTCTACTTGGCAATTCATACTGAAGACAAAGCTGGGATGTAGGAAATTTTCCTGTCTTATACTGTTTCTCTCATTACCCGTAGAGTGAGAAGAATAGAGCTCTACTACAGTTTATGTAGGAAGTGTAGTATACCAACAGAAATTAAAATTATTATTATGCCATAATGCCAAGGCCTCTAGAATACAGTTTAAACGTTACTTGGTGTTTTCTAGATAGATCTTAAAATAGATATCAATATAAAACAAAATGAGGTACAGAAAATTAATTCTAGAATGCCAACCCTAGAATGTGAGGAATTAGCCACAAATCATACTTTGCACCTTGAAATTTGCAACAGAAATTTCAAAGCTAAATGTGTTTGTATTCTTTAAGCCCACTTTTTTGTTTTATTAAAAAAAGACCTATCCAAATGCTGAAAATGAAACGAGTAGGAATTAGATAAGGATGAAATATTTCATGTTGAAGACTTTATATAATTATCATGACCTAATATTTTCCCAGTCCAAAAAATAAATAAGTTTAGTGAATCAAATCTAGGAAAATACACAGACCAAATGCTGTAAAAATTCCTGAACTCTCTATTAGATGTTTTATACTAAATTTTCTCCTGGGGTGAGGATAGGGGATGGAATTTCCTCCTTGATATATAAAATGAAATTTAAGATGTAAAGAACTGTGTTGCTCTTTCTATTTTAAGGGACCACCAGAGTTTTTTGTTTGGTTCTTCTCTAGTAGTAACCCTGTAATTTCCGCCTAGCTCCTGCATTGATACTATATATTTTTCAGTCCAATACATTTCAGTTGGTCTGCTTGTATGTTGAATTCCCATGGCAAGTTTCATTAATCTAATTAATTCCAGGCCCTTGTCAACTGCTGAGAAGAAAAGTTGGAATTGCAGTGGATTCTGTAGGATGAAAAGATGGAATGGTATGGGCCGGCCCCGTGGCTTAGCGGTTAAGTGCGCGCGCTCTGCTGCTGGCGGCCCGCGTTCAGATCCCGGGCGCGCACCGATGCGCCGCTTCTCCAGCCATGCTGAGGCCGTGTTCCACAGCCAGCAACTAGAAGGATGTGCAGCTATGACATACAACTATCTACTGGGGCTTTGGGGGAATAAGTAAATAAATAAAATTATATAAAAAAAAAAGAAAAGATGGAATGGTGGGAAATTCCTTTCCTTTCCTCTCTTTTCTTCCCTCCCTCCCTTCCTCCCTTCTTTCTCTCTCTGAGTCCAGATACTTTGCTTTAAGGGACTATTGTACAAACCAACTGATTTTGAATATTTGAGATTTAATATATTGGGGCAACGAGGAGTGTTTGATGTGGGGTACAAGGGAAATGAGAATGGTTTTTATATGCTTAATAGTCTGTGCTTGAGCCAGGATAGGCTATATTATGCTTCAGTAATAAGCAACCCCAATATCTCAGCACAATGAAAGTTTTTTCTCACTCATGCTATATATCCAATATGGGTTGGTACCCAGACTGACAGAGGCTTCCTCTGCGATATCTTCTACCATGATCACCCTTCCAATGGGAAGGGAAAGTAACTTTTTCCAGGAAGTGATTCACTGGACAAAGCAAGTCCTACAGGATGCCAGCTGTACAGGGGGCAGATAAGACCCGTCCGACCATGTGTCTGAACAGGAAAGCCGGAAACCAATGACAGCTAGTATTATTCCCTGCCTTTCTTTGAGAAAGAGCAATATCAAAAAGGTTAAGGTGGGTGCAATGCCCACCACTTGAGTCCTGTGCTGCCCCTCTGAGAGCATGTTCTTTTTAAAAATCTATAAACAGAACTTGATAAACCGATATTGCATATGGAGGCAATGGCCAAATAAGTGTCCTAGGGCATGTTTGTTTATTCATTCTTTTCTTCATTCCTTTGTTTCTTCATCCCTTCAATAAATATTTATTGAACTATTGTATATCAAGTACATAATGAAAGCCTTGATATATTTATTTTCTTGATTTTTATTTTACTTGTATAATCTTTGGTGTTTGTTTCTTTAACACATTTTTACTGCCTTGTCAATCTCTTGTATGTGTGTTTATTTTGAATCTATTGTTTTTTAACTTCCTTTGGGATATGGACATGATCTGTTTTCTTTACCATACTATCCAGATGTGTTTTTACTAAATATCTGAAAAATCAAGGAGTAAGCATAATGTATTGGTTGTATTTTTTCTTAGTATTCCTATGAAGCAGTTTTGAAAAAAAAAACTATCCTAGTTTGTTAACATTTTAATTAACATCTTAAAATTTTATCTGTAATACATAGGGATAATTTTTCCCTTGCTGTTTTACTTGTAGAGTCAAATGACTATTACATGTGATTCAGGTGACTCAAGAAACCTCTGAATAATGAGTAAAATTATTCTAGGGAAGGAATCTCATTTAGACAATGAAACATGGTATGGTCTTTGAGTGTAACTAAAAGTGTTTTTTTCAGTAATTACTATTCCCTTGGTTCATCTTTGCTTTGTCGTCTACATTTCCATTGCACAGCTTGACTTATAATTTGGTTCTGTAATTTTGTCTTCCTCAGAACTGGGTGAACACAGGAAGTATCTTACTTATCTTTGTAGCGTCCCACCCCTCAAGCTTTACACAATACCTTATGTGTAGTAGCTATTCAATAAAAGCTTGTTAAATGGATTTGATTTTCATCATCTATAGTAGTTGACCTTTTGAGGCAATGCAATGCTAAAAACAAACCCACAATTAATTAGTAATACACAAAGCAGTTGTGGAACAAAGTCTGAGGAGAGATGGGACAATAGAGACTGCACTGAAGGGTATCTGTATGGAATGTTCTAGACTGTTTAGATTGTCTTAACGTGTTTCAAGAGAGCATTTTTTTTCACTTTGCCTATATAAAATTAATGTTCCTGAAATTAAAAAAAAAGAGCGAGCTTTCTGATGTAATGAAGCCTCTTCATTCAATCAATCATTTGTACTTTCTTCCTAGGAACTTGGGTATCTTCATTTTAGGAGGGTGGTTGAAGTGAATTCTTCTGGGAGCAAATCCAGTGTTTCTGCTTTGAAGAAACATAATTAACTGACATTTTAAAAGCTACTTTATAGGCCTGTTCTGACTCTGGGCAAAGAATATTACTTGATTTATTGTTTATAAAAAGTCTACTTTCAGAATTTGAGTGTGTTTTATGGTAGCTCTTTTAGTTGATTACTTTCATTTTTATTCAGTAAATTATCTAGAACAACTGTATGATGTCATCAGAAGCTTGGCTTTTACTTCATTGTACTTGGAAGGCTGGAGCACAGGAAACTATTTCACAGTGAATGGAAAGACTAAGCTTATGTGCACAAGGAGAAGGTTACTGGGGATGATAGCTGTCATTAGTTGATTTCCCTCTTACTACAAAAGCTAAGGGTTTAGATATTATCGAGAAAAAATTATTGAAATGTCAAGGATTTTGTTTTGTGACTTGGATTCTCTGAAGACTTGCCCTAAAAGTGTCCAACAGTGGTTTATAGTGTCACATTCTAAAGACACATACAAGATTTTTGTCATTAACATTAAAAAAAATTTGGAACAAAATGCCTGGATAATCATACCTTCCTTTGATGTCTATGGTAATAATTCTTATTCAAGTGAACTGAGGCGGGATATGTATACATTATAAAAGATTCCAGCAAGGACATGATTTTAGATTTCACTTAAAAGATTCTCCCAGAGTTACCATGCTTCAGGAAATATGATTAAGAGTTGGTGACATTTGTTTATAAGCCATGGACATTCGTGGCAGTTTGAGAGCATGGGCACATGTGATCTCTATGCTTCCAGACATATGTGACTATCATTGCTAGGTGTTCTATGGTGTTCTGAGGGTCTCGTATATCAGTTCAAGTCGATGTGCCTTGTGGCTTTAGAATCCTTCAGTGGAGCCCAGCCCCACTTTTCATGATAATGGGTCCCTCCAGCTTTCTAATAAAGAGGTTTTGCCTTGGTCCTTGTGTTGGTTCTTGGGATTTAGGCTACTTGAGGAGTCCTGGAGGGAGTGGTCAGTGTCCATAGGTGAGTAGTATCAGTGTTGTCATTTGGCCTATCCATGCCCTCTGGGGAAGGTGCCAGGCTAAGAAAAACAAAACAAAACAAGACAAAACCACACAGCCTAGGACTAGACTTGAATATTTAAGTATTTGAAGCCATTAGCCAACTGCTGTTACCTTCCTAGGTTCTTGCGATTCAAACTCCAGGCCAGTAGAGTAGCTCTGGATATTTCAATTTCTCACTCAGCAGATCTATTAATGCGTATTGCTGGGCTTAGTTTTGTGGGTGTCATTAAAAAAGTTCTTGGAAACAATATAGACAGGAACTATTTATAAATTTATTGGCCTGGTCTCATTTCATACTTCTCCTCACTCAGTGCCTTGTCCATAATCAGTGCTCAAAATATCAGGTTGAATAGATGAGGAATGAGTACCAGGAAGATTTATTAATAGAAGGCAATGAAGCGAACAAGGAGCAGGTGGGCAGAGTAGGGTGACTATTCTGAGGGTGCTTTAAGGATACTAGAGCGTTAAGAAGTCAAGACCTCTGGGCTGGTGAGGTCAGAGAACGTTGAACAGAGATGGCTGGGTTGGAGAAAGAACAATATCTGATTTTCTTAAAGCCAGCAGTCTGTGAAATGTTCTTCAGAACGCAGAGATGCTCGAGCAGAGGATAGGCTTTTGCAGTTTGATAGAATTGGGCTCTTGTCCAAGTTCTGTAACTGGTTGGTTATGACCTTGAGCTGGCCATATAGTGTCTTTGGGCCTTTGGTACAAGTTTAATAATTGGGATAACATTGTATTTGCTCAGTATTATCTTGAGAATTAATAATGTATGTGAAGGTGGCTAACAACAGTGTATGTGTGTATGTATATATGTATATGCACGTGTGTGTGTATAAAATTTCATTTTATGATTTATCAGGTGCTGCTCGGTGCTAGGCAGTGTTCTCAGCACTTTCCAAGTATTAACTAATTTAATCTTCACAGCAGCATGTTCTGTTGGTATTACTTTTCTTGTTTTTCGGATGAGGAAACTCAGGCATTGGCCAGTAATGTAATGTGCCCATAGTCATCCAGCTAGTGAGTGGTGGAGCTGGGCTATGAACTCAGGTGCTCTAATGTGAGCCGGTACTCCGGATGCTTAGAGACACAACACCACCTTTAATTCGAGTCCCTACCATGGGACACATGAATATCAATGTCCGTTCGACTCTACAGTGAAAATACCATAGGTAGTCACTGAGTCACTTTCAAATTTATTTATTTATTTATTTAGTGTGTTTGTGTGTGTGTGAGGAAGATCAGCCCTGAGCTAACATCCATGCCAATCCTCCTCTTTTTTTCCTGAGGAAGACTGGCCCTGAGCTAACATCCGTGCCCATCCTCCTCCACTTTATATGGGACACCGCCACAGCACGGCCTGACAAGCAGTGTGTCAGTGCGCGCCCAGGATCCGAACCCGGGCCGCCAGCAGTGGAACGCACACTTAACCGCTACGCCATGGGGCCGGCCCCTACTGAGTCACTTTCATTTTAGTCAGACTTGTCATTTACCTCCCACCTTTTAAAAAAACTTAGAGCAGTTTTGGGGGTTAAATTTTTAGTATTTACTGTTTATATTACTATACAAGTCACTTAGCCCATTAACCTCAATTTCGACAATAAAATAGAAACATCATGTATCTTAGCTGGGTGCTGGAGCAGTTAAATGAGAGAATGTATATGAATACAGGAAACTGTAAGGCATCATAGAAATGAGGGGCACGACCACAATATCTAATGGACTGGCCTTGGTCAAATGCATCTTTATTTCCCTAGTGAATAATTGGCTAATATTTGTTAAGCATCTGTGATGTCCATAAGCACCTATGATATTTTAAGTTTACTTTTGATCTCATCTTACCCAGGGATTAGGTTTTTACCTTACAGCCAGTATATAAGGTGAAAAATGTATATAGTAAAAATTATCCTTAAAATACCTTAATGTCCACCCTTCCTCAGTGGCGCTTTAGAATATTAACCCCAAGAACTTTGTCGCTTTTATTCACTGCTGCATCCCAGGGCGTCAAAAAAGTGATCAGTACATATTTATTGAATGAATTAATTGTTGATTTGCACTGAGGGCCCAGTGATGGTCTGAAAAGGTGACACTTTTTAATGCTAGCATCCCATTCAGTACAGTAAAAGGCTCGTCCTAAGACATACTCATGGGAACTCCCTTTGTGGAATCTATAGTGTTGGATTTCTCTAACTTAATGCAAATATAACACGATTCCACTGTGTATGTTTTTGTGCTTATAACAAGCTGCAGAATGCCTGTTACTATCCCAAATCAGAAACGAGGAAACTGAGATTTAGAAGAGTTGGGAAACTTGTCCAAATTCTCACAGCCAGAGCCTCCCTGCTGGCCCTTAAAACTATACACATTCTCGGGGGCCAGACCCATGGCCTAGTGGTTAAGTTCAGCACGCTCTGCTTTGGCAGCCCGGGTTTGCGGGTTCAGATCCTGGATGTGGACCTACACCACTTGTCAGCCATGCTGTGGCAGTGACCCACATACAAAATAGAGGAAGACTGGCATGGAAGCTCAGGGTGAATATTCTTCAGCAAAAAACAAAAACAAAACAAAAAAACACCACAAAAACACACGTTCTCATGTTAAAAATGCCAGGTTTTCAGGGCCAGCCTGGTGGCATAATGGTTAAGTTTGCTCGCTCTGCTTCAGCCGCCTGGGGTTGGCAGGTTCGGAACCCGGGTGCGAACCTTCGCACTGCTTATCCAGCTGTGCTGCGGCGGGCTTCCCACATATAAAGTAGAGGAAGATGGGCATGGATGTTAGCCCAGGGCCAATCTTCCTTGAGCAAAAAGAGGAAGATTGGCAACAGATGTTAGCTCAGGGCTAATCTTCCTCCCCCCCCCCAAAAAAAAAAAAAGCTGAGTTTTCCAGTCTGCCTCCTGCAGCCAATTCTGTAGTGTCTATTTGCTGTGAGCAAAAGTAAAGAGTGGATGAGAAGTAAGAACTAAGCAGGGTTATTTCTTGTATGATTCTATAGAATCAAAAAGAATAGTTGAAGCAACAGGTGTTGCTTCTGCCTAAAATAACATCTTCATTTCGTTTGGCCCTTTCTTAAACATCTGTGATGGTTTGAACTTTTGGGAGTTCAATTGGACCGTACTGAGGTTAAGCCTCCAAGATGGAACACTTATTGGCCCAGCAACTATTGCCATGGAATCTTCTGGCACTTAAATTGGTCCTGATGTTTCTGATAAGTTCCAAGGATGATCGGCAGTTTGACTCAACCAATGACCCAGAATAATTTGTCTGCATCTGTATCCTGATTAAAAGCAGTTTATGAAATTTACTAGCCCGGACTTGGTCAGCACATGAGTTGTGTGTAGGTCAGTATGGGAGAGTGTACTGCTTCATTTTGAGGATGCTTTATTACATAAGCTTAGAAACTTGACTTGAAATTCTGAGTTCTCATTCCTGAAGTGATGCCAGGACTTGGCTTATTTTTCATACCAAAGTAAAAAATATTATTTGTAAGCAATTATATTTGACTCATTATTACTCATGAGTACCTGCAGTCTGTGGTTTGAATTTTGAGTCAGTTTATTAGGAAATAGTCAGCAAACAACATTCCTTGGGTCTCCTCTGGGTGTAAAGTATCAAGGGGCTTAATGCAGCCAGTAGACTTTTTTCCATTATGACATTTCATATTTGAATGACACACCATTTAGGTGAGTCAGAAAATATATCCAGTGATAACCAGTAATAGCTTGATATTGGGTAAATGTTGACTGATTTGATTAATCTTTTAAAAATCTGGACATCCTTGCTATAATTAAAAAGCTGCCACTTATACCTAAATGGGGAAAGGTGGTGATTTTATAGCTGTAAGCTGGTTGGGTCTTTATTCAGAAATTGTGTTGAAATTTACTTATGGGCGGTTCCTATAAATGATGTCAAAATACAGTAACATTGTATCAGTCTTTTAGAAGTTCATTCTTGGCTCTTTTATTCCAATAATGTTGCCAGATTTTACAGCTGCAGCGTAATTTGAAACAATGTGAAAATTACCCTGTTTACTCATTCCAAGCAAAACGGCTAATGCTAAATTAATTTTCATGTTACAAGTTGATTAAGTAATAGCCAACTTTATTCACTCTTCTCTGGTCCTTTTAATTAAAGCTTTTCCCCCAATGTAACCATTTTGATTTAAATTCTTTAAAAACAAAAGAGAAAAAATTGTAAAAGTTACTCCTTTCTCTTTTATCTGCCTCAGAAGAGTTAAGAAAGAGTATTATGTTAGGAATTCCTGAAAATGGAGTCATAAAAGGGCTTTATATCTTATGCTCCCAAAATTCTTTTATGTAAACCAGACAAAAACCCATCAGATTCTGAATGAAAGCACAGGAAAAAAAAGTCAGGGCTGATTTTAGTGGAGTAGCCCCAGAGGATGAATGCATTTTCATTGTATTGCCTTTGAGAAACAAGGGAGGTGGTGATTCAAGGCTCAGCTGATACCTGTATCCTTTCCCAGGAGGCTGGGTTTATGATTCCTAGGGCCTATAGATTGTATCTTACACAATGTTTGATTCTGCTCTCTTGTCTTGGTTAATTCAGTCTTCACATTCTTCAGTATAGCTTCTTTTGGTTCCATTAAGATTTGCACTCATCTCAGTTTACTTCTACTCTTCCTTTGGGGCCTGTGTTATTGGTGCTGTAGGAAAGAATGATTTCTTCCTGTTCCCATTACTGTTGTTTTTGTCAGTGGCCCTTCTTTGCCTTCCCGTGAAGAATGTGCCCTCAAACCACTTTACATCTAGACCTAGATGTGATATCTCTGCTTGGGTGTATTTAAATAAAACATGGTGAAAAATGGAACTCCTTATAAAGGTCCCTGCAAAGCAGCACCCCTCCCCCATGTTGTCAGTCGATGCCAGCGGTCCCCTCCCTCATCCTTGGAATTCAGTGAGAAGTATTTTCGACCAGGGCTTTTCGGGGTTAAGTCATGTGCTTCTATTTGTGCTACATAATTGGTTCATTAGCCCATCTTCTGGCATTAGTCAGCCTATCCCTGGATTGGTGAAACAGTTCCTTTGATTTTTCTCCATACTTGCTGCAAGACTTGATTGAATTACTATCCTCTTTTTGTTGGACCACAAACACTTTTTTTTTTTTTAACCACTACTGATTTCTCTCTGTTCTATAGGAAACTTATAGCCAAGGGGCCATTAACCTGTTTTGTTTCCTGGACCCTTTGATTGTCTGGTGAAGCCTATGGATCCTCTCTCAGAATAATGTTTTAAATGTATCAGATAAGATATATAGTGTTACAGAGGAAGCCAATTATGTTGGAATAAGTTATGAAAATGTTAAATTTATGATATAGTAATACTTCTGTTTTTTTAAAACTAATTAAACGACAGGTTCAGTGGTAGGTAATAATTTTAAAGTATTGGTGACAGTAAAAGATGTTTTTGATAGCTACAGTTGTAATGTGACAAAAAAAATTTCTTTTGGTGACAAAGTCACAGATTCTGCTAATACTACTGTGGTTTATAAATTGAAGGAAATGCTGAATTTTAGTTAGATTTAGTGAGATAAAGATGTAATTTTTCTTCTAAGTTCATGGACACCTCAGTGTAATCCACAGACTCCTACCTGTCTATGTATGATGCCCAGTTAACCTTCTGCTTTAATTGACTTCCCTGTACCACAGCCGCTATCTGCTTGGGACAATGGTACAACCTTGTCTTTCCATCTTACCTTCTTGGTCCTTGTTCTTCCCTGGCCTGACGCTGCCCTGACCCTGGGGCCAGACAAACTAACCCCATTCTGGAGGGCAGCTATGCTCACCACTATACCACCCATTCTGCGGTCTTGCCCATTGTATTTGTAGATGTTTATACAGCCCAAGAAATTCTTCCCCACCATCAGGTTATTTCTTTTCCCTTTTGTTAGACTCCCTTTAAGACTCTCAGTCTTCTCAAACTCAACCATTGAGTAATAGCTACATTTGTAAAGCATTTTTACAGTGTGTATTTTATAGTACAATATTTCGCCTAGATGTCTCACTTGGTCTTAAGAAGAAAGATAGACATTATTATCTCATCCATCCATCCATCCATCATCCATCCATCATCCGTCCATCATCCATCCATCCATCCATCCATCCATCCATACATCCATCCATCCAATGTTTATTAAGAGTCAACTCTGTATCAAGTACAGATATAAATACTTGGGACATGGTAGAGAAATGCTATGTGACTGTACAGCATGGAGACCTAGTCTAATCTTAGGAATCAGAGAGGGCCAGAGGCTGAGAGATTTAAAATAAGATCTGTAAGATCTGGTGAACGAGGGTTGGAGGTGAGGAAATGGAGGGGATGTTCCAAGTAGGATAAATAGCAGGTACTTTTCTACAGATGAGAAAGGAAACCGTTCCTCAAAGTTAAATGACTTGTCAAAGCCATCCAACCAGGAACCTGGGAATCCTTATCTCTTCACTCTATGCCATCCCAGAGTTAGAAATGACACTATCCTCTGTAGTGTTTTGCTTCTATTGACAATTTCAGTTCATAGCTACACATGGAATTAGCCAATCTGCTGTATCTGTTTATCTTTCCCTTTCAAGTTGGATATTCATTGAGGAAACTTTTATGTGTGTGTGTTTTTTTTTTAAACTCTAGTGTAAGTTAAAATTTGGTGAACTCAATTGGCACCCAGGGAAGACTTAACATTACATAATGATGATAACAATGATGATATGAAATGGTAATTGTTAACATTTATTGAGCCTTTCCTGTGTACAGGGCACTCTTCTATATACTTTACACATTCACTTGAGATAGAGACTATTACTGAAGTACACAGGGGTTGGGTGGCCTGAGTTTACAGTGTATCTAGAACACGGGCTGGAATTTGAACCCAAGTAATCTGGCTCTAGAGCCTGTTTTCTTAAATTACCAAGTTTTATACTTGAGGATAATAGAGAGATAAGAACTTGCACAAAGCCCTTTGCTTGCATGGCATTCTAACTCATCATGGCCAAAGTTATCATCAAAACTTATGGGCCAAAAATTACTATATTGCTATTTTGCATTTTCTCAGGCAGTTCCCTTGAAGGTTTAAGAGACCTTCAAACCTCACTTTTTCCTCTCTCCTTGGTTTGGCCACAATGCCATTCACTCCCTGGTTGACACTTTCCCCACCCACTCCTGTGGTCCATCATCTGCCTATGAGCTCAGCTCCTAGAGAAAGAAAGGCTAGCCTTGACCCAGGTTGAAAATGCCTGTTTAAAATAGATTGCTGAGAATGTGAATTTTTAAAAACCGACTCCATTAGCAGAGGTTGTTGGTTATATCCAATTTAAATTAAGTTTTTTTTTTTTTTTGTGAGGAAGATCAGCCCTGAGCTAACATCCATGCTAATCCTCCTCTTTTTGCTGAGGAAGACTGGCCCTGGGCTAACATCCATGCCCATCTTCCTCCACTTTACATGGGACGCTGCCACAGCATGGCCGGAGAAGTGGTGCCTCGGTGTGTTCCTGGGATCCGAACCTGGGCCGCCAGCAGCGGAGCGCGTGCACTTAACCACTATGCCATGGGGCTGGCCCCTAAATTAAGTTCTTTTTAAAAAATGTTTTCTTCTTCTACTTTGAGGCAGTGATCCACAGCTATCGTCCTCACAGTTACGCATTGGAGTTGGTGCCACTGAGCAACGATTTATTAAGTACAAATTAAAGATTTCATCTGGAGCTTGGTTTTCCTCATGCCTCATGGAGCCAAATATTTTTTATTTTGTCTGAGAAACAGTCCAGTTGAAAATTAGAGGATATTAATAAATGAAATATAATTATGTAGTGAAGATATCTGACAGCTGTTGTTCTAGGTGCTGAATTGCATATCTCGATCCATATCTTTCCTTCACTTTTCAGATTTGAAGACTGTTAGATAATCCTAGTATCTATAGAGGTTATTTAAGGATAGAAGTGATTTGAGGTTTTATAGTCATAGGGGGAAATAGAGGTTAAATGGGAAACTCTAAAATATTAATATTTAGGGTAGTATTTAAAAAAAAGAATATGGTAATTGGGTCAATTTATATATGTGTGTATGTGTATGAGAAACACACATGCATTGGAAAAGAGAAAACGTTTTTTGCATTATGTTCTAATACTGTCACATATTAGAGTAGTGTTTTATAGGTGGAGATATGAGCCTTAGAGAGGTTAAATGAGTTGACAAGAGGCCATGTGGGAGTGAGGACAGAGCTAGGATTGAAACACATCCTTCTGGCTTCAAGTACACTTGGCCTTTGCCTTCTGGCCAAACAGATGGCAAAAAGGATCTACTATGTCAAGAGAAAAAAATTGGAAAGAGAAGATGTTCATCTTGGGGGCCAGTGTGGTGCAGTTGACTCTGGATTGAAAAAGAAAGTTCAGTTCATCTCTGGCCTCAGCAGCTTTGTAACCTGTGTAAGTTACTGGGCCTTGGGACCTCAAGTTTGGAGATCCTCATACCTAACCTGAGAGGTTTTTTGAGGATGAACTTACCTACCACCTCTGAGATTAATTGAGATCATGTACAAGACAATAGCTGGTACTTGATGAATGTGAAATTCCCTTCTCCTTCCTTTACATGCTAATCTATAAGTTGTTTAAATTTTTCCTGATGTCATTATTTGTTTTCTGTTGAGTCATCTTTGTCTTATAAAACCCTATAAAGAACCATTTTATTATATGCAGCATGTAGACTTAATAAGTAAAAAAAAACAAACCAAAAAAAACAGAGCTTTTGTATGTTGTAGGGTATCTTCCAGGAAGTTATTACCTGGCCAAATGGTTTGAAGTCTTGTGGAGCCATGAAGTTGCCCTTTACAATTTAACTTTCAAGAAAACAGCAAAGATGTAATATAAACACCAAGAAAAATGATGCAACGTTAACATCCTATACTATTTATACTTGTGGGTGTGAATATTTATTTAGCATGCTTGTGATTTTTGTTAAGGAGTGGTTAATGTTCAGATCAGTTACACATAATGGAAAGCTGACCTCAAGTAGGAGGAGGATAAATGGGCTAAAGAAAAAAAGACTAGCAGAGGTTGCTGTGGTTTATAAAAAGGAAGTGGTTGGGGGAGAAGATTGATGACTGAGGATTAATAGACCAGGGATGACTGGTGCAGGGTTTTGATGCAGATCTTGAGGGTAAGGGGTGGTGGGGCCATGCCTCCATCCTTCCTGGTAGAATGGGAAATATCATTAGAGGGTAATAAATATATTTAGTTTAAACTTCAGTTCTTCATGTTTATATGAGAAAAGATAAGATTACAGATTTATTATAACTCATTCCCCAAAATATCTGGGAGTGAATAAAAAACAAAATAATCCTCTATTATTCATATTAAGAGGATAGGGGAGGCAGGAAGAGGGTGTGTGTGGACAATATAGAACAATGAATAATAAAACCACTGATGGCTGACAGACTCCCACAGAATCTTCTCCTCTGCCTTCTGCCTGACCTTCTTGGCTGGACAACACTGGACGCAGCTGAGTCCTTAGTGTGAGGAAAGGAGATGGGGTAGAAGAGACAACTCACACATGGCTGATCATTGATGACCTTAAATTTAAAAGAAAACGTTACCCCAACTTCCCCCCTTAAAAACTATTTTCCTCTCAGCTTCCCACACTCAGTGAAATATACTTTTAAGCTTCTAATGCCTGACTGGATCCTCACTGTAATGATTAGAGTCAGATGTTTAGACACACTAGGCTAATGCGCTTTGACTTGGCCACAGCCGAGACCATAAATCCATAAGACAGATACTGGGCGATTGCCATTTTTGTTATGAACGTAAATTATGTCGGACCTGGAGCATGATGTAAAATTATGCATTATGTTGCTGTGTCAACTAATCATCATGGAAGCCTTAGTTTGATGTTCATCCTGATTGTCTAACTTCAGGAGTATGAAGTGCAATAAAAGGTGCCAATTTCAAATTCAGATGTCAGCCAGCCATGATGATAAAGTTTTATAAATTTGTACTTTAAAGGAACTTAAATCAAGTGGTTCTCAATATATAAAGAATAAAATTGTTCAATGCTTTTAAAGAATGTTGTGCACATATTGCACTCACAATATCCAAAAAAGAAAATGTTATTGATAAAATAGGAAGTAAACCTGATAGAGTGATTGGGAACATGGGATCTGTAATCAAACCTTAGTTTGAATCTTGGTCCTGCCACTTTCTAGTTGTTTAATCTCTCTCAAACCTCATTTCCCCCTCAATAATATTTATTGAATTTTTAATTATGTGCCAGGTCTTGTTTTAAGCATTTAACAAATATTTGGGGACAGCGTAATACCTGTTTCTTAGAGGTGTTACGACGATTAATTGAGATGATGCATATAAAGGCTTTAGCCTAGCATATTGTGAATGCTGAAGAAATGCTAGCTGCAATTAATAGTAATGATAGAAATAAATAATAAAGTTACCACTCTTCACATCTTGAATTTATAGTACCGTCCTGAAAATGCATAGGGATTAATGTCTGTGTTGTTATTGATGTTGATGTTATAGAACGCATTTATTTTTGTCTTTTAGTGCTCTTTAAAGCCAATAGTGTGTCCTGACGGTTTATTATTGGGAGATGACCTGATATTGATTATTTTTTAACAGCCAGTTAAAGTGAAATTTTTTTTAAGCTTTCCATCCCCTCTCTTGTCCCCTACCTTCCTTGATGAGAAATTTGGTGGCAATGTGTATATGATTTTTGTTGCTGGCATAAATGATCTAAATTCTTTGAGTTTATGAAATAGCATGCTGCGTGAGTTTATGAAATAGCAAGCTGCAGGAGAAAAAGAATGGGACTAGAAGTTGGAAGTCTGAAACCCACCCTTGCCCATGCATCTGTCTTCAGCTTTGGAGGACAGATTTGGGAAACATCATCAGCTCTTTGAAGCTTCTGTGGGTCCAGTTAGTCATTGCTTCCTTTGACTGCATGTCTGGTATTGCTATTTGTGTACATGCCCGCTATTATGCTTGGAACACCATATGGTTATTAAAAACAAATAGTAGTTGCCTACCCACCAGACTGTGAGTTCTTGAGGGTATTTTATGTAATTTTTATTTCCAGTGCCCAGCATAGAGTCTGGCGCTGAATACTGACTTAGTAAAGATTTGTTGAATGATCGCATGGCCAGAATTAAGGCATGACTTCAGGCTTACTTGCTGGGTGGTCTTGAGCAATTTACTCACTTTTTTACACTCAACAATTTCCTTGTCTCTCAAATGAGCATTACACCTGATCTGTCTCCCACAAATCATTGATGTGAGCTCAAATGAACAAATGTGCATATTTTCTGTAAATTTCAAAATGTTGGGCAATAGAAGATAATAAAAAAAACTAGTCATAATATTGAAACCTAAGCTATAATATTTATTGTGGTATGGTTTATAATAGGATTGGAAGCAACTGAAACTTCTAACACTAAGACATTTGCTAAATAACCAATATTACGTATGTACCATATAATACTGGGCAGCTGATAATAATATTTATTGAATTTTTAATTATGTGCCAGGTCTTGTTTTAAGCATTTAACAAATATCTCATTTAATCCTTCCAATGTCCCTATCAAATCTGGATGCTATCTTCAACTTACAGATGAAGTAGAACTATGTGACTAACATAGAAAGAGGGACAGAACATTTTGGATATGGATAAAAATCAAGTTGAAGAGCAGTATGTAGAGGGTCAGATACATTTATTAGGCAGAGAAGAAACAACCCGGATAGGTCATCCACCACAGAATTCACAGTGGTTGTCTGTGGAGCCTAAATTTATGGGGAAGCTTTGCTCTCTGTAGGGTACTTTTCTATTTGGTCTGAAAATATTTTTACAATGAGCATGTATTAGTTTATAATTAATAAAATAAAGCAATAAATGATAGTTTTAAACAAAATAAACTTTTGCTTTCTTACTCAAAACCAAAAATACCCAAGATTTCTTCTTCTTTTCTCCCCTTCCCCACCATTTTCCTTGTTTCCTGGATCTTAGCACTTCGCTAGTATTTGATTTTGCCATATTTGTGAGGGTGAGTGAAGCTTTGGTTAATAATATAGTATGAAATCTCAGTGACTGTAAAAAAGACCACAACTTTTTGGCCAGCAAATCCCTCTTTCCATAAGGGCACAAACTCTCTAACTTTTAAACATGTAATATACCAAATGACTCTATCCTAGATTATATGAAAATTGTAAAACTTAATTAAATCTGCCTTCTCCATTCACCAGGTATGAGAAGGTCCTCAGCCTGGGCGAGCTGCTACTTCAGTAGCCGGCATAGGAATTCTCTGGTCACCCACTTGCACATGTAGACGAGAAAAAAGTCCAGGTCTGCTTCTGGAGTCCTTCACTGAGTGTTTAGATGCCAGTGACGTCGCCAGGCCTCCAGGAGCCACACCGAGGCAGTGAGGCTGAGCTCCCGCCATCCAGTTGGTGAGCCTCCTCGGTGAGACACCTGCACCTTGTTGCCCGTGGGATTCCAACTCTCATTGTTGCCTCAGAACTTTTGCTACCACAGAACTTTCTCACACTCACTGGCCCAGATGTTTGCTGAATTCCAGGGCTAGTGTGTGTGGTCAGGCAGCCAAATTCCAATTGTAGAATGCTGCTTGTAACCATGAAACTCGGTTAACTCAGGCTTTTAAAGGGCTGACAGGGTGAGTGTGTGTGTGCGTTTTGTGTTAGGGAAGGGGCAGTAATGAAGAGCAATCAACAATCGATTTCCAACCAGAGAACAAACAGGTATTTTGATTTCTGGAGGTTCTGAATGTTAGCAGTGATAAAACAAAGGTACTGAGAGGTTGAATGGCCCTGGAATTATAAGTCATCCACATTTCACAAAGGATTGCACTAACACATTTTTTTGAAAAATATAGAGCTTATTTCACCTCTGAATTTCCAGTTACTTCACAACTTTCTTCAGTAATGTCTCAGAATTTGACATCATTTCTAAGTCACAACATTCTTTCTAATGCCTAAAATAAGCCTTTCTCCCTCTGAAACTTTTGGAGGCATCTGCATTCCCTCCCTCCTACCCTCCCTCCTTCCCTCCCTCCCTCCTTTCCTTCCTTCCTTCCTTCCTTCTTTCCTCTTTCCCTCCCTCCCTCCCTCCCTTCCTCCCTACCTCCCTCCTTCCTCTCTTCCTTGGGAAGTGCCTATTCTTTGACAGGTATTGTTATTGGCATTGAGGCTACAACTTTGAACCACACAGACAAGTTCCCTTGCTCTCAGAAACTGATATCCACTGGGGACAGATAATGAATAAATTAAATAAGAATTTCAGATAATATTAAGTGCTATGAATAAAACTAAACAAGAACATGTGATAGAGAGGGGGTCTGAGAAGTGGAGGGGGAGGAGACTTGCTGCTTTCGATTAGGGGGTCTGGGGAAGCTTCTCTGCGGAGCTGACCTTTCAGCTGAGACCCAAATGACGGGACATTATGGGAGAGACTGTTGGCCAGACCTAGGGGCTTCAGCTTTCCCGTGTGTAAATGATGGCAGGAGGCGCAGGATGATGATACGTACCTCATAGCTTGGTAGGGATTAACTGGGGTAACACATGAGAATGCCCAGCATCGTGCTTTGGCACCAGTAGCCTTACATTATAATAATAGTAGGA
Source organism: Diceros bicornis minor (assembly GCF_020826845.1). Lineage (NCBI taxonomy): Eukaryota > Metazoa > Chordata > Mammalia > Perissodactyla > Rhinocerotidae > Diceros > Diceros bicornis. Next base: position 34,063,130 of record NC_080747.1, read on the forward strand.
CTTTAAAAGAATGTCCCCCCACCACCATTTTGCATGTCTGTTAGTTGAAGAAGTCATCATATCATCTATATAAAAATCCGTTGACAGTAGAGGCCAGAGTAAAAGGTCTACTAGGGCCATGCTTTGGATTTAGGGTGTAGGACCAAACAAGATGAGACCAGAATCTAGCCTGGCCTCTTGAGATTACAGAGGGGTTAATTGTGTTCCATTATGTGCCAACTTTATTTCAAGAGTTGGCTAGAACATAGTTATTTGATAGATGAGTTGGACATGGGACTTCACAGTATGAACCACGCCTTAGGCTTACTCAACTCAATTCCTCCTCCCCAAGGGGGTGAGTTGCAGGAAGCCCTGAAGGCAGGGCCAACACGCTAGCCTCAGGAGGCTCCTGAGATATGCTCACATCTTGGCAGGTCCTCCACTGAGATCCCCAAGTTCTGAAGTACAGAGCGTGGAAGAGGTGGCTTTGGCTTGGGAAGATGTGACGGCAGGTGTTACTTTGTAGCTGCCAAGTGCTAGAAGATAGAGATTCCTCATTGCAAGAATGTTGGAGAAAGCACATTTTACTGTATGTGGGCCAATTTGAATTTATTCTTACTAGTCGTAATTGTTGTAGACTTTATTTCAAAAGCTGCATTCAGGGTTTACTGAAGTAACACAATAACTAATGCTCACATTTGTATGGCATATACGCCTTGACCTGGGTTTTTGGGCCTTACAACAACCCTGGTGGTTGTTAAGGTTAACCCAGGAATGGTTTCCCCAAGTACAGTGGCAGAGTATCAGTAGGGGCTATTGATGCTGGGATGCTGCTAGACTTCCTGGGCTTGAAGCCGGGTTGTCCCAGGAGCTATGAGACCCTGGTTGACTTATTTAACTACTCTGTGACTTGGTTCCTCATTAAAGTGAGGATGATAGTAGTCACCTTAGAGGATTGCTGTGAGGAGTAAGTTAATATATGTAAGCCCCTTAGAGTAGTGCCTGGGTATGAACCAAGGCTTTATATGAGGGGAGATGGGGACTCCAGAGGTCGCATTGCTGGCTTGAGTGAGCAGGTTTGCAGAGCTGGGACCCAATGTGCATCTCTTGATTCTAAGTCTAGTAATCTTTCTACTTTTTCTTGTGTTGAACAGTTATTGCTTTTGATTTTAAAACATAAACTCAGAAAGTAGTATATTAAGATATTTAAGATTATAGTAGTAAAATAGCACGTTATTATTAGTAGTTGTGCTAACTGCTTTATGTTTGGGGAAACTGAGGTTCATAGTAGTTATTTTGAAGTGGCTCTTGATGTTACTTTTGTTGATATTTTTAGTATGCCACTGGTCTTTTCATATCTGTTTCCTAATTTTATAATAAGTGTGAAAAACATAAGACTAAAAATATTTTCAATATTACAATCAAATGAAGTTTCCTTTGAGGCAAAACTATGAAAGAATATGGTTAAAAAGATGAACTAGAAATGTAGATGTCACAATAAGCATTTTCCCTTCTAAAATGAGGTTATAGACTTTTCTCATTAATGCTCTCATTCCTCAAATATACCTGAAATTTCTCTTTGGAAATTGCCTGAACGATCGTCATTAGCTTATTTTAAATAAACTTTTAAGGTTAATATTATTTTTTTTAAATAAAAAATTTGTCTGAGGATACATTTAGTAAAATAAACATGGAGAAAATCAATTGATAGTTTTTTCAGAAGTAGCAAGTGGCTTCAAAAGTTAAACAAGAATAGGTGAATAATCAGTGTGAGGTTAAAAGCTAAAGGTGTGGCAAGATTGTGATTTTCCTGTGCGGTCCCAGCAGACAGGAGGAGGACAGATGGCGTCCCCTATCACCCATGGCAGCCTCAACGCGAGAAGTGAATTCCCTCCTGAGGGGACTACTCAGAAGGCTAGCATTCATGGGGTGCTTGATAAACATCGTCAGAAACCCTCTGTGTGACACGAAAAAGTAAAGGGGAGTCAGCAAGTTTATGAACTGGCTTGAAGTCATAACTTTTCTTTCCAAGGGTGATCACTTAAGGGAAAGCCTTCTGGCTTTGACTACAGCCATCAGCTAATGGAAACATTTGAATTGCATGAAGCCTGGAAGAGAGTTTTGGGTGGGACGCACACCAGTGTGATCAGGAGGCTGTTAAAATGAATTTTGCAAAGGAGTAAAAAAATGATTTGCATTAACTACAAGTCTGTTGTCTTGGGGTAAGAATAAATCCCGCAGGGCTCTGAGGAGAGCGCTGGTGTATTGATTTGGGAGTGGAGGTGGAGGCCAAGTGAAAAGCTGTGGTGGTGGTCTGCTGGGAGAGGCAGAGGAGTGGGTAAGTTGTGGGCTTCTACGGAATTTCTTGAAGGAGGGAGGAAGTAGTTAGTCGAGGGGGCAGTATCCTGAGAGTCCCCTGAGACCAACTTGATGTAATTACCCAGTTGGCTTCAGGCACACCGTGGACACACATGGAGAGGGCGGCGTCTGCCTGGAGTTACAGATTGGGAATATTAAGCTCAGGCACTTCCCTGCTTCAGTAAAACCTGTACAGAACGACTGATTTTCATCAGCCATTCAGGAATGAAAGCTATCACTTAATTTCCCAGAGGCAGGATACTGTGGATGTCCCAAATGTCTTGGAATGTGACACTTGTACTTTCTCCTAAGACTTTCATATTAGACATATAAAAGTCAGATGTCTGTTTCACAGAGGATTTAATCTCGGATTTCCAATTGTAGCTGTGACACTGGTTGTTAAATTTCATGACAACTTATTTCGCTTATATTTTAAATTGAGTCCAAGGCAGTCGTTTTTGCAAATGTCAATATGTGAAGGCATAATCATGTTCAGGAAATTTAAGCACTGGGAGATGATTTTAGCTTGGTTTGAGAGGAGAATAAGTTCTGTTTCAAGGTTGACATCATCATGGAGAAGACAAGCCAGGAAAATGTTACACAAACATCTAAATTAAAAAGACCCTTCCAGGTACCTGTTCTGCTTGGGGAAGAGAATTCTTCCATCCAGGAAAAGAAACATGAGCGTCATTCTTTCTGTTTGAGACCATAGCCTTAGCTGGGAAATGGGAAAGAAAAAGAACTGCTCTGTGACCTTGAGTAAGTTCTCAATCTCTTGCTTCAGTTTCCTCATATCTAAAATAAGATTAATAGTATCTATATTATTGGATTTTTGTGAGGATTAAATAAAACACATATAGCACCTTGCATATGTGTACAGTGAATATGTTAAAAAATGTTATGTAAAGTGCTGTTCTCACAGTCCTGAGAGGTAAGTGGCAGTCACCCTCTTTTCCTCTGGGGAGGTGAAGAATCATAGGGTTCACGTCCTTTCCTCATCACCACATATTTACATGATGGTGGGGCTGGGATTCAAACTGAATGCCTTCTGACTACAGAAGTTCATATTCTTCCCACTGCACGTACTTTTTCTGATTATTAACCTATGCTGTATAACTGAGTGAACAGCAAATTCATTAATTCCATTAGTTTTTGTTAAATCTTATGCTCTGGGTCCACTGTGTCTTGGCTGAGTAAGCTTACACATGTTATTTCACCTTGCTGTACCTCAGTTTCTGCATCTGTAAAATGGGAATAAGACATATATCTACATGGGGTTGTGTGAGCCTTAAGTGAGTGGGAACACATGAAGTGCTTCCTCCCATGCCTGGCACATAGTATGTGCTCAAGAAATGCTGGTTATTGTCAATTTTATTCTTAGCACTCTTGTCATTATTGGTTTGGTGTTGGTTCACAGACTCTGTTTTTAGCAGCAGCTTCCAGAACTCCATTTGATTCCTGCTTTGGTGGACATAGTGTGTCTAGCACTACCTGTCTGGGCACCCTCCTTTTTCTGTTAGCCACCAGATTTGCAAAATGTGTGTTTGTTAGGAGCAGGCCAGCATATTCTCTTATGTAATATAGGGAATAGGCACTTGTATTAACTTTTTGAAGTTTGGAAAATTCTGGCCCCAAGGGTTTCAAATAAGGCTCTGTGGACCTGTACATGGTAAGATTACTTTAAGCAGCCAATAAGAATCTTTAAACCAGGGCTTGGGATACTTTTTTTTGTTCAATTGTTAAATTAAGTATAAGATAAAAACAATATTTGATTGAGCAATGAGTAATCCAGTTTACTGAGACACGGTACTCACTTTTAAGTTCTTTTGTTCATTCAACCAGCATTTTTTTTTGGTGAGGAAGGTTAGTCCTGAGCTAACATCCGATGCCAATCCTCCTCTTTTTGCTGAGGAAGACTGGCCCTGGGCTAACATCTGTGCCCATCTTCCTCTACTTTATGTGGGGTGCCACCCCAGCATGGCTTCATAAGCAGTGTGTAGGTCCGCGCCCGGGACCTTGCGAACCCTGGGCCGCCAAAGCAGAGTACACGAACTTAACCGCTATGGCACTGGGCCAGCCCTCAACCAGCATTTTTAAAGTCCCCATTATGTGCCAGACACCATGTTAGACAAACAGGTCCAACCTGCCCTCTCAAATCTTACAGCCTGGGAGCAGGAGTGTGTGTGTGAACGTCTTGTAAACAGATACATTTCAGTATGTTCTGGTGGTTGCAGAGATCATCCCAAGCTGGGAGAAGTCTTGGTTGAAGGCTGAGAATTGAGAAGTTAAGGGTTTTTTTTTTTTTTTTTGGTGAGGAAGATTGGCCCTGAGCTAACATCTGTGCCAATCTTCCTTTTTTTTTTTTGTATATGGGACGCCACCATAGCATGGCTTGACAAGTGGTGTGTAGATCCATGCCTGGGATCCGAACCCACGAACCCCAGGCCGCCGAAGAGGAGCACGCAAACTCAACTACTACACCACTGGGCGGACCCCAAGAAGTTAAGTTTTCAGCTGAAGTTAAGGCATGGGGTTTGGCAGGGAGAAGATGGAGGTGGGTTGGGGAAAAACTGTGAAGTAGCACAGGGCATCGCAGTGGTGTTTCAGGTTGGCAGGACCAGTCGCTGGGTTACTCTTTCCCCGTGAGTGATGTTCTGGGCCTCAAAATAATTAGGGTAAGATTCTGCCAATAGAGCTGTCATCTCTTTCTCTCACCCTCTCTCTCCCTTCCTTCCTCCCTATCTCCCTCTGATTTTAATGTGATCAACTAAGCTGTCTTTTATGAACTTATTTTTTAACCGCTCAAACACGCTAGCCCTATGCATATGATAGAGTTCCTTCTCTCTCTTTCTCTCCTGCTTTCCTTCTTCCCTCCCTCCCTCCCTCCTTCCTTCCTGCCCCTTCCTTCCTTCCTTTCCCTCCCTATGAACATGGAACTTGGTTAATAATTTAAGCTGCTATAGTGGTCTTATTCCTGATCTTATTTTTACATATAAAGCAAAAATAAAATTGAGGCCTTTTAGAAATAAATACACCAACACCTAGCCCGGTTTCAGGCACATAGTGAGCATTTTAAAAATGTGGGTTGAATGAAAGAACCTAAGTAAAGGTTACAAACTCTTTCACAGATTCTTATTGGCAGCTTAAAGTAATCTTGCCATATACAGATCCATGAACACTGAAACTCGTGAGACCAAATAAGGTTCATATTTAAAAATTTTCCAGATTTTAAAAGTAATACAGTGCATATAACATATATTATGTAACATCTCCAGTAGCAGCACCCGATATTCAAGTGCATTAATATTTTTTTTTGTAATGAAACTTATGAATGTTCACATGGGATAAATAAGGACAATACATAGCATCAAGTAAGTTCAGATCCGGTTTTGTCGCTAATTGGGTTTTCACCAAACTTACGTACTTTTGGTTTTCAGAGCTTTTGGGATTTGGGAATTGTGGATAAGGAATCATGGACCATAGCAGCTCTTTGCAACTACTGTGTGCTTACGTTGCTGCTAGCTGTTGTCCAGTCTGCCTTTACAAAATTGAATTCCACTGGGTTAGACAGAGTGGCTATCAATATCATTTTTCTTCTGTTTCCTGTAGGAAATCTATATTTCTTTTATGCTCTGCTGTCAAAAAGAAAGTCAGAGGAAAATTTGTCTTTGGTCTTCCCTCTGGGTGCCTGTGTTAGATCCTGATTAGCTGTCTTTCAATTATAAAAATATTCCTCTTGGCCACCCCGTTTCTTGGTCACTCTCCTGGTCCCTCTCCTCCTTTATCAGTGCTCGAAGAATATGACATTGTTCCTTGTTTTTAACAACTTGGGTTTGGCCTGGTACAAATGGATTCTTAAATCAACAAGAGCATATCTGTTTTTCTTCTGAACATTTAAAAATATTTTGAACATGAACCAGATTGTAAAGACTAATTTACTTGTTTTTTTTAATAATTTTTATTTATTTTTTTCCCCCAAAGCCCCAGTAGATAGTTGTATGTCATAGTTGCACAGCCTTCTAGTTGCTGTATGTGGGACGCGGCCTCAGCATGGCCGGAGAAGCGGTGCGTCGGTGCGCGCCGGGGATCCGAACCCGGGCCACCAGCAGTGGAGCGCACGCACTTAACCGCTAAGCCACGGGGCTGGCCCTAATTTACTTGTTTTAATATAGAGAGATAATGACTTCTAATGGCTTCATGTCTGTAAAGGGCTGTGATCCCATGAATGGTTCCAGCCTCATCTGTTTCTGCCTCATTCCTCTTCCACTGGCAGTTTCCACCCTCGCTTTTAAATACTCTCGGGGGCTCTCTTTCCTACCATCCCATCTCTATTTCTGTTACCTGCTACCTGTGCTACTTAGTACTTTTTAACCAATTATATTGACTTTGAGTTATTTTCCCCTACAGACTGGGTATCTGTGGGTGTTGTCTTGGACAGTCAGTTGCCAATCTCGAAAAACAGTTGCCTAGCAGGCGTGCTGCCTCTTCCTCACTCTTCGCGTCAGGCTTTTCTGGGATTCTGCTCACATATGCAGACACTTAAACTTCTAGTTTCGTGGCTGTTGCAGAGAATTGGAGTTTCTGGGCAGCTGAGAGCTAGATGTCTGAGGTGCTGCTATTTTTAGGAACATTTATATGCATGTGAACAGTTTTGATCTGAAACCAAGGCTAACTATGAAATCTGAGAGAGTGAAAAGATTCCCATAAAATTCCAGGTGATTCTTAGTTCTTTTCATGGTATGTATATAAGAAGTGTTTTTCTACGTTCTTCTTGATAATAGTAAAAGATTTCTTCTGTATAGATATTTCATAGGAGACTTTTGGGAATTTATGAATCATAACTGTATCCTGGTAATTTTACTTTAGAAATATTATATGCTTAGAGTAATTCAGATAACTCAGTCTTTTGAAGGTTCTCTACGTGTTACTGCCTTTCATATTTGAGAAAGGATTTGGAAAGGATTGTTCTCTGGGTGTAAAGAGACCAATATGTACTGCAATTGTTTTCACACAGCATTGTCATTTCCTACCAGGGACTCTCCCCTTTAGACTTAGGGTCAGAACGGAAACATTATTGCTTAAAAGAGCCACCCCATTCCTGAGTGCAGTTTGATAGGTCTTTGTAAACAAACTTCTTCAGCCTTGCTGAAATTAGTGGAAAGATCTAGGCCCTCCCATTTCCAATTTACAGTTATGAGCAATTGTTGTTGGTTTCCCTTTCATTTAAAATAATCATTATGGGTAAGAAGCTAGGTAAAAAAATTATATTCATTTATACTCTTGGTACATAAAAGCACACCTGCTTGATGTTTCTGTTGAAATTCCAGTTAACAGGCAACTCCCTGAGGCCATGGGTGAAGATGTGACGCGTTAGTCTCTACCCCCAGGGCCTGCACAATTCCTGGGCACAGAAAAAGGCATCCAGTTCACGTTAGGTGAATCAGTGAATGCATAATCGTTGGTACCTCCTGATTCCACCTGATAATCAAAGCAAGTGGCCAGACCTAAGTGATTTTATGTCTGAGCATTTCTTGGAAAGTTTGGAGAGGGAGATGTTTTGAAACTGATGGCTTGAGATAATTTGCATTTTTGGAGAATTTCCATTGCTCTTTCTACTCCTTTCCTCTTTCCACCTTGAACTGCCAGGTCTTCCTGTGTGCACTATTCAGTTCTTCCAACTCAAAGGAAGGCCAAATCTTGTGTGTTTTAAGTACCACATAGTTTGTCTTCAGAGTAAATCTTCCTTTGCCAAGCTCACAAACGATGGATTTTGTTTTCCTTCTGCCTGGGGGTCAAGAGAGTGGGCAGTTTTGTATTTATCAGTCCGCGTGGCCATATCCTCCCTCCTACCCTATTGCCCTCTCCCTGTTGTATGCAAGAAATCAGTTGGTCTGGTGCAGTGACCTCCACTGGGTCAGACACAATTCTGGAAGCCTTTGTACACTGATTTCCTTAAATAAGTGGAAGGTAAAATGTTTGAAAGCAGGGCAGCTGTGGGCTGTTCCAAAACATCCATGTTGGTTGTTTGCTTTTCTGGATTTTAACAAAGGAGCTTTTGCCAGAAGACCTTTGCACTCCTGCTCAAACAACCCCCCAAATTACAAAAATACATAACAAAAATAAAACAGAAGCCAGACTTAAGGTTATCTTACCAAAACAGGACTCTTTCCTTCTTTAGATTGTACAAACAAATGAGTTCCCCAGTTAAGTTTCAATCAATCATTCCTGATGAAGTCAGTGCAAATTTGCGTTATCTTTAACTTATACCACATTGTCTAGTCCTCAGGGCTTAGTTCTGTTTCCTTACGTTGTTTACCCACCAAATGGTGAGTCCATTTGGAAGAAAATAATTTACTGGTTTTTTTTTCCTCCCCATGTGTTCAGCAATTAGAAAAAAAAATTCTCAAAAAATCTGTTGGGGAATAATAAGCAATTTTCCTTGGGTGGTCTTAACAGCTCAGTGGCTAGATTGCTCTGGAATTGAGATTCTCAAAGGTGACCTCTTGGCAGGGCAGGGGGAATGTTGATTTTCTAATCTTTGGGAGGGAAGGGGATGTAGCAATGGAGAGAGACAGTATGGAGTAGTGGTAAAGAACAGAACTCTGAAGCCAGTCTACTTGGTTTTGAATCCTGGCTCTGCCTCTTACTAGCAGTGGACCTTGGGCAAGTCACTTAGCCTCTCTGTGTCCTATCTGTATAATGGGGATAACAATAGTATTTACCTGATGTTATGGTGATTAAACAAGTTAATATTTCTAAGGCACTTAGATGAGTGCCTGACACATAGTAACTGCTATTTAAGTGTTTGTTAAATAAATTAAAAATAACTTGAGATGGAAAAATGCTGGGAGAGATTAGTGTCAAGAACTCCAAGGGAGGGAGTTGATTTCAAATGAGAAGAGATCATTGGCAGGGATAGAAGTGACAGAGAAAGCAAGTAGTTGAGGATCAAAAGGGTAAACAATAAGGTGGCCATTTGGAGATCTTAAGTGGCTTCTAACTACTCAGCTGTGGGGTATTCAGCAAGCCGCTTAACCTCTCCATCTGCAAAAGGTGACAAATGGCTGGCTAGATATTCTTTTAGGTTTGCTCCAGCTCCAGAAATCCATGGACCTGGCTTCCATTTTTAGTGAAATGCTAGGAGCAGAAGCTAGACTCTGGTTTCCGGTAGGATTAAAGAAAGATGATAGAGTTCACACCTGCTATCTAAGTCATTTCCTGAGTGTGAATGAGAAAAGAGCATCATTGAGGGCAAGGCTGAGGCTTGGAGGCATGGAATTGAGTTGTTTGATAAAGATCATTGCTCACTGCAGCCCTAAGACTTGCATGGGTTTCTTGCATGTGTTCTTCCTTTCCCCTCTCAAGCATTTGGTTCCATCCCCCCCCCCCTTTTTTTTGACCTTTTCTCTTTCTAAGCTGCACGTGAAAGGACCTCATTGTTTGAAATCTCTCTACTTGAGAAGGAAGAAAGTGGTGTGCTTACGATGCTAGCTGCAACATAAATAGCAGGTGCAAATACTCCAGATGAGTTCCAGCAAAGGGAGAGTGCTTAAGTGGCTGTGCTGAATTCTTTCTGTCTAACTTGATAGCATATTTTTGATATTATGGTCCATCTGCACAACATTTTCTCATGTGTATTTTTGGCGGGGAGGGTTGCTTTATTGTTTTCATTTTCCCCTTGGGCTCTTTAAATATTCGTATACTACAAAGCAGCATTTGGGTTTTTTTTTTTTGCTTCTAGTGCTCTGACCCCTGGGTTATTTGAATATAAATTTACTATGTTTAGCCATTGAGTGAAGGGTACTTGTTTCTGAGGAACAAACCTGTTATTCTGGCATAAGATATGCCAACAGACTGTTCTCTATAGATTTTAGTATCTTTGAGAGGTGATGCTGACAACAGTGGCATTTGGCAGCATGATGCTTTATTCAAATAAATATCCAACTTGGTTGTATTAATGTTTGTATCAGCTATGGTAAGCACAGTGTTCTTAGATTTGAACCGTAAAAAATTATGAAAGAAGGACAATGAGTTCATTGGGAATGGTCCTTCCACCTATAGTCTTCAAGTTTTCCTTTCTTGATTTTTCTTCATTAAAGTTTGAGTCAGCATTTTTTTTATCAGTCATGCCATACTGGGTTATGCTACAGTAACAGACAACACTCAAATCTCAGTTCTTAAAACAACAAAGTTTTCATTATTGTGTATGTTACATAGCCATTGAGGGCAGGCTTCAGGACTCATGTAGATGCAGGTTGATGGAGTCCTCTGCATCTGGAATGTTGTCAGTTACCATGGTGAAGGGAAGGAAACATGGTGAATCGTGCACCACATCTCGTGGGATTTGGCCTAGAAAGTAATATTGTTTCCACTCACATTTCATTGGCCAGTCAGTGCAATGCAAGTCAAGGCAAGTCCAATGGCCATGCCAAACTTCAAGTGGGCAGGAAAGCATAGTCTTATCATGTTCTTAGAGGGAGGAGAATCAGAAATATTTGGTGAATAGCACTAACTGCCTACCATAGACTTTACATAAGCCAGATACCGTAATGGATGCGAGGGATACAAAAATGAATGGAGTGTGGCTTGGTCCTAGAGAAATTACATTTTTTTTTTTTTTTTTTTGTGAGGAGATCAGCCCTGTGCTAACATCCGCCGATCCTCCTCTTTTTTTGCTGAGGAAGACGGCCCTGGGCCAACATCCGTGCCCATCTTCCTCCACTTTATATGGGACGCCGCCACAGCATGGCTTACCAAGCAGTGCGTCGGTGCGCGCCCGGGATCCGAACCAGCGAACCCCGGGCCACCACAGCGGAGCGCGCGCACTCAACCGCTTGCGCCACCGGGCCGGCCCCGAGAAATTACATTTTTGGGAAACAGCTTTCTATAGGAATTTCAAAAATATAACGAGGAAGCTGAGGTAGTTTAAAAATGATCTTGTTATTAAAAGAGATTGGGAATGTTTCCTTTATCATCCCATTTCTCCAGTTTTTATAATTATTTTCCAAAAGTTATAAATAGCTATGAAATAATCTACAGAACTGAAATCTGGTTAAGAAAAATTGGCTTTACTTAATTTTATGTAATTTTTGTGTCCTCCTTTGAGTCTTTATGAAACACACAGTTTTTGTGTTTTTGCCATGCTTTAGCAGTCTAAAAAATAGAATGTGCCTAAGGAGAATAACTTCTTTATTCCATGCTGGCTGAAAACTCAGACAAAATTCCATTGAAAGCTGATTGGTTTTCTTCTGTTTTCCCTATGTGTCCTTCAGTGCTGAAATTAGAAATAAAACAGCATTATGGCTTCATAACTGACAGTGTAGCAATTCTGTACAATACACAAGCAAATTTGTCTTCTAAGATATCAGACATCTGTCTAGAGTTGGTGCTGACCTTCTAAACTGCAACTGAATGTCCAGATTGTTATTTCTCTGTCCTCCTCAGAGGCATTTCCAGTGCTGGGTTCACAGCCCTATGCTTCTTGTCTGCTTCCTAGTAGGTTATGGGTTGTTTCCTAGAGTCTAGACATGAAATGAAAAATGATTATGTAATCCATTTCCTGTTCATCTCTGCAAAATTCAGAGGAAGGTGTTAAAGCTTTGAGACATACCACCTTCTCCTACTTGGTAGAAAGAGCAGATGTTCAGGGCTCTATAGACACGGGTTGAAATCTTGGCCAGCCTCTTGCTACCTGTAGAACCTTGGGCAAGTTGCTTAATCTCTTTAAGTCTCAGTTTCCTTCTCAGTAAAATGAGGAACAGAAGAACAGTTTCAAAGGGTTCTTGTGAGAGTTAAGTATATGGTTTGTATAAAATGCCAACAATGTCTGACATGTAATAAGCACCCAATAAATATTCCCTATTGGCACCGTGCTTACTGGTTTTCAAAGGATTTCATCGCATTTTATCTCATGGGAATAAATCAAGGAGGTGAAAGGCATACAGCTGAATTAGTTTTCCATTAACTTGCCAAAAAAAAAAAAAAAAAAGGACTTTGAATTCTCTTGGAGTCACAGCTGTCACAGTTGACATAGCAGAGATCTCATTAAATTATGGCGTGTGTCTGGTTTCTTCTCTGTTCCCGTTTCTCCTCAGTCATCATCTTGTTAGATTCCATACAGACTGAGTCCCTCTGACTACCTTTCTTAACTTATAAATCTTTTCTCGTGCTCTTTTGAGTTTTGAGTGATTACTTTAGTTAGCAATGATTAAGAGCTGAGGGGATTGGTGCCAATACTATAAGAAAAGAAAACAAACTTTAATAATTTTAATAATAATGGCTGACACTAATTGAATCTGTGCTTGGCTCCTAATTAAAGTTTTTTTCATATGAAATCATGGTTAATGGTCCCTCAACCCTGTTAGGTAGCTATTCGTATTATTTGTATATTACAGATGAAGAAATTCAGTCTAGGAAGTTAAGTAATTCACCCGAGGCAACATACTTAGTTAATGCCAACAATCACTGTTCCTGGAATTTGAATCCAGGACCGTTTGACTTCAAAATAGCGTGTTTTCCTCCACTGAGCTCTATTGTACAGACAAATGTGAGTTCAAAACAGGGAGGTTATATTCCTGGCTGATGAATGCTGTGTGAACACTGCTTGAGTAGGTTAATCGTGGCAGCTAAAAATAGCAGGGCGTCTTTTTGCCTTTTTGTACAGTCTATACTTGCTTGTCTGGGCGACTTTAAAATATAAGTGTGCTGCTGCTCTTGCTTCCTGACAGAGGGTTTTGAGACCTGGAAGCCTGTCCTTTGTGTAACTCTCCATATGTAACTTCAGATTTTGTGTATGTGTGGCCCCTCCTCTGCATCCATAATGGAAGTGTTAGTAATGGACAAGAGAAAAGGGTAAAGATGGAAAAACAAATAGGGTGCCGTTTCCTGTCTGAATTACTCCCTCATTTTTCTCATCCCTGACAAATTTCTAAACAAATTGGCCTAGTAAGTAAATCCAGGGGTCCTCTGTCCTGGTTTGGAATAGTATCATTTGGGCCTGGCTTTGCTGTCAGTTTTCCATTTAAAAACATTTCCTAAATGTTAAAGACTTGGTGACAGCTATTGATTGGGACTTTTACTTTGGATTATGAGGCTTACTTGGCTGGACACCATTCTTAAATGATAGTGATCTTTCATGACTTAAAACCTCGTTGCTAAAATATAGGGCAGTTGGGAGATCTTAAGAGGATCAAGTTCCTATTACAATTTTTTTTTTAGTAGGCAGTGGAGGCTGGTGCATAATTTTCTAATCTAGTTTCATGGTCCTTTTGATCAACCCCAAATAAAACTGAACAAGACAGCATCTCTCAAAGGGTTAATACCCTGGAATTTCACACTTAACAATTGGCATTATGTCCTCTGCATTCTTGAGGAATTTTCTCACTGATGTCAAAAGACTTTGGTTTCTTATGCAAGACAGTGGTCCAGCGACTTTGCATATCACATTCTTTTAATCGGCAGGGAAACCCCTGCATTCTAATTGGGGAAGAAATAAAGTAGTGTAAGTGGTTCTTTGGCTACAGAGGAATTAAATGAATGAGTGCATTTAGTTAAAAAATAAAGCACAACAAAACTCTTGCAAATGAGTGGGCACTCTGTTGAAATGACTGCTGACCACGTTTTTGTCATTTTGTATTTGTCTTACTACTGTGTCACTGTGATCACATTTCTTAGGAAACACTTTAATATATTTGTATAGTTTGTTTTCCTATTTTTCTGACTGCTTTAGGGTAAGAAACCACTCCAAACTTAGTGGCTTAACATAACAACAATTTATTATTTCTCAAGATTCTCTGACTTGACTAGCTCAGCTGGGCAGTTCTGTACCATGTGGTGTTGGCAGGTCAGTATATTCAGCCAGTGTCAAGGCTGGGCTGGAAGATCCAAAAAGTATTCTCCCACAAATCTGGTACCTCAGTGTCTCTCCTCACACCCTCTCTACCTGGCTAGTTTGGGCTCCCTCATAGCATGGTAGTCTCTGGGAGCTGAACCTCCTCAGGTAGCTGGCTTCCAAGAGAGAGAAAGCAGAAGCTGCCAGTCCTCTTAAGGCTAGGCATGCAAGTCCCAGAACATTACTTCTACCATATCCTATTGGTCAAAGGAAGTTACAGAGTCACATCCAGGTTCAAGCGGCAAGGAAATAGACCCCACCTCTTGATGGATAGAGAGGCATGTGTTTAAAAGGAGGGAAGGAATTGATGGCCAAAATTAGACAGGTAGAGGGGAGTACTGAGGACAGAGGGCCTTGTCCTGGCTGATGGAAATGCCAAAGACAGAGGCAAGTTTTGTCCCACTTCCTGTTTAGGGTTCTGGGCAGAGACTGCTACATGGAGTAACTTAGTGCTAACTTGGAAGGGGTGCACAGCAACATAAGAGGACAAAATGCTGAGTTCAGGTGGAGGGAGGCCTCAGGTGCACTCACAATCCTCTCTCAGCTCCTATGTGGTGGCAGAAGGAGCTAGAAGTTCTTGAATTCTTTCAAGTGAGGACTCAGAGGTAGCTGAGTGAAGAGGCAGTCGGCTTAGACCAGGAGCTGGGTGGGGCGTGAGACGCAGAGCTGGCTGTAGCACCCCTGGAGGTCTGCTAGTGGCAGCCCAAGGCCCTGACCACCAGCTGTGGATGTCAGCAGCAGATGCCCGTGGAATAACCAAGGTCGGAGATCTAGCTGGTCTCATTTCCATGGCCCCTAGGCCAGGCAGCAGCCCATACTAGCCACTTTGCAGCAGTAGGCAGCTAGGATCCAGGGACACCATTTGATTTGTGTTCTCCATCTCCCTTATCACCATAAAAATGGAGACATACCCTCTCTCTCTGTGCACCTAGTTACTATCTTGGAGATAAGCAGGAGGAGTTTGAGAAATCTGAACAACTGATCATGATGCCTAAAAAGACTGAAACTAAAGGCACTGTTTAATTTATTACATTGGACTAAATATTTGCCAGATTTGTCTATGTTAGTTCTCCCTCCTTCTGGTAGTCTGATAATGGCCTCCCAAATATGTTCATGTCCTAATCCTTGAAACCTCTGAATATGTTATCTTGTATGGCAAAAAGAGACTTTTAAGTCTCTCTCTCTCTCTTTTTTTTTTTTTTTGGTGAGGAAGATTAGCCCTGAGCTAACATCTGTTCCCAATCTTTCTCTTTTTTTTGCTGAGGAAGACTGGCCCTGGGCTAATATCTGTGCCCATTTTCTTCTTCTTTGTACGTTGGATGCCTGCCACAGCATGGCTTGATAAGTGGTGCATAGGTCTGCGCCCAGGATCCGAACCCGCAAACCCTGGGCCACTGAAGCGGAGTGCACGAACTTAACCACTATGCCACCGGGCTGGCCCCTTAAGTCTCTTTTTTTTTAAAGATTAATTTAAAGATCATGAGTTGGGGAGATTATCCTAGATTACCTGAGTAGGCCCAGTGTAATCACAAGTTTTCCTTGTAAGAGGGAGATAGGACGTCAGTGGCAGAAAAAGGAGATATGCTGATGGAACCAGATGTTACAGTGATGCACTTTAAAGATGCAGGAAGGAGCCGTGAGCTAAGGAATGCAGGTGGCCTCTAAAAGCTGGAAAAGGCAGGGGAAGCTCCTTTGAAGGCTGGAGAAGGAACGCAGCCCTGCCGACACCTTGATATTAGACTTCTGACCTCCAGAATTGTAAGAGAATAAATGTGTATCATTTTAAGCCACTAAACTTAATGTGGCAATTTGTTACAGCGTCATTGGGAAACTAATTCACCCCTCCCACCTCCATCCAGCCAAAGTCACTTAGAAACATTGAAACTACAATCTTTTTGTTCATGTGAGTGCAGAATAAAGCTAGAATTAGCTTTTTTTCCCCCATTCATTCTCTGATTGTGATATTATTTCTATTTGGTAAATAAGAAAATTGAGGAGTAGGGAGTGAAGGTCAGTAGCTTTGTCCACATTGAATGGTTAATGATTGACCAGGATTAGAACTCAGTTCTTTCAGAGCCTTAGAGAAGCTCTCTGGGAATGTCATGCAAGAGCATGGTCTTGTATCAGAATATATCAAGTAGTATGTATCAAGTAGAAATCTATCTATAGAATAACCTTTCAGGATCTCAAAAATCCTATCTTAAAAGTCCTATGTTGTAGCAACTTAACTGACATGATGCTTCCTAGAAATAATATGAAGACATTTGCCTACTACATGACTAACTGAGCCACTCATCCTTACTTTTAAGACTTTAATTTACTCCTTAAGAAATAACCAGTATACCATATTTACTCTACTTTGTTAATGATATAGGCAGTCTTTAGTTCATTTACAATTTTTCAGAAAGTTCAGTTGTTCGAATTTCCCTTGGTGGGAAAGTTCATAGAGCCATAAGAATAGCTCTTCAAACTTAGTTTTTTTATTAAAAAAACATTCTGATATCTAAATTAGGAATCTTTGTTCTATCTTTGGAGGTGATGGTGGTGGTGGTGGTTTGAGCCTCTTGTTTCCTCACCTAGATAGATCTAGGTAGCTGGACACCAGGATTGTTCACTCTGCTCTTCTCCATCCGCGTGGCACCACTGAACATTTGCCTGAACGTGGGCATACCTCCAGGTTGAGCTTTTCTGATTTAACAAAGGTGAGCGGTTGTCCCCACTGGCAGATTGGGATTGCAGGCTTACTCAGGGCCTGCGCATGAGTCTGGGTCACTCAGAAATAATATCCATATGTTGGGGACAGCTTGTGTTAAGAATAATCTTTGTGAGCCAGTTAATACTGCGAAAGATTTTTTCCTAACATTGTCATTGTGCTATTTGCAGCACAAGTTCCAACAAAACAGCTTTTCCATTTTACCATCGGGATTGTAGAGGCAGCTTGTAAAGTAATTAAAATGATGGTGCCAGGGCAATCTGTGTGAGAGATGCTATCAGCACTGGAAATGGAACTCAGACACTTCTACATTTCTCTGCATAAGCTTTAGTCACACCCAAGGAACTTTAGTATGTGTTTCAGTGCTTTGTTTGTAGAGGGTAGAAAAGTCAGATTTGGCCAGTGTCCAGGTATATATTGGAAATGTGGAGCTACTAAAAAAATCCACTAAGAAGATATATTATAAAGTGGAAAATTAGGGTAAAAATACATGGTTTCTGGCTGGTCTTCCACACTTCCTATCTGAAACGTGAATTCCTTAATCTAAAAATGAAAGCCATCGCAGAGTCCCCTAGGTAACATGTCAAATACTGTCACCGACCTCGGATCCTTTAGTTATGCTCTTTGTTATTTCTGAATGTGAGCCCAACACAGAAATCTTCTCTTAAGAAGGATTTCCAGAAGGGCTACTGTAGCTGTGTGCATGCTTTAGAATAAAAGTAAATCCATTTCTCGCTTAAGAAAAAAAACAAAAAACCTAGTTTGTGTCCATGAAAAATATCTTCGCATGTCTAGACAGTAGTGCTGGTCAGTTGCCTTTTATAAGGAAAGGATACAGAAAAACTATTATTCTCCGCAGAAACCTTGTAAGGTTCCGTGTGACCCAAGTGACCTCTCACTCAACTAGTGTAACAGGAGCCAGGAGCGTGCAAGGAGCCTGAGCTTGACGACTGATGTTATAAATTAGGCCTGGCATTATGGAACTTTCCTGTTTTTGGCCAGCAGCTTCTCAAGGGCTCTTGCTGATTGTCCTACAGTTTGAGAGTGAAAAATTTCAGAACCCGTGTGGGTAGTGTCACTGACATATTCTTAAATTTCCACCCAGATGGCATTTGTAACAAATACGAACTCTGTAATGTCATTAACTTAAATAAAAGAAGGAAGAATTAAAGCATAATTTTACAGGCAAAAATTGCATAGAAGGATCAAAAGGGAATATTTATTTGCTAGTTGCTTTTGCCAGAAATTGTGCTCAGAGTGTTGCAGATGGGCTTCACAATAATGAGAAAAGTTTTTTGTTTTTGTTTTTCGTTTACAGAGTGGCCAGAATGGCCTTATGCATGCTAGTTAGAAGTTATCTGTGTGTTTCCCTCTATTTTCCACATAAAGTTTTTTGCCCTTGCTCTCCTGGACATCTTCTTCCATGTTTATGAATGTCAGTCTTTAAAGCTGTCCCGGAAAGTTGTTTTTAGCTCTTCAGCTGTTGTTGGATGGAGTTGAGAAATTTTTGCTTTCACAATGGCCCAAAGCAAATTGTCACATGTGGTTAAGTCTGAACCCCACAGCTACCACAGGATTATCATACCCACATCCAGTCCATTGTGCACGGAATTTGTCGCCAAAATATTTTCTACCTGGGGTGTGAGAAGGTGCTGGGACACTCCCTGTATTACTGCAGGATAACTCTTGTCCCAAACAGCTGTCAGCTTGTTCACACAGCTGTGGAACAAACCACAGCCAAAGCATATTCAAGTGTGTGACTGGCCTTCATATTGGACACATGTTGAAGTTGTTGGCCATTTCACGACCTGGGGAGGAAGCAGCTTGTTTAACAGAGACACAACCTCCTGCATCCAGATCTGCTCAGATGAGAGAACTGAGGTTCGGAGTGGGTAAGTAACTTGCTCAGATCCCATGATCAGGTGAGTGGTAGAGTGAGAGGACTCATTCCTGGGTCTGTCTGACCCCAATGCCTGTGTTCTTTGTTGAGGGGCTTCACAAACATCTGTGCTGAAGGACTAATTTTTTGTTTTGTTTTGTTTTTTTAAATTTCCAATGCATTGACATACTGTACATGTTGTATTACACATTGTAATCCTGATTGTACACAATTAGTACACAACTTGCATCACGTGCAACTCACCCAGGCCAGTTGGCCAGCACCAAAACAGATTTACATCCTGCTCACCAAGATGAGTCGTCCGATCACATTCTGGTTGTGGTGGCGATGTCAAATTGCTGGGAAAGTTTCTAAACGCTTATTCTCCATTCCTGTAATTTGTGATGTCATGGACAGGTAATGATCAATTCACAAGTCACACTTTGAATGATGGTGTAAGGGTGTAAGGGTGAGGGGAGCATATGTCAGGGAAAAGCCAGCCTCTGACTAAAAAGAGAAGCATTGAGAGGAAAGCTGAATATGTGGAAGATGGACCCTTCAGCTGGCAGATGATATGGTTTTCCGTATTCTCTCCAGGACAAGCCTGAACTCCAGCAGGTCATGCTTTCATTCAGTATACCCAGGTTATTGCTCTCAAGTCAGATAGGAACACATTGCAACCTCCTCTGCAGGAGAAACACCAAGTGATTCTAATACCCACAACAAAATTTCCATGTAGGGGTGGGTGGGGGCCTCAAAAAGGGGAGGGCATCAAAACACTGATCCTTGCAGAAGTTTCCCCCAAAGTCTTTGTTAATTCACTTGGCAATTTGTTCAACTCATGTATTGAGCATCTCCTATCTACTAGGCACCTTAGTAGATGCCTCATGATTAAAGTGGTGTTTCTACACCTTGTGGTTTACTGCTGCTGGAGGAAGGGAAGAAGAGGAAGACACTTAAGTATCATTAAATAAACTGTAGTATTAATTTTGTTATTAGTTGGTCCTGTATAAATAACAATTTTAAGAAAATGTTTAATGCTTAATTATATCCTTTACAGGTGATTAGGTAACGATATTTGTAGTAATTTTACTTTTTAAGGGTATTCGTTAGGAAACTAGCATCCAATTAGAACAATGTTTCTATGGGAAAATCACATCTTGCTGAAATATTTTTGACTTCAACACTACTCAAGAATAAAACCTGTCAGATAGAAGTGTGAAAACTTCCTGTACTTAGCAGAATGATTTGTTATGTGAGCCAATACTGGTTAAATGGTGCAATATGGTACCATTTGGGTTTCTTTGGCCCAAGACGTCATAAACAATTGCCTAGAATTTTAGAATCTACAAAATAAAGAAAAAATACCACTGTGTACTTTGGTAATATAGGCAGACCTAATTCTATGGTAACTAAGTATAAAAAAAATTAACAAAGTTCTCAAAAGCCTTTATAATAATATGATGTGGCAGAATAAAAAGTTTTGTCCTAAGTCCTTGACTCTCATTGTTCACAGATTCTTTTCCTGCATATTAGATTTCACTTCTGTCTCATGATTTGGAGGTCTATTTCACTTGATGCTCAGTGTGTAGTTGTTAATGACTTCAGTCCCTCTTCCCACCGCTTCTTTGCCTTGGAAAGTCAAGGATGACATGGATTGCTAAGGATTCTTAATTCAGTTGATCTCTTGAATTGAAATTAATTTACTAGGAGAAAATATGGAAATGCATATCTAAATTATTATAGAAATCAATGAAAAATGAAGTTTGCTTCAGTTTTAATGAAAAATGAAGTCAATCAGCTTCTTTATAAATAAAATCTATTAGTAATATCTTAAGTAAAGATCTAATTAATATATTTAAAAAAAATACTAGTATTTGTTTTAGATTCCTTGGCTCAGTTCTCTTTCTCGCTCTTGGTTTTTGAGTTTCTATAGAGAAAGACTTAAAAACTTAGGGTGTGCTGTCTCTCAAATCTGTTATTTTTTCACTTTGCAAAAGGCGTCATTGTGTCCTGGTTTTAATATGAGGGAAAATGAAGGTGGGGGTGGAATTTGTATTAAATATTTGGAATTTTTCTTCTTCCCCACCCCCAATGTCTAAAATATGCATGGGATTTGGAGAACACATTAGAAACAAGATCTTTCACAGATATTTTAAAAATACATTTCTAAATGGTGAAGAGTTCTGTTTTCTGAATAGTGCTATTTCATTTAGAAGCCTTGGTTGCTAAGTTGAATGTAATAATCTCTATTTTTCTTTTCCTTGGGTTTTATTTTCATTTCTTGAAGAATGAAAGACCTTTTATAAAAAAATTAATACTAAATATCCACTTTGCTAATATAAACTCATTTGCTAGTATAAACTAATAATAGTATAAGCTAAAAATATATTAATTTTACAGTTTTTTTGTGGGATTTCTGCTAAGGAATTGAAAGTAATTAGAATCAGAAGTAGTTTTGCTTCTTTGTCTCTTTCTCTCCCTAAACTCTTGGGTTAGTGGGGACATGGAGACCATACATGAAACAAGAGACATGGTGCTTTCTCTTAGACATTAATTTTAAAATAAAAGAGGACAGATGGGCCAGAACAGACCACCAAAAAGCATTTTACAAAAGATAGGAGTTAGGCCGTTTTGGGTTAGTGTCTATTTTGCTCACTATTGTACACATGCTTAGCATATTCCCTGGCACATGCATGGCTCTCAGTATATATTTGTGGAGTGAATGAGTGAAGGAAGAAATTGGATCTATAACTGACCAATTAACTGACTGATTTCAGTGATAGTTGAGAATTTCATTTGTGTGGATCACCATTGGGGGTTGAAATCAATTTTTATTGATCATTTATTTATTTTCCAAATAAACTTTGTACTCATTTTGGTTGACTGTATTGATGAGAGAAGAGACTCTAACACCCAGAAGTCCAAATATAGCTTCTCACAAAAGCACTCATGTTATAGTGATGCAACATGGAAATAATAGCAGATTGAGTTTAAATCATTTAATCGGCACACACCTCCTTCCCTCCTCACTCCATTTTATCACAGGTAATTAGGTTATTAGACATAAGTAGTTTAACCAGGATAAACAATAATTGCTGGAAAACTACAGTTTTTAATTAGAAGAAAGAAATTGCTAAATAAATGGAAGGGAAAAATACGAACGTGTTGTGTTTGGTGATTCTTTTTGTGTAACTCTTTGTTTAGCAATTCAGGAAGTGACTTAAATTTTGCCTGCCAATGTTTGATGCTAGATTTTTATCAAAGGAAGGGTCATATCGTTTTTCATGTGTGTTTAGTTAGAGATTTGTTTAAATGGAAACATAAGCTAGCAAGCAACAGTCTCACTTTGGGAACAAGTTCCCTCGTGGAAGCTTTGTGTCTCGTGCTCCAGTGTAAAAAGAAAAAAAAATCGTATTGGATGTCTTTTTCTTTCTGCTCTGGAGAGTGCATCAAATGTGACCAACACAGACCACCTGTGAGACTCAAAATTGCTTTTCCTGAATCTATGTAGAATTAAATAACAACATTTGATTATAGTATTTAAAGCAAATTAAGGAATATTCGGATGAATCCGTGGATAAACACATTTAATAGTAGTACGGACCTTGCTCTTATTGCAAATAGATTATTATCCAGTGAAACCATTCTTCTTTCATGTTGTAAAGCTTTCCAGATTTCAGGAAGCCGGGGCAGCTGTATTTTTCAAAACCTTCACATGTGGTCCAAAAGCACCATTTCCTACAAAATGGAGATCTGTTAATGTACAGTATATGTAAGCAACGGCTAAACTCTTTTCTGAAAACATCAGAAATACACCTGGTGAAGGAAAGCTCTTCTGCCAGATAAAATGGAATGTTCTCAGTTAACCAAGGGAACAGCTTGGGTGAGAGAGACTCACAGAGCAGGTGCTGCTGGGCCTCTAATTCCAGCGTGCAAAGGACATGAGGAGATTTGCCTGGCGTCAAGGGTGGTGAACTATTAATATGAGCAACTTAGCAATTTCCTTCTAGGTTGCTTGCTTTGTCTTGAGGAATGTACCCACATAAAACTGATTGACTCAAGGAAATGCAAGCTGACTAGACCTAACTAAAACTGATGGATAGAAAAGGCTGCATCTGCCAGAGAAAACCCTCTAATCAGAGACAATGCAGATATTTCTGTCTGGATAGCTTTCTCAGTGGGACTGAAGGGAGCTGAAATGTGTGCAGGAGATGGCTCAGAGACTGAAGGCTCTTCTAGTTTGTATGAGTCCGAATAGTTCCCCAAACTTAGACACTCATTTGGTTTGAGTTTAAGTTCTGGCAGATTTTCTTTGTACAAGATGCTATTTTTGATACTTCTAAACAGCCACTTGGTGACTTTTCAGAGCCATATATATGTATTTTTTCTCTCTATTGTTCAGGGCATAGCATTAGTTATTTTTGTAGTTTCATTGAGAAGTGGTAAGAATGACATACAATTATAGAGTTTTGGGGAAAATCAATATTAATACATAAGTTTAACCTTAAAAGTAAGTCACTGGTCCTGGAAATATTTAGTTGGTGTCAGGCTGGTTCATCACTCGTGCTTGTGATGACTCTTCCTTGCCCAACACAGTGGCATCTTTGCCTGGCAATCTCTACCTCTCATTAGGGCAGTCAACATATCACAGTCCTTCCCTCCCCAAATAACCCTGGGAACAGAGGAGCTAACATAACCATAAACCCTTGCCAAGTACAACAACATGAATTTCCATCCGCCTTAAGTAGGGGCATCCGTAGAAACCTCAATGCCCCCTGAGCTGACCATCAAGCAATGGGATTTTCAGTCTTGCTCAACATTAGGATTTGAGTATCTCTTAGGATAATCTTCTCTTCTCTAGTGGTTAGGGATATCATCCTCATAAGAGAAATCTTCTTGTGCGCTATATTTTGCCTAAGTCTGCCCATCCACAGTCTCTGATGTGATGACCAGACCATCAGACTGGGGTTAAAGTGCTGGGCGATTTATTGATGATGTTGCCAACTTCTTCTAGCTCAGATGGTCTTGCTCAGTCACCACTATGTGCTTTAGTAGGTACAGATTAAGAGAATCTTCAACATCTTTTCCATTCTTGATTGACATGGAGGAAGCCTCTTTGGATCTCAAGCCTCTGATTGTCGGTCAGTCGATAGATTGCCTGTGCAAGGTGGACTCATCCCCTCTTGTGTTCCCAAGTACCAGTTAGGTAGAAAGTGACGGCAGTCTTCTGAAATGAGAGCCCCTGCAAGGAACCATAAAGCAGGAAGAATCAGAGACACCTGTGGAATTTTTGTCCTTAAATTTTTGCCAATAAAAATCACGACTGAAGCACTCCTAATATTTTCAAGAAAAACAGTAAAAATGGGTTGTTGTGATTAGTTCCTCCAACTAGGTATTTAAGGAAAGCATAAAAGTATGTGAAGGTTTCCTTATCTGTTTTTCCACTGACCTGTATCTTTCCACGATCCTTTCAAATGGAATTTATTTAGTCTAAAAATGGAAATTAATTTGCACTGATGGCCGGCAGAGATTAAAGTTTCTGTGCATTCTGGAAATGGGGGTAGCTACTGACCTTCGTATCTGGCTTTATTATCTGTTGGTCTTGGCAGTACCTTTCTCTTTCAGGATGCATTCCCGGAATGGTTCGGTGAAACAAATGCAATCTTTGAAGGACTTTGGTTCTTTGTGGCTGAGATAAATATATGTCAATTTAGAGTGGGTTTTATTTTCCTCCATGAATGAATTCCTAGAGAATTTCAACTGTGGAAAGAATTAAAAGTTCAAATATAATAGAATGAAGTTTCCCTAAAGGGATATGGTTTGAAGCCTGAGGACATTGAGGAATTGTTTTAAAATAGGTTTTCCTTGTCAAAGTGTTTGAGGGTTGCTGCCAGTCCATTTACCAAACTGAAGATGGGGGGAACGAGTCTACATTGCAGATTCGGTTGGAACATAGTGGGGGAAAAAGTCTCCATTCTGGCAGTCATTACTTATTTGAAGCACAGATGGGACCTGTGAGATTTGGGCCACATGGCGGGGTGGTGCAGCAGGGTATAGAGGATTTTGACTAATGTTCCTATTTCTGTTGCACTTTTGAAACTTCTTGAATCTGGGAATGCCTCATACAAACGTATGTTAAAATAGATGAAAGACTAGATCCCTAATCAATAGAGAAGGGAAGATCATCCTGAGAGATTCAAAATTATAGGTAATTAACGGAACCATAACTTTTAGATGTCACTTTTCGGAGAACAGCCTGGGCATAGCTGGAATGAAGTGAGTTTTGAATGCTGATTGCTTTATTTTCTTACTAGCTAATGAGTTAATGTACCACACATCCTCTAACCTTTCTGGAATGGTGAACAAATGGAGAGATGTGCTGAGTAAGTATTGGAAGACAACATGAGCCCTTAGGCAATTAGCTGGAATTTAAAGGAGTAAACCATGCGTTTATGATTAAACTAGTAAAAGCCTGTATATAAATCCAATTGGTAACACTTTATATAAAGACAAGTGATAAAATCCCTAATGTTTTCCTTGAATTTTCAAAGTTTCTTTAAAAATGAAAAGTGGCTTCAGAAATTGAATTAGTGTGAGAGGAAGTGGAAAAATGACTTTAGGGTGTGTGTGTGTGTGTGTGTTTCTGAGTTAAAAGATTCTGGTGTGGATCCATGTAATGGAAACATCAGAGACAAATTTGAAGATTAAATGAATTGATTGCATTTCAAGAGGGGCACATATTGTGAGGGAAGGTTACAGGGCCTTTGGGTAAGTTGGGCTAAATACTGATTTCTCCTTCTTTAATAGGATCATCATTCGTGTCTATGTCTGGAAGTAAGTAAGACGATTCTTAGGCAGCAAAATGCTGTTTTTATTATTATTGCAGTGATGTCAATCCAAACTAGATGAATATGATTCATGGAATCTTCAAGGAAAACCAAATATTGTTTTTTAATAAAGTAATGGAGTTGGGATTTGCACATCTGCTCTTAAAAATCTGTTTTTTATAATATGGAACATATGTTAATAGCTACATCTTTTATTAAACTGAGGGGAGATTCTTGGCGAGTAGATTAATTCTAGATCCTGGAAATATGGAACAATGGAGAAGAGCATATTGAGACAGATGCCTGTTTGTCTCACCTCTTACCCATAGAGCAGTGAATTTCAAACTGCTGGCTATGATCCTTATGGGGATAATAAAATCAAGCCAGCGGGTTGTGACTAGCATTAAAAAAAATGAAATGCTATAGAAAATATCAGAGTACACTGAATATAGTAAAAGGTAAGTACTGTTCTGTGAATGTTTGTGTCAGTGCCTGTGTGTGTGTGCGTGTATGTGTGTGTACACACAGGTGTGTGTGATCATGATGTAAGACACGCTTCTTTTGTATTCTAGAACTTGAGTTTTGGAGGCTGCTGTGGGCTTGGCTAGACCAGAAAATCCCACCTCTGATTGGAGAGGTCAGGTGAACTGGTCCAGACAAGGGTGAGGTCTGATTCAGAGGGCTTGAAGACTAAACCACAGCATTCGAGTCTCTTATTCTGAAGCTATATTTTACTTGCAAGTTCAGCTGCCTGCACTTGCCTGTTCCCCCACAGATGAAGAAATTCTTTTATTTATCACAGTGCTCTTAGCTGTTCCCTGCTCTCTCCTTGGCCTGTACTGACCCAGGAGCTAGACTCAATGTCTGAAATGCATAAGGAAGCACAATTCATTAATTCTTTTTTTTTCTTTAGATTTTTTTTGGTAACCACTTTATTGAGAAATAATTCATATACCATGAAATTCACCAATTCTTTTTCTTTATTTAGATTTTTTTTGGTAACTGCTTTATTGAGAAATAATTCATGTACCATACAGTTCACGCATTTAAAATATGCAAATCATGTTTTTTAGTATATTCCCAGAGTTGTGCAAGCATCACCACAGTCACTTTTAGCACATTTTCATTGCCTCAAAAGGAAACTCATACCCTTTAGCCATTGTCCCCGATCCTTCTTTTCTTGGGTTGAGGGTACTGCCTCAGCAGAAGCCTTGAGGGGAAGGATTAAGTTCTACGTCTAGGCTGACACAATGGTCTCCAAACATTTTTTGATCAATTACCTCTTCAGTAAAAAAGTTTTTGAGTATGCACTGGTAATTTATGTATATAGAAATACATTTATAAATTATATATGTCACTATACTATTATTTTATTGAAGTAACATTGGTTTATAACATTATATAAATTTCAGGTGTATGTCATTATATTTCGACTTCTGTCTAGACTACATTGCGTTCACCACCAAAAGTCTAGTTGCCATCTGTCACCATACAAATGTGCCCCTTACCCCTTTTGCTCTCCCCCTACCCACCTTCCCCTCTGGTAACTACCAATCTATTCTCTGTATCTATGTGTTTGTTTATCTTACACATATGAGTGACATTGTATGATATTTGTCTTTCTCCATCTGACTTACTCCACTTTATACTAGTATTATATTATCAAACACACACTTATGAGTTAAGCATGAAGTAGAGAAGCTGATATTTTCCCCACCCCTGTGGATCATCTGGTTTGCCCTCACCCCATTTTAAGTGCCTCTGGTTTAGCATATACGCCCAGTCTGGTTAGGGCTCAGCTGACCTTTTAGCCTCTTTTTCTGCCCTCCAGCACCCTCCAACCTACTTCTCACAAACTCCGGGCAGCTTTCCTAGATGTGGAGTTTTTTTCACAATGCCAAAGCAGTGTCTTAGTTGTTCGCTTGCGTAGAATGCTCTCCCTCCCTTCGTCCTTCTGGAGAACTCTTTCTGATTCATAAAGAATATTCCCAGGTTTACCTCCTCTGCTAGTCTTCCTGAATCTCCTAAGCAGTTAGGGTTCCTATCTCTCCCTTCCCTTAATAGCTGCACCTATTTATTATAACACTTAATAATTTATTTATCTGTTTCTCATGCTAGACTACAAGGATTAGACTTGTAGATTGCTTACTTTTTTTTTTTTTTTTACTATTATAAACAATGTTATGAAGAATATCTTCTCTTGTACATAAATCTGTGTACTTTTCCACTTGTCTTCTTAGGATAGATTCCTAGAATGTCGATCCCATTTGTTGTCATAGTTAAAAAAAAAAAATCCAGAAGAAAAGATTGAGATCAGATTGTGGAGTGACTTGCATATCAGATTGGAGCGATTCCAAGCATTAAAGTCTGCTTATTGGGATATTGATTATATCAGTTTGCTAGGGCTGCTGTAACAAAGTACCACAAACTGAGTGGCTTAAGCAACAGAAATTTATTGTCTCACAGTTCCAGAGGCAAGAAGTCCAAAATCAGGGTGTTGTTCTGGTTGGTTCCATTTGAGGTCTTTGAGGGACAGATCTGTTCCAACCCTTTCTCCTTGGCTGTCCTCATGGCATTCTCCTGTGTGCATGTCTATGTCCAATTATCCCCCTTTTATAAGGACACCAGTCATACTGGATGAGGAGCCTACCCTACTCCAGTATGACCTCATCTTAACTAACTACATTTGTAATGACCGTATTTCCAAATAAGGTCACATTCTGAGGTTTGAGGGGTTAGGACTTCAATATATGAATTTTTGGGGGTGACGCAATTGAACCCATAACGTTGATTGACACAAAATTGAATTTATATTTTATTTAGGGAGATTTGATATATTTATAATGTTGAATTTTTCTAATCAGGAACAAGATATATTTGTTTTTATTTGGGACCTATTTATACCTACTTTATCAATGAAATTTTATAGGTTTATTGGATTTGGGGCACTTAGAAAATTATAATATTTGGAAAATAACATCAGAATAGGAATGTTGGGTAAACTGTGTTAGGGAAATTAGGAAGGTATGAGAATGGAGTGGGGCACCTTGCATATAGTTGACACTCCATAAATATCTGTGGAGTAAATTTGCTGAAAAACTAGAACGAGTAAAATAGTAAGGCAGAAAAGTTAATTTTGCAATGTAAAAGTTGTAGGAGATGTTGCTGTATAATTTGGGGGTACTTACATATTTGAATTAGTCTAAAATTGTCCTTCATGAGGATAGACTGAGTTTTAAACTTGATAATTCCCTTCGTGTGTATAGCTTATCATAGAGGAAGTTTAGGAGCTGAAATACTATTATGAGCAAAGAGTTTGCATAAAATAAACTTATTACTACTAAGGTCTCCTTTTCCTTCTTATGTTAGTCTTTAGAAATACAGATGATTGGGCCGGCCCCGTGGCTTAGCGGTTAAGTGCTCGCGCTCCGCTGCTGGCGGCCCGGGTTCGGATCCCGGGCGCGCACCGACCCACCACTTCTCCGGCTATGCTGAGGCCGCGTCCCACATACAGCAACTAGAAGGATGTGCAGCTGTGACATACAACTATCTACTGGGGCTTTGGGGGGAAAAAAACAAATAAATAAAATCTTTAAAAAAAAAAAAGAAATACAGATGATTGAAAATTATTTACATTACATGGAAAAAATAAGAAACACCCTCAAAAGGGTAATTATTTTATTTATTTATTTTTGGCTTTTATTTATTTTTTTATTCTATTTATTTTTTTTAACTTTTTGTTTATTGCAGTAACATTGTTTTATAACATTGTATAAATTTCAGGTGTACATCCTTATACTTCTATTTCTACATGGATTACATCATGTTCTCATGTTCACCACCCAAATACTAATTACAATCCATCACCACACACATGTGCCTAATTATCCCTTTCACCCTCCTCCCTCCCCCCTTCCTCTCTGGTAACCACCAATCCAATCTCTGTCTCTATGTGTTTGTTTGTTGTTATTATCTACTACTTAATGAG
Organism: Diceros bicornis minor; assembly: GCF_020826845.1. NCBI lineage: Eukaryota > Metazoa > Chordata > Mammalia > Perissodactyla > Rhinocerotidae > Diceros > Diceros bicornis. The sequence continues at coordinate 34,092,767 of NC_080747.1, forward strand.
TGAGATCATACGGTATTTGACCTTCTCCCTCTGACTTATTTCACTTTGCATAATACCCTCAATGTCCATCCATGTTGTCACAAATGGCTGGATTTCATCGTTTCTTATGGTTAAGTAGTATTTCATTGTGTATATATACCACATCTTCTTTATCCATTTGTCCCTTGATGGGCACTTAGGTTGCTTCCAAGTCTGGCTATTGTGAATAACGCTGCAATGAACACAGGGGTGTGTGTATCTTTACGCATTGGTGTTTTCAAGTTCTTTGGATAAACACTCAGCAGTGGAATAGCTGGATCGTATGGTAGTTCTATCCTTAATTTTTTGAGGAATCTCCATACTGTTTTCCATAGTGGCTGCACCAGTTTGCACTCCCACCAGCAGTGTATGAGAGTTCCCTTCTCTCCACATCCTCTCCAACACTTGTTGTTTCCTGTCTTGTTAATTATAGCCATTCTGACGGGCATGAGGTGATATCTCATTGTAGTTTTGATTTGCATTTCCCTGATAGTTAATGATGTTGAACATCTTTTCATGTGCCTCTTGGCCATCTGTATATCTTCTTTGGAGAAATGTCTGTTCAGGTCTTTTGCTCATTTTTTAATTGGGTTGTTGGTTTTTTTATTGTTGAGATGCATGAGTTCTTTATATATTTTGGAGATTAAGCCCTTATCAGATGTATAGTTTGCAAATATCTTCTCCCAATTGTTAGGTTGTCTTTTCGTTTTGTTGATGGTTTCCTTTGCTGTGCAGAAGCTTTTTAGTTTGGTGTAGTCCCATTTGTTTATTTTTTCTATTGTTTCTCTTGCCTGGTCAGACATGGTGCTTGAAAATATGTTGCTAAGACCAATGTCGAAGAGCGTACTGCCTATGTTTTCTTGTAGAAGTTTCATAGTTTCAGGTCTTACATTCAAGTCTTTAATCCATTTTGAGTTAATTTTTATGTATAGTGTAAGGTAATGGTCTACTTTCGTTTTTTTGCATGTGGCTATCCAGTTTTCCCAACACCATTTGTTGAAGAGACTTTCTTTTCTCCATTGTATGTTCTTGGCTCTTTTGTTGAAGATTAGCTGTCCAGAGATGTGTGGGTTTATTTCTGGGCTTTCAATTCTATTCCATTGATCTGTGTGTCTGTTTTTGTGCCAGTACCATGCTGTTTTGGTTACTATAGCTTTGTAGTATATTTTGAAATCAGGGAGTGTGATACCTCCAGCTTTGTTCTTTTTTCTCAGGATTCCTTTAGGTATTCGGGGTCTTTTGTTGTTCCATATAAATTTTAGGATTCTTTGTTCTATTTCTGTGAAAAATGTTGTTGGAACTTTGATAGGGATTGCATTGAATCTATAGATTGCTTTAGGAAGTATGGACATCTTAACTATGTTAATTCTTCCAATCCAAGAGCACGGAATATCTTTCTATTTCTTTGTGTCTTCTTCAGTTTCTTTCAGCAATGTTTCATAGTTTTCAGTGCACAGATACTTCACCTCTTAGGTTAAGTTTTTTCCTAGGTATTTTATTGTTTTTGTTGCAATTGTAAATAGGATTGTATTCTTAATTTCTCTTTCTGCTACTTTGTTGTTAGTGTATAGAAATGCGACTGATTTTTGTATGTTGATTTTGTATCCTGCAACTTTACCGTATTCGTTTATTACTTCTAAAAGTTTTTTGGTGGATTCTTTAGGGTTTTCTATATATAAAATCATGTTGTCTGCAAATAGTGACAGTTTCACTTCTTCCTTTCCCATTTGGGTCCCTTTTATTTCTTTCTCTTGCCTGATTGCTCTGGCTAGGACTTCCAATACTATGTTAAATAGGAGTGGTGAGAGTGGGCATCCTTGTCCTGTTCTTAGAGGGATAGCTTTCAGTTTTTCACCATTGAGGATGATATTAGCTGTGGGTTTGTCATATATGGCCTTTATTATGTGGAGGTACTTTCCTTCTATACCTATTTTATTCAGAGTTTTTATCATAAATAGATGCTGTATCTTGTCAAATGCTTTTCTCTGCATCTATTGAGATGATCAGGTGATTTTTATTTTTCATTTTATTAATGTGGTGTATTATGTTGATTGATTTGTGAATGTTGAACCATAGGGGTAATTATTTTAAAACATTTATTTTTATGGTCAAAAGAAAACTCACAGAGTCCACCTCCTGTTGTACCCTGTTGCATTTCCAGCTCCTGGAAGATTTTCCTCCTCCTCATCCTCCCCTCTCCAGTTGAGTGCTGGTTTAGGAATATTTGGTGATTGGCCTACTGTGTCAACAGTAGAACAGTAGAAAATTTCATATTTCATCTCAAATCCTGTAGAAAGCAGAGATATGTTACATTTTGAAAGCACAGGAAACCTTTGCATTTCACAGATCGGCAGTTCCTGGTTTTAAATAGTAGCCTTGATGTTTGCTACCTTATTACAGAACTCAATTAAAATGTCTACCTTCAGGGTAGCACTGCACATTCAATTATTGCATTGTTTCCTTTTCTTTTTATTCTGCACAAAAATTCATCTCTTTAGCTGAGCTCCTGCCAGCCCCATCCTTTTACCTTTAGAGAAACCTCTGCCGGCTTAAGGCTTCTTACTCAAGGGAGTCTTCTCTTGCCACTTTGCTTCCCCATAAGCCCCAGGACAAGCTTTCTGGATGCACTCTTTTCTTCTCACAATCAAATGACCCAGGCCTTGCTTAGCTCTTCCTCTAGGCTCAAGCTCTAGTCCACAGAGCCATCCCTCTACCCCCAATACAGAAAGAACTGAAGGAAAGTAGCTTTTGCTACTATGACAGCCACTGTCTGCCACTTCTTAGCTCCCTTTTGAAGTTATTTCCTAGTTGTGAAAGTGAATTTGCATAAAGTTATCCCATAGCTGGGCTAAATGCTTTTAACTGTTCCCAATTCTCATTTGAAATCTTTGCCTTGCTTCCTTTCAGAACCCTTTATTATAGCTTTTTGGTGCATGGATTTCTCCCCTGAAGATCCCTAGAATATTTCCTCTGCCAATGGCCCCTAGAGCATTTTATTGTCGCTAGACCTACAACTGCCTCTGTGTAAGGTTGTGCATTAGCTTTGTTATGTACTCTCAGTTTGAAAATATCTTTTGGTGGACTTGTGGGTGATGAACTGGCTATAAATCTAAGGAAGAGTGGTATCTTCAAAAGTGCAGACTTAACAACATGTGATAACTCACTTTGGGCCATTGTGGAAGTGAAAATTCTTTACCCCTCCTAACAATGGTTGACCTACAAGCAGCTCTCAGGGACTACTTTAATTCCTACCATTAGTATATATGAAGATGTCCAGAAGATTGTGGGAAAACACGGAATTGTGCGCAGGCAATGAAGGGGAGCTCACAGATAGCTTCTAATGACATGATTAGGAATTTGAGGTCACTTCTTTTGGATGGTTATTGAAGCAAGAATCCTGAAGTCTTTGAGGTCACGGGATTCTTGAATCTCTTTTATAACTTTCACACCAAATAGATTTCTCACTCCACGATACCTTCAGGGTCTGGAAAGTCCCTCTTTTTCATGGGATCCCATTCCACCTTTGGCCATCTCCTAGTTAGACAGCTCTTTCTTGTTGAGACTGCGTTTCCAAGGTCTGTCATTGTGTCAGTTTATTACTGGGTTTTCCAACCATATAAATTCCCTGGGCAGTATGCAGACATCTGCATTTGTTGTTATGCAGCTCAAAGAGACTGTAGAAAGGAGTGATGTACCCAAGCAAAGCCATGGTGGCAAGCATCCAAGTAATGCTCAGATGAAATGTTGACCCATCGACTCACTCAACAGACTTTTGAGGACTGATAACTTGTGGGGCATAATGCTGGATGCTGAGGACTTAGAGATATTCAGTGTTGTCCTGGCTTCAAGAGCGTCCAGTCTATTCAGGGAAGGAAGTATATATAACATATATTTGAAACTAACTGTCTACCCCTCCCCAATTCCATTTTCTTTCCATATTTAGAAGCAACCTCTAGCCTGATTTTGGTTTTCATCATTCCCACGCATACTTTTATATTTTTGCTACATGTGTATATCCATAAACTATGTATAATGTTGTTTTGAATGTTTTTGAACTTTATAGAAATAGTAACACACTGATCGTATTATTCTGTAACTTACTTTCTTTGCCTTTGAGATTTATCCATGTAATTCCAATTCATAATTTTTTGCTACTGAGTTTTATTGTGTGAAAATACCATTATTTATTCATGCCATCTGTTAATAAACACTTAGAGTGTTTCGATTTTTCACTGTTGCAAACCTTGATGGATTGAACAATTTTGCATGTGTCCCTGTGCAAGAGTGTCTCTAGGTATTTGTGTAATTGTTGAGTCATATGCTCTGTGTTACCTTCAGCCTTTCTAGATTTTGATCAGTTAGTTGCTCCACAAAGTGATTATGCCAACTTAATCTCCCACCAATACTGTATTTGAGTTTCAGTTCCTTACATCCTCACTCACACTGTGTTTTGTTGTCTTTTTTGATATTTGCCTTTATGACATTCTTATAGCTCCCTGAACTTTGTCTTCTTATCGCACTTGTTTAATGTCTTTGCCAAACTGTAGACTCTAAGAGGCAGGGACCGTGCCTGCTCATTCCCCATTCCCCTCCAGCAGTTACCTAAATCCAACTCCTTCATCCTTCTCCTGCTCTGCAAGGCCAGCTTCCAATGCCACATCTTCTACAAAGCCTTCCCTGATCCCTCAGATTCAGATGGCTCTTCCTTCTTTAGGGATGAGCTGATATGCTTTGTTTGCTCCTCTTTCATGTGTGCTGTTGTCTGCCATATCTTATACCTAATTGTGTACTTTTCCATTGCCCCCAATAGATGATCTAGTTCTTGAGGGTAGAGAAAGTCTTAATCTTCTTTGCAGCACTCACAGTACCTGTGCCTGTAGGTGTTTGGTAAATATTTGTGCAAATACTTCAGTGCCTGGTATGCTCTGGGAAATTCTTCACACCCTTCTTACTTCATATTATTCAGTGGGGTTGCTGACAAAAGATATGCACTTATTGTAGGCTGTTGGTCGGTGGCCAGATGGTGCCCTAAAAGGAGGACTACAGAAACAAGAGGACTTTTCACCCCACACTGGCCCCCATGCTGGGATTATCAGTCTCTTCATCTTTGTCAGTAGGATAGGAAGAAAATGGTATCTCTTTGCTTTAATTTACTTTGGATATTAGTAAAGTTGAATGTTTTATGAATATTATCATATATATGTGTGTGTATATATATATGTTTTTTCTTTTGTAAGATTTCTGTTCATGTCCTTTGTTCTTTTCTCTTTTGGGATGTTTGTCTTATTGTTTGTATGACCTCTTGCTACATTAAAGATATTAATACTTTTTCAGGTTGCCAATTTATTATATAAAGCTTGTTTCGTAGAATGAATTTCATACCTGAGCACTTCCATTCATACTGTTTCTCTGGAAGGAATATTCTTCCTTTTTCCACCCTTCTCTCCTTGCCCCACTCCCTCCAACGCTCTTAACCTGGTCAACTCCTACTCATCCTTCATAGCTAAGTTTAAATACTACTGCTTTGGAGAGGCCTATCCAATCTTGCCCTCCCATCTCGTGTAAAGTCAAGCTCCCCCATTATTCTCTTCCATAACTGCCTTCATGCTCCCTTCGTGGTCCTCACCACTGTTTGCAATTACGTGCTCGTTTAGGGTTTTTCTCCACCACTTTGGTGTAAACCTCTCCAAGGGCTGGGATGGGATCTGTTTGGCTAATAAGGGAGTGAGTAAATTAAACAGCCAAGTGATTCTCCTTGATCACTATTTTATTAAATCTAACTAAAATTTAATTTCTGTTTTATCAATTGATAAATTGTTGTTTCATGACTTCCACTTGCATCCTGAAAAAAATTTATATGTTTGCTAAATAGAAATTAATAAAAAAAATGGAGCTTTTCAAATGGGTGGATGATCAAGAGATAGAGAATGTGCATCTGAAAGTAAACAGCTGCATATCTGGGAGTAGGTGTGGCCAGCTGTTCACTCTGTGCCAAGGATGCCACACCCCTCTGGGTTTCTTTGCCCACATAGGCTCTGGGAGAAATCTATAGCATTCAAACAGCCCTCTGAGTATGTGTCTCAAGGTGGTGTGTCTAGTGGCAGTGCACATTTTACAGCTATTTCTAAAAGATAAAGCAGAGACATAAGCTATGCAAGGCACGTCAGCGTTCACAGCAGGCTATTTTCTAGAGAGCACTTGTGAATCTGATCTGATTATTAGGCTATTTTCACACACGGTAGGTGTGTTTAAGGGCAATCCTATGCTCAGACGTGAGAAAATGGGAGATCGAAATCCTGACCTTCTCTGATTCTATATCAAATGCTTTGATAGCACAGAAAATATATTCCTTAGGGTTTTATGGCTGTGTCTGTGAGCACATGCACGAGCGTGTACATGAGTGTGTGCACATGTGCATGGTTAAATTTAATGCAAACATGCTTCTTTGATTGGTTAGTTGGAGTTATTGACATGAATACTATAGACACAGCCGTAAAATGTACTGTATTTCTCTGTGGGTTTGACTGTTGTAAATATTTATGTATAGTTTCTTTTCTAGAATACGATTTTCCCAGATTAGAAGGAAAACAATAGCTGACTATTCTGAAAGATGAAGAAAGGGGAGACTGCTATCAATTATAGTGTTCAAAAGCATGGCTTTAGATAAAAGAATGACTTGTTATTTAATGTATCAAGCAATATTGTGAGCAAATTCTGGTTGACCACATCTGGGTGTGTTCCCCTTGACCCTGAAAGGAGAGGGGTGAGCCAGGAGTGATGAGGTTGGAACCAGTCCACGGGGCAGAGAGGATGGGGCTGGATTGCATGGAGTGGAGAGAGACACTGCTTGGGTTGGCCCTTACAACTGAGCATGAGTATTTGAGGAGAACACTGCTTTAGTCCAGCTGTGTGCAGGGTCAGCTGCACATGATCTTTAGTTGTTTTTTCAAATTAGCTTCTAAGACTGTGGCTATTTCCAGGTGGTTGGCATCATCTGTTTAGTCTTCTTTTAGATTTATTTCATACACCGCCCAAAATGATTTTTGAAAAACAAACAGCCATACTGCAAACATGCTGATGCGGACCTCTGCATTTGGTTGCTTTGACTCAGCGCACAGATAAATTGAATGCTCTGAGTTTGGTGAATTATTCAAGTCCTAAATTGTTACTGCTGTGGTTAGTCCATAAAGTCAAGAGTTTTGTTAACCATTTTGGCTACATTAACCTGTTGCTAAGGATGGACTCTTTGGCTTCAGACAAGATATCCAATGGTAGCACCTTCTGACTTGACCCTAAACACAGTAATTCCTTATTCCTTTAGAATTACTAGTGTAATTACTAATCCAGTTAGTGAGTTCATATTTTAACATCATTTTCTTTCTAATTTTATTTAGCTTCTGGATCTGAGACACTGTTTTTGGTTTTGCCTGCATGGGTTCTTATAATATTTGTGGAACAGCTAGATCAATATCTTTTATTACAATGGTGATTTTGTCAATGAGAATATTTGGTCTATCAAAGTTTATAAAACTTATGACTCAATAGTAGAATGAGCTTTATCAGCCGTTATTTTGAAAGGTTTATATTTCTCACACAGCTTATTGTTAACTTTTATTTAAAGGGTTCACACTATATTGTTTTATTAATAGAGAAAATGAATGATCCACTTGGATTCTCTGTTCTCGTAGTTTTCAGAAATCTGTACTACTCTTTGATGCATTTTCTAATTTCTCCTATGATGTTTATTTGATATATAAATATATATATATATATATATATTTTTTTTGGCAATGCTTTCTTGCCCAAAAGAGCAACCCCAGGTACCACGGGAACAGCAAGTAATATGCCTTGTGTTAAGCAACTGATTAGACAAATGGTTTTGGCTAATTTTAGCTAAAATTAGCTTATTATCAGATTGATCTAAATTTAAAACAATACTATATGCCTTGGACTATCTTCTTTGACCAATGTTGCAGTTTTGAGGGAGATACACTAAGGCAGAAGCAGGTAGAAGATACTGCCTTTATCAATTAGCTATTGCTACATAACAAACCGTCTGCTCTAGTTACTACACCTGCTTAACAAATTACCCCAAAACTAGTTGCTGAAAACAATGACGGTTTATTTCACTCACAAACCTGCAGTGTGGTCAGAGCTCTGCAGGGATAGCTTGTCTCTGTTCCACTCGTCAGCTGGGTCAGCTCAAAGGCGGGGCTGGAATTGTCTGAAGCTCACTTGCTTACATGTCTTACGGTTGACCTTCATGGTTGATGCTCAAGGTCAGCTGAGACCTGAGCTGGAACTGTCACCATAGTACTTACATGTGGACTCTCCAAATGGCCTGGGGGCTTCCTTGCAATATTGGGGCTGGGTTTCAAGGGCAAGGACAATATTCTGTTATTATGTAAGAAAGGGGAGCCAGCCAACGCTGTCACTGATGCTAAGACCATCAGAGCTAGAGCACACAAAGACAAAGTACTCCTGGGAAACTGGGCAGAGCAAACCTAAAAATCCAGAATTCTTTCAGTGGTTAGATACAGAGAAAATGCATGTGTGTTCTCTATAATAGGCATCATGCAGCAAATCTATTGGGTTTATTGGACACATCGCTCTCAATTTAGATGAGTTTTCTGAAATATTTTAACTTCTCAATTATCAAATAATTTTATCTTGCTTTCACAGTCTTATTGACATTATTCTGCTTATAATGAATTTGATTATCTTGTTTTAAAGGTATAGACTGTTTGTTTTCTGGAGGCCAGAATGAGACCCAGAGGGAGATTATGGATCTGAGATTTTTACCTCCATGACTCAGGGAAATTTTGTGCATTTTAACTGGGTCTACCTTACCACTGGTTTGAGAGGTGATGTTAGGTTCATAAGAACTAACGTTTATCAAGCACTTAATATGTTCTGGGCACTGTTGTAAGCACTTTATATAAACAGCTCATTTAATCCTCCCAATAGTAATATGAGGCAACCTGGTTTTATTATTTTCATTTCATAGGTGAGAAAACAGTGGCCCAGGTAGTTAAGTAGCTTAGCCCAAATCATACAGATGTGAAGTGATGGAGCTGAGTTATAACACAGGCAGGTAGACAGGTTGGCTCTGGAATCCAGGTCCCTAACCATGGGAAGGTGGAGAATCTGGACAAAGTCTAGGCCTTTGACTTCCATTTCTTCCGAGAAACCACATGATGCAGCATCTGTGAAGAGTTATAGAAATAAATTCAGCAAATATTTGCAGATCATCTAAGAGTGATTTGTAAAAGTCACTCTTACTTTTACAAATCACTCTTAGGTGCTGATGGGAGATTCAAGAAAAATCTCCAAAACACCATCTTTTCCCTCAAGGACTTTACAACTTAGTAAAAGTATTAAAATAAGAACATAACTAGAATATAAGCCAAACAATGGATAAATGAATGAGAAGTTATGAAATGGGGAACTTCAGAGAAAGGTGAGAGGACTGTGCTTTGGAAACAGTAGGCAATTAATAAATATTTATTATGCTGAAATTAAATAGAATTTTGAATAGGCCTTGGGAGGCACCTGAGTGATAGAATAGGGGTGGGAAAACACTAATCACACATGTGAGGGAAACAACATAGAGTCAATCTGGATATGGGAAGGAGAAAGTAGGGCTAAGACTGGAGAGGTGAATTAAAGCTGGATTGCTGAGAGGCTTTTTTGAAGATTAGACTGAGGAATTTGAACTTGTTCCTGAGACAATGGGGAGTAATTTACAGTGTCTGAATAGTGTACTAGAGTGGAAGGAGTTTTCATGAACTTGCATGAACTTTTGAGGCATGCTGAGTCACTTAGTTGCTGTTTAACCTGTGTAAGTTGCTCTCTAAGCCTCATTATTCTCAGTTATAAAATGGGGATAAAAATACTGGCCTCAGGATTTTAAAAGGAACAATGAGCTGTGATATGTAAAACTCCCATTGTAATGCTTAACATGCAAGCACTATATCAATGATGATTTCTGATGTACTTTTCTATCATATACTGTTTTGATAGTGATGATGATGATTATGGCTGGCTTCATGGCAGCAATTATCAGAGTGTATCAGAGTAAAGAGGAAACTCTAGTTAGGATGGGGTATCAGTTATCTTCAGTAAGGAAAACAAAAGCCATCTTAGGTATTTCAATGGGGGCAATTTAATAGAGGGAATTGGTTACATGGATGGTTTAAGCACTAAGAAGCCAAATGGACAGTGAGGCAACCCAAAGATTAGCAATGGCAGAAAGCTACTACTACTCCCAGGCTTAAGGGACATAGCGAGAAGATAGTGTTACCTGAGCCCAGAGACTGGGGCTGCTCAGTGGGAGCTAGAACTGTGATGAAGGCTGACAGTGGGAGCTGGCAATATGGAGGGAGAGGCTGACCCATGAAAGCTGGAGCTGTAGAGGGGAGGCAGCCACTGCTGGAGATGCCACCTGAGGCAAAGCTAGGGAGGGAGAAGCTCCCTGGCTTTTCAACTTCTGCCCTACTCTTCACCAAAGCCTCTCACTTATTGAACTTACCTGGAAGCCAGTTGTCAAGAGAGCCTGGGGTTGGAAGTCTCCTGAGATATAAAGTAGAATGGGGATGTGGGCAGTATGGAATGGATCTGAGAGCAAACAAATGACTGGCACAGATGAAATTATAGTTGGCTGTATCTGTGCTGTCCAATATGGTAGCCACTAGCCACATGTGGTTATTGAAGGTAAAATTTAAGTTCAGTTTCTCAGTTGCACTAGCTGTATTTCAAGTGCTCAACAGTCACATGAACATTTCCATCATGGCAGAAAGTTCTCTTGGACAGTGCTAGTCTCTAGGCTGTCATGAAGGATGTATTAGGGTAGTGCAAATGGGAAGGTAGATTCAGATTTGAGAGGCAGTGAAGAGGTAAAATGAACAGACATTATAAACTCAGGGAATGACCGTGGGAAATAAAGATAAGACAGGTACTGAAGTTTGTCTCTGTGGCAAATGCACTGTGGCAGTACTTATAGAAGCAGTGGGAAACCAGGAGAAGAATCTGCTTTGGGAGGGGAGATACTGAGCTTGCTCTGGGCCACGATGAGTTTGAGGATCCAGCAAGCTATACGTGTGAAGCTATCTAGGCAGTTGCGTATTTGGATCTGGTTAGAGATTGGGCTAGAAATATAAATTTGAAAGTTGCCCTCACAGAAGTGATAGTTGAACTTTTAGAAAGAGAGCCACCCACTAAGGATTCGTGGGTTTAAGGTACAGGTGCAGACAAAGTACATCAGGAGATGGTAATTCCATCTGAAGTTTTCAGTCATGCAGCCCAGCTGCATAAGAAGGTCATTGAAGCTAAGACAGAAGCAACAGGATAGGAGAATAGGGTGATTGGAGATCTCGATGGAAATGAAAAGTCGGTCTAGTAGCTGTGAGGTAGTGTCAAGAGCAAAAGGATAACAGGGAAGCAGATGCAGCCATTAGGAAACCTGAATTCAAGATCTTTCAGGAGATGCTGCACAGTTGGATGCAGATGAGGTTTGAGGTGGGGCAGACATGGAATAGAGGAGCCTCTCACTAGCAAAAAGATTTTCAAAGAATTACATCCCATTAGAAGTTGAAATTACTGTAGACTCATCCATTAAGTAAATATTTTTGAGCATTTACTGTGTGTCCAGCCCTGTGAGAGGCCCTGGGCATAGCATGTTAAAGATACAGCCCTTCCATTTCAAGGAATGCATGTCTAAATTAGAGTAAGAATCTCCTTAGTTGGAGGGGGGCGGATCTTGTTAAAAATGTGGGTGCTGGCCCCGTCCTTAGAGAGTCTGAGAGATTTGGTGGTTGGAGGACAGAGGAAATGTGGGGTGGGCTGAGACCACAGAACTGAGAGAGGAGAGGTGATGCTGGTCCCAAGGGGAGGATTGTCACAAGCCCGTGCCTAGGCAAAAAGGCATTTAAGAAGGAGATAGGAAAGAGACAGGAGGCTGGTTCTAGACCCCTGTTAAGGCAGGGGGAATGCCGAAGAGGCAGGTTTTTGTTTCTGGAGGAGTTTGGAGAACAAGCCAGCCCTAAAATTCTGTGAATAGTTTTTCTACCCATACCTTTGAGCTAATATTTAATAAAGTTAAATATTTCAATCTACAGGGTGGACTTAAGGTGACTTGATGATGGCATTCAGGATGTGAGCTGGTTATCCCTTCAGATTTATCGTGACATGGTGGCTGTTACTAGCGAGCTCTGGTGCTCCTCTTACAGCGGCTGCCAGTTTCGATGCCCTGCGAGGCCCCTCTTTGTCGGAGCCCCTCCCACTGTATACTCCAGCTCAACTCAGCCTTTGGAAAGAGTGACCTGCTTTGGTCACAAGTTCCTCCGCTTATCAGCCCTCCCCATGGTTCATTGGTGTCCTGTTAAGAGTGTCTGAGAAAGTGTGTCCTTTTGACTTTTCCTTTTGGAGTTGAGCCTTTTATTTCAGTTTGTGTAGTTGACTGATGTTTAGAGCCAAAGCGACACACATAGTGGCAAGGAACTGCCCGCTTAGATGCCCTTCCTGCTGTCCTCAGTTCCCCTAGGACCTGTGTGTGGCAGGGGCTGCACATTGGCCATTTGGAAATCGCTGGGGTTTGTTTTTTTTGTTTTTCAGACAAATCTTTTCTGAGTGGCTCTCTTGTTCCTGATTTCTTTCCGTTTGTTTAATGACCAAAATGCAATAATCTGGTTTGTTTACAGTTTTGTGGAAATACTAATAGTGAACATTTATATAGTGTTTTCCATATGCCAGGCCTTCTTTTAAACACTGGTACTTCCTAAAGCACCTCTAAGTTTGTTGAATCTTCACAAAAACATTATGAGGTAGGCACTGTTGTTATCTCCAATTTACGAATGAGGAAACTGAGACAGAGAGTGGGTAAGTATAACTTGCCCACAGCTAGGAAGCGGATGAGCAGGGTTTCCAGCCCAGGCAGTCTGGCTCCGGAATCCACGCTCTTGGCTGTGTTTCTCTCACTCGAGGCTCCAGCAATGGCTGGAGGCAATCTGTTGGGACTTATTTCTTTGACTGCTTAAAATGACCAAAGAGGTGTTGCCTCATTTGATGTATAGTTCTATTGTGAGTTGCACAACTTTTACTGTCTTTTGCTTAGAAAAAGAAAAAGAGAAAAAGCATACAAGAAAACTACAGATGGTTTTTGAGCAGCTGAGGATCTGTGGTCCCGTTTTGATGTATTGGTACCTAATCTCTGCCTGAATCACAAGAGCAAGAGAGTACAGTCTTCACTTGCTGATACTCCCTTAGGATGTCTGTGACAAACTTAGCACAAAAATAACAGAAAGTGCAGAGTTTCCTGGGGTTGCTTTGAGGGCCTCTGCCTGATTTCTGTTAGGTTCTTGAAAGCTTGACAATTTCTAAAGGGCTTGGAGACCCTTAACGTAGTCTGGATTTTTTTTTTGAGGACTTAGCATTGTGAAAACCTTCTAAACATGTGAAAGGCAGCAAAACATCAGCCCAAGTGCCGTTTCCCCTCTCACATGCTGTCTGTCCCTTGGCTTTGCATGGAAATGATTACCTTAGTTTAAAAACGTAAAGGAGAAAAGTCCTCAGACCTAAGTAAGGTCTTAATGAAATGAACATGTGCGGACCACGGCCCTTCATCGAGGCCTAGACCATGATTGATTGTTCTGCAGGACTGTCTAAATCAGTAGCATGTTTTTGGACAGCTTGCAGAAGACCAACCTATTTAGCACTTTGGCCAGCCTTGCCAAAGGGGCTGCTGCTTCAGGCCTTTGCAATTCTCTTTGTATGATAAATAGTTATAAAGGGAACTGTTGACTTGAGCATCTGGCTGATGGAAAGACTGACTTGAAAGTATGCTGAACTTTGGGTGTATGCAGCTCTAACATCTGGCGTGGGGACTTGATGGATTCGGGAGGGGGGCAGTGTGTTTGGCATCTGTGTATCAGGTCCTAGAATGTTCTTTTCAAGTTGTTGGTGCTGGTCCCAGTGGACTTATATCCTTCAGGAAATAAAAAAGCAACTGCAAAAAGGATTAATTAGATTCCATTTCTCTGGAAAAAATCTTTAGTGGTAACTTACAGTTTGAGATGAAAGTTTTCACTGGTAATGTAACTTCTCATGGGTTTGACTTCCTTCTTGAGTAGACTATAATCCAGGAGATGGCTAAAGAAGAAGAAAAAAAAGTTCTAACATCATAAAGGTAAAAAAGATAGAAGAAGAGAGAAAAAGAATTCTAGAGGAATCATGAGAGCATTTGGCATAGAAAAGCAGAAGTAATTGAAACATAAACTGAAAAATGCTTTGAATCACATAGAAAAGCATAAGTAAGTCATCAGTTTGTGCTGGATGCATCTTGAAAATCTGAACTTTTGTACATAACATAAACTAAAGAGAGCACAAGTTTTATACCCATGACCCAAAACCACAAAGTAATTTACTTTTATTAACGTTGGAGTAAATACCTGTGTTTGCTGGCTTGTGGCTTAGATATGAAACATAAAAGAGGAAAAGTCTGTTTGGCTTTTTTTCCCCCAAAAAACTAATACAGCTGGCAAAAGGCAACATTTTGCCTCACTTGTAATTGCCTGGAAATTTAAAATAGACCTTTTACTTTTTCAGAGTTTATAGTGAAATTCCATCTTTATGTGAAGTTACTGAACATAGGTTTATTAGCACACGTTGGTCTCTCATGTGTAGTTTGTATTATGTGAAAGGCCAAAGCAATTTTGAGCACCAACATGGCATAACTCTTAATTCTCTTGGGATGAGACTGCTTGGAGAGGATCCAGGATCTTGAACCACCTGAATATTGAACTGAATGTTGAACCAACCAAATATTGTCTTCTGTGCTGCTACAACCATTTACCTCCTGAAAGGTCTCAAAGGGACTTATACACACAGAGAACCAGTTGAGGAAAATTCATGCTTTTTTTTTTTGGCTATGAAGTTCTTTTCCAAAACCCCAAAGCCCCTCTGAAGAGCTTGGGCAGAGTGACCCAGGTGTCAGCTGTTTAAGGTCTAGATACAATTGACTTCCTAGAGGTCACTTTTTCTTTTTATGATAAACCCGCATTTATGTTATCAGCCATAGCCTAGAGCAGAGAGTATACTGTCTATTTTTAGGGCTCAGACAGAACAGGAGAATATGAGAGATGCTTCATGGTTTTACCTTTGTCAGAATACAAATTTCTAGAATACAGGACCTAAGCATTTTGAATTGGTACAAATCTACCATTGTTGGTTAATTGTGGCATGGTTTCCCGTTAGGGATCTACAACAGAAGCATCCTAGTGTTGTTCTGCATCCGCTCCCCACTTCCTCTTCTCCCAGTCCTTTTTTGTACAGTGGGATCTTCCTAAACACTAATCTGACCTGTTACCCTTTTCCCCAAATCTGCTTAAAATGGCTCCGTGGCTTCCCGTTGTTCCTGAGCTCAGCTGACATTTCCTCAAGTTCTCTGCAAGACTTGCTGGTCCTTGTTCCACCCACATTTCAGGCCAGGTGTTGGACTCTGATCACCTTTGCTCTCTGAGCTCCTGCTAAAGTGTGCTTCTTCCCATCCCTCACACTTGCCATGTTCCCTCCCTCCACTGGGCTGTGCATGTGCCATGTTCCCTCCCTCCACTGGGCTTCCTCTTCCTGAAGCCTCTTCTCTCTCTCTTTCCTACCTTCCCTCCTAGCCAGTCTTCCGAACTCAGCGTAGGAGCCATTTTCTTGAGTAGATCATGTCTCCTCATTTTAAGCTCTCCTAGTGCCGTATGTTTTTCTTTTCTGAAACTTAACAGCAGTTGTGCTTTAGGCCTCATCATCGCATTTCTCATATCTACCGTAATGTCTTTCTCATAGTAAGTACACACAAATATTTGTTGACTCAGTGAATATTCTGCAGGATAAATCTACTCCTGGATCACAGTCACCAGAAACATCCCCATCTACTTGGAGAATTTAGAAAATTTGCAATGGGGAGGCCTGTTACCTCTTTGTGTTTCCTGGGATCCCTGTCTACTATTTGGTGTACATTCTGTGTATTCGAAACCTCAAACTTTCAAACTTTTCTCTAGGACTACTACATTCCCAGCAGCCAGAACTAAGTTGAGCAGGCTACTCCAAATTTAGAGGAGGGAATTCCCCACGTTGCATTTCCCATCGTCTTTCTCCTGCTTGTTTCTATGTTTTTATTCTCAGCAGAGTCTCCATGCTTCCTTACCCTTGTGCTGCCATTTTTGCTTCCTCTTTGGAATTCTAAGGTCTGTGAGCCAGGCTCTTGGCAGTGGTTCCCACCTGCCCCCACATTTGTTCCCATCTGAGAAATCAACTTGATGTGTTTCTGAACTGGTGGTGCCCTTGGTAGTGATTCCTGAGATCCTGCTGCCAGCATGCCAGTGAGGTCCAAAATGTCCTTGGTCAAATGATCCTTCTCAAAGGCTTGCCTTTCCTCAACCTTTGGACTCCAGGCCTTGAGGTAGAATTACCTCTGTACTGACATGCCTCTCTACTGCCTCTTCTGCAGCCTGGGCTGTAATTCCTATTCTTCCTGTGCTCTGTGTCTGTTTTCCTCCATCAGTTCTCTCTCTGTTTTAAAGAAGGACATAAAATTACAACTTACTTCTTGTGTTACTTTCTTCCCAACTACATGTCACATGTAGGACTGGATCAGCATGTTTTCCTCCCTTTTTATTTTCTCCCCCACAATTTCTGTTTTTAATTCTCAAACTACTATTTTATATTGACTGAACTCCTCTCTGTGTTTGAGATTCTCCTTCCAAAGCCCCCAAAATAGTTTTCTGTCAACTTAGAAAATCTGAAGCCTTTTTTCTCTATAGAGCAGAGATCAGCAAATTAAGGCACTCTGCTTCGTTTTATAAATACAGTTTTATCGGAATACAACCACACCCATTCATTTATGTTTGTCGGTGGCAGTTTTCACACTATAAAAGCAGAGTTGAGTAGTTATGGCAGAGATAGTATGGCTCACAAAACCTAAAAGATTTATTGTCCAGCACTTTACTGAAAACTTTTGCTTACCCTATTCTAGATCAGTGGTTCTCCACCTTGTCTGCACATTAGAATTACCTGGGAAGCTTTTAAAAAATATCAATGCCCAGGGGCTGGCCCAGTGGCACAGTGGTTAAGTTTGTGTGCTCCACTTCAGCGGTCCAGGGTTCGCAGGCCTGGATCCTGGGCATGGACCTACACACCACTTGTCAAGCCGTGCTGTGGCAGGCTTCCCACATATAAAGTAGAGGAAGGTAGGCACGGATGTTAGCCCAGGGCCAATCTTCCTCAGCAAAAAGAGGAGAACTGGCAACAGATGTTAGCTCAGGACTAATCTTCCTCACCAAAAAAAAAAAAAAAAAATCAATGCCCACGCCCTGCCCCAGGGCAATTAAATCAGAGTTTCTGGCTGGGGGCCATATTTCCAGGTGATTTTAGTGTGCAATCAGATTGAGAAGTACTGCTAATAGGTTCCCCTTTCTTCTTGATTACTTGATGAACTCTGCTTCCTGGGCCTCTCAAATTTGTAATTATTATCAAGGCTTAGAGACAGTTCACTTGCTTAGCTCCAGCTAAGAGGTAGAATGAGTGGGGTGAACCCCATGCTGCACATCATCTGGAAAGCCACCAACCTGCATGCCGAAGCTCACCTCAAATTTTCAAGGAGATAATTTATTCAGAGGTAAAAAGTTCAATCTTTTTTTCTTTTTAGTCATCTACACAGCTTTCTGGTTCATCACTATACTCTTTTCCTTATAATTTTGGACTTTTTTGGCTGCTTTTTGTAGAGTTACTGTGTCATTTTCAGGTTTTCAGTATATTTTCTGAGTATGCCTCTTTTACTATTAAATTCCTTTTTATTATTATTATTTTTTAATTGTATAAAATACACATAACACAAAATTTACCATTTTACCATTTTAAGTGTACAGTTCAGTGGCATTAAGTGCATTCATATTGTTGTGCGACCACCACAGCCATCCATCTCCAGAACTCTTTTCATCTTGCAAGACTGAAACTCTGTACCCATTAAACAAAAACTCCCTATTCCCCCTTCCCCTAGCCCCCGGTGACCACCATTCTGTTTTCTGTCTCTATGAATTTGACTACTCTAGGCACATCACATAGTGGAATCATATGGTATTTGTCCTTTTGTGACTGGCTTATTTCACTTAGTATGGTGTCCTCAACGTTCATCCATGTTGTGGCATGTGACAGGATTTCCTTTCTTTTTGTGAGGAAGATCAGCCCTGAGCTAACATCCGATGCCAATTTTCCTCTTTTTTTGCTGAGGAAGATTGGCCCTGGGCTAACATCCACGCCCATCTTCCTCTACTTTATATGGGATGCCGCCACAGCACGGCTTGACAAGCGGTGTGTCAGTGCGCTCCTGGGATCCGAACCCAAGAACCCCGCACCGCCGAAGCGCAGCGTGCACACTTAACCACTTGCGCCACAGAGCCGGCCCCGGACTTCCTCTCTTTTTAAGGCTGAATAATATACCACTGTATGTATATACCACATTTTATTTATCCATTCATTTGTTGATGGACACGAGTTACTTCTATCTTTTGGCTACTGTGAATAATGCTGCTATGAACATGGGTATATAAGTATCTCTTTGAGTCTATTAAACTCCTTTTTAACTTGATATCTCTGATCCTGCCTAAGAGGAATTTGGACCTGGCACATGGTCCTTATTATTCTCACACAGGAGATGATGTTCTTGGAAGGTCAATGTCCAATAAGCATTGTACATCTTGCAACTCTGCCAGAAAACAGAAATGTTCAACATCATGGTTATAGGTACCACTGAACTCAGAGGCCAAATAATATTCAGCAGTGTCCATCATAGTACAGTCGGAAGCATTGACATATGCTGGGCACCATTTATGTAGTGTCACAAATCATACTCCAAAAGATAGTGCTTGCCTGGTGATTGTCAATGTTTTGATAATATCCATTTTTTTCCATTTGCTTTTCACATGATGAAAGTAACAGGTCTTTAGGAGCCTGGTAGTCCAATACTGTATAGCAAATGTATAGGCCAAAGCTTGCGCGTTTGTTTTTACAGGTCCACAATCATTTGGGCACAATTACAAAACCTAAAAAACTTTGACAAATGGAAGTTTTCTTTTAATTTTAGGTTTTTAAAAAGTTTTGATTTATTAAATTTGCCTTCCTTCCTTCTGTCTTTTTGTAGTTCATTTAGTAACAAGACTCTGACCTGATCTGAAATGACTTCAAGCTGTTCATTATCTTTATTTACTCCATTTAATGTGAACAGTCAAACATTTTGTACAAAAATATTGTGTTAGATTACAGGATACATCCCTAGACCCCTTGGAGGTGTTACACAATAGACAGTAGATACATTATATTACCATTCTAAAGTCTAAGAAATTATTAATTACCTTCAAGAGTTTTGGGTAAGGCTGGTAGCCCTGCATTGTCAGGTATCTGTTTTTCTCTCATTCAGGTAGGATCAAAGTTGGTGATGACACTCCAGCTACCTTTTGGAATCCTGTTTACTTTTATACACTTTTACTGTCTGTTGTTTGGCCAGTGTAGCATGTGGGTAGCAGCTCAGATTTCTAACTCGGGGCTTTTGTCTGTTAGGAATGTGCATGAAGCTCACTTGTGGAGAGACTCTTACTTTGAAGAAGCTGCAAAGCTGTCATATTACCCTAGGAAGCCCAGGCAAGGTGTTTATCTTAGTGATTTTCAAACCTTCTTCCCAAGAGACTCAGCAGAGGATTTGTTATCATGGCTCCACTTAAATATAGTCAAATGGGCAGCTCTCGCTGTGATATTTGTAAGGATGTCACAGGGTCACCCTATGAATCCCCTGGGCTGAAGACCATGGTACCCCTTAGGAGATGAAGAGTAAGTAAGCTGTATCTCTTGGTAGCTAAACATTGATTTTTTTTTTTTTTTTTGGTGAGGAAGATTAGCCCTGAGCTAACATCTGTTGCCAGTCCTCCTCTTTTTGCTGAGGAAGATTGGCCCTGGGCTAACATACATGCCCATCTTCCTCTACTTTATATGTGGGATGCCTACCACAGCATGGCTTGATAAGTGGTGCATAGGTCTGCGCCCTGGATCCGAAGCTGCAAACCCTGGGCCGCTGAAGGGGAGTGCGCAGACTTAACCCCTAAACGCTGATATTTTTAACCACCACACCCCACAACAGTTGAAATAAAGCCAACCATATTTGAGTGACTGACACTCCTGTCCCTTTGTTGACCTTGCTCCCTCTTTGAGGGAAACAGGATCCTTTATATTACTTCAGAATATACACGTGTGGTCACAACTCAAAAATCATATTATGTTGGTCTATTTTTTGACTCCTTCTTTAAGTCAGTAATAGATTTCCCATGTCTTTGAAGTATTGTTTCTCTGGAATGTCCCACTCATCAATGACTCCCATGTACTTGTCAAAATGAGAGATGAAGGTGACTCTGAATGTGGGCTGCAGGCCATGCTTACAGTCCTAGGCATTTTTCATAGTGTCCAAGGAATGGCTGGCCACACATATTCCAGAAAAACTTTCCTATTAGTTTTAACATCCTTTTTCAGGATAATATCATTGCTGGTTTTGAAAAACTTGCGAAAAATCTCTGGCTTTGAGTTTCTTCTGGTTTTCAGGTTTTATGTTTCTCAAAGAAATCAGGATTGGGGGCCAGCCTGGTGGTGCAGTGGTTAAGTGTGCACACTCCACTTTGGTGGCCCGGAGATCACAGGTTCGGATCCCAGGCACTCACTGAGGCACCGCTTGTCAAGCCATGCTCTGGCAGCGTCCCATATAACGTAGAGGAAGATGGGCAGAGATGTTAGCCAAGGGCCAATCTTCCTCAGCAAAAAAGAGGAAGATTGACATCAGATATTAGCTCAGGGCTAGTCTTCCTCACACACACAAAAAAGAAATCAGGCTCATCTTTAAGCACAAGTCCCAGGATTTCGTTCTCATGAATAATAGCTGCAAAGCTGTAGAGATTCTTGAAGGAGAGCCAAAGAAGGGAATGAGGGAGGAAAGGACCATCAAATGGCAGCTTGCACCCCATATCAGTTCACTATCCCCACTCTTCATGTTTTTCTTTCCTAAACCTCCCACACCATTCTCTTCTCACCCTCAACTGATAGCTTCTAAAAAGCAATCTGATGAGAACTGCTAATCTTCCCACCATCAAACTTCCATCTACTCTGCGTCTGTACCCACTTCCTCTGCCTTCCTTTTGTTACAATGAGTGATCTCTCCCTGCACATCTAAGGCCAGACCTTACCCTTGTGATCTATATCCCCTCACATATTCAAAGATTTACTCTTTGCTCCCTCAGTTGTCATGCCTCTCTTTTCTACAGCATTGACTTTTTCTACTTTAGCGTGTGCCCTTTCGAAACTACACATCCATCTCCACTTACTTCTCCATATCTACTCATTCAAACAGTTGACTATGCTTTACCTTTCTTTATCCACTCCAGTGTACTCGCATCTTCACCATTCTGTAGAAATTCCTCATGTCAAGGTTACCTGTGTCCTTCATTGCCCAAATTCAACAGATAATTCCCAGTTCTCATCTTCCACAACCTCTCGACATCATTGGACCACTTACCACTCCTTCTCCCTTCAAACATTTTTTCTCCCTTGGCTTCCAGGACATCCTCATCTTATAGGTGGCCTCTTAACTCATTAGCCATTCCTTCTTGTTCTCATTTGCTGGACTCTCCTCTTTTCCCTGACTTTTAATTGTTGGCTGGCCCCGGGGTTCAGTCCTTGGACCTCTTTTCTTGCAAACTCCATGGGTGATTTTATCTTGTGGTCCATGTCCAAATGTATATCTCTAGCTCTGTCCTTTCCTTTGAGCTCTAGTATATCTGTTTCCTCAGTGTCTCTAGTTGGATATCACACAGTCATCTCAACCTTAATAGGAACAAAATATAGCTCTTGATTTTCCTTTCCAAAGCTGCTCCTTTCCAGGTCTTCCCTATCTTAATAGCTTATACTACCATGTACCCTGTTGTTCAAGATCAGAACATATAGACATTCTAGACTCTTCTCCTTTGCTGATATCTCACATTTGGTTAGTCCATCAGCAAACCTTTTAGCTTCTACCTTCAAAATAAACCTGGGATCTGACCTCTTCTCATCATCTCCTCAGCTACCACCCTAGTCCAAGTTACCGTCTTTCTCACCTGGCCTATGCAGTTGTGTCCTCAATGGTCTTCCTGTCCCCTGTCTTGCCCAGCTGCTCCCCACCACCCCGCTCATGTCAATTCTCCGTACAATGGCCTGAATAATTTTTAAAAATGTTAGTCGAATCATATCACTTCCCTGCTCAAAACTGTCTTTTCGGGGGCTTTGAACAGCACTGAGAGTAAGTTCCAAGGTCCTTATAGTGCATAAGGCTATTAGCTGCTTCTCTGCCCTTGTGTTATCGCCTTGCCACCCGTATTGGCTCCATTTCGACCATACTTGCCTTTTTCTTTACCAGACGCTCCATGCTCACACCCACCTGTGAGCCTTGAACTTGCATTTCTCTGCCTGGAATGCTTTTCCCATAGAAATGAGCATTGCTCAACACTTCCTTCATTCAGGTGTCTGATTATCTGTCACTTCCTTGGAGAAGTCTTTCAATCTAAAATATCTCAAAGAGCAATCCATTCTTTGCCACTTTTTTTTTTTTTTTTTTTTTTTTTGTGAGGAGATCAGCCCTGAGCTAACATCCGCCAATCCTCCTCTTTTTTTTTTTTTTTTTTTTTTTTTTGTGAGGAGATCAGCCCTGAGCTAACATCCGCCAATCCTCCTCTTTTTTTTTTTTGCTGAGGAAGACGGCCCTGGGCTAACATCTGTGCCTATCTTCCTCCACTTTATATGGGACGCCGCCACAGCATGGCTTACCAAGCAGTGCGTCGGTGCGCGCCCGGGATCCGAACCAGCGAACCCCGGGCCGCCGCAGCGGAGCGCGCGCACTTAACCGCTTGC
This sequence comes from Diceros bicornis minor, assembly GCF_020826845.1. NCBI lineage: Eukaryota > Metazoa > Chordata > Mammalia > Perissodactyla > Rhinocerotidae > Diceros > Diceros bicornis. The sequence continues at coordinate 34,115,744 of NC_080747.1, forward strand.
GCCACCGGGCCGGCCCCCAATCCTCCTCTTTTTTTGCTGAGGAAGACGGCCCTGGGCTAACATCGGTGCCCATCTTCCTCCACTTTATATGGGACGCCGCCACAGCATGGCTTACCAAGCAGTACTTCGGTGCGCGCCCGGGATCCGAACCAGCGAACCCCGGGCCGCCGCAGCGGAGCGCGCGCACTTAACTGCTTGCGCCACCGGGCCGGCCCCTTTGCCACTTTTTATTCCCTTATTTTGCTCTATATTTCTTCATAAACTCTTATCACTATCTTATGTTATATGTTATATTGTCTACTATCTGTCTTGTCTACTGGACAGTGCTACAAATTCAGGGACCACATCTGCAGTGTCTAGAACAATATTAGGCACAGAATATGTGCTCTGTGAATAATTGTCGAATGAATGAATCTCCTCAGGAACAGAAGGACAAAACATACAAATATAATGAAAATTCAAGGTAAATTACATTAATAATTTTCATGTGCTCTCATATACATAAGCTCATTTAATCCTTACCTAAGATCAGTGCTATCACTTCTCTATTTTATAGGTGAGGAAAGAGCTATAGTGCAGATGTATCTTCCCCAAATCACATACCTAGTTAGTGGTGGAGGTAGGATTTAAGCCCAGATCTCCTCATTATAAATTCTGTCTAGTTCACGTACAAAAGACAGTAAGTGCTTTGGGAATTAGAGAGAAATTTGGTTTACTAAGGGATATAGGAGCTAGTGGGTGCTTTGGGGAAATCTTAGAGTATTTGTATCTTGAGATTTGAACATAGGATTGGACGTAAATAAAGAAAGAGTGAAGGCATTCCAGATATTGTAAATGACCTGAGCAAATGCAGTGAGGCGTGGATATGTGTGGTGAATTCACACAAGAAGTAAACTCATATAGCAGATTTCTTGATCAGCAGTCTAAGGAGTTAGCGCTTGAGCTTAAGGTAGTAGGAAGCGTTTAAAAATATTTGAATGAAGACTGCCATATGCACAGAGGTATCCTGAGGATCCCCCAGCTTGGTCAGCAGTGCAAAGAGGAGAGAGTAGAGGAGATCAGAAGGAGAGGGAGCAGGAACAAGGTCCTGGGTTGGAAGGACTTGCTTAGAAAGAAAGAGAGGCGGGGCCGGCCCCGTGGCTTAGTGGTTAAGTGCGCGCGCTCTGCTACTGGCAGCCCGGGTTTGGATCCCGGGCGCGCACTGGCACACCGCTTGTCCCGCCATGCTGAGGCGGTGTCCCACATACAGCAACTAGAAGGATGTGCAACTATGACATACAACTATCTCCTGGGGCTTTGGGGAGAAAAAGGGCAAAAAAGGAAGAGGATTGGCAATAGATGTTAGCTCATGGCTGGTCTTCTTCAGCAAAAAGAGGAGGATTGGCATAGATGTTAGCTCAGGGCTGATCTTCCTCACCAAAAAGAAAAGAAAAGAAAGAAAGAGAGGCAATTCTCGCATAGAGGTAGGAAAAACAGGTGCTAAGGTTATGGAAGATTATGGTAGCTCGCAGGATTTTGGAACGTGATCTTTTTTTGTGTCTGAGGATGCCAAACTTTTCAAAGCAAGGCATTCTTTTGAGACAAGATAGAAGATCAATCAAGTCTGGAGGTTGGGGTTTTGAGTTGTTAGTAGAAATCTTGGAAGAGTCATTATGTGAAAACAGGAATTATGGAACAGCAACAGATCTTAACTCAGATTGAGAAACACGTTTTGAGCTCCTATCATATGTTAGATCTAACTTCTTAATAAGAAAATATTTTTGTATTTTTTGTTTTGTTTTTTAGGTTGTGCTAGTCACATTGCAGTGAAATTAAACTACAGTGCATCCTGACTTCAGGCAAGGTGAAGCTTTATTTTAGAAGCTGACTCACTTTCAACTGGTTTTTAATAAATGTTCTAGGATGGTGGAAAGATCTGGGTGGAACAATGCTTAATATTTCAAAGCAAGCACTTGAAAATCTATTTCTGCTTCTTAGTAATAGGATCTCTGAGGCTCCAGAATTATTTTTGAAATGGTTCATTGGTTCTTGGAGGCTCTGCTCTCCTAAATCTGTGAAACTGGTAAGGATTTTGATAATTGCTTTTGCACCTGGCATTTGATGGAAATTGTTTTGGGAATTACTTAATCATATATCTAATAAAGATCTAGTGTTTATCCTCTTAGAGATGGGATTTAAATGGCCAAATAGCTTGATTTGACCCTTTCTATGTTTCTTGGCTACTTAATTATTAAAATTCCTGACTGCAGTGTTCTTTAATTAAATTGCAAATTTAAATGAAACGTGTGTTTTGTATCTATATTTTGAAGCAACCTGTGATCTATTTTTATGACTTATTGGTTCCAGCCCTGTGCTTGTGTTCTTGGAGCTCCCTTTAGCTCGGCACGCATCCCTCCATTCTCCCTACCACTTTTCAGAAGACCTCTTTAATATCCCACTCTCACTTGCCTTGTTTCACTTCTCTGAACATCTGTACATAAGTGCACTTGTAATTTTTCTTTCCTTAACTTCACTATAAACTGGATGCCTTATATGGTTTGTTTTTTGATTCCTTTATGGTTTAAAATACTGCACAGAGAAGGGAAATCTGTGGGCACCATGTACCCCGCTAGTCTACTTTTTTTTTTCAAGAGAATCAATAAAAAACCTTTGTTGTTGTTGTTTAAGTATTAGCTCTTCTGCTTTTTAAATGTTGGTTGCTTATTCAAATTTTTTAAAGTACCAGGTGGTCCATGTGGTAAAGGCCAAACAACATGTGTGAGGGCCTGTTTAGTTCCCCGCAGGCAGGCTGCGTTAGCCAGCTCTGCAGACAGCCAGGGTTTCCTAATACACGTTCTACTAACACTGGTTCCACCCACCAGAGACTTTTCTTGAAGAGAGGTCTTGGTTAGACAGATTGAGAAACACTATTTCATCGCCCACTGAAGGATCTCAGTGGACATTAGCGTATTATTGGCTCTGAGAAACTCAAAAGTGAAAAAAAAAACAACCCATATTTAAAAAAAAGAATACAGCATTCCCCAGATTTACTTGCCATGGAGTCTTTTTTCCACATCACATCTCTTAACATCCTGTGGAACTAGGATTCTGTGGGACACTTTGGGAAATGCTTCTGTAAGTATTTCCTCTCTCAGGTAGGCCAAGGAGTAAATGTCAAGGCCAATCTCCATGAAATAGTAATTCAACTCCCTAAATTCATCATGTGAGGAACAAGTATTGTCTTTGCCTTTTAAGTCCTCTCAGTGCCATAAAATGACAACTTAAATTTTGGTGTGAGTGGATCTTTGAAAGACCTGCCAATACTGAGAGCGGGAAAAGGAAATGTGTGGGCTATTCGCTGCATGTTCTTTGAGATGTTGGGTCTGTTCCTTTGTCTTTCCTCAGGTTTGTCATTGTGTGCAATGGCATATCCCAGTCCCATCACCACCAACATGCTGCATAATGGATGAGGCTGAAGAGATCGTGGCAGCAGGTGTTCTAGCAATTAAAAAAAAGAAAGAACAGAGCTGTTGATTGTTGTAAACAGTGTTAGTCCTCCCTCGCTCTCATTTACAAACAACAGTTCTCTGTGTCAATCAGCAGTAAAATAGCAACTGGTCTGCTTTGCTGGTTCTACTTGTCACCTGTGGGGCAGTGTACAAGATAGTTTGTGTCCTTATGTTGGAAGTGGGGTGTGTTTTTCCCTCTTCCTCTGAAAGGTTATTACAACTTGGTTGATTGCCCTCAAACTTATTTAGTTAAAAATTATATCACTGTACACTAGAATGGATTGGGGACAATGATTAGCTTTGCTATAATTCTTGGCTCTCCTCTAAGGGGAGGAGGAAGAAATATGTTTTCACATTCAGGGCTAGAGAGTGTACAAGCTTTCGAGAACCTGAATATCTTCCCCAGCTAGGAAACATTTACTTCAAGGGACAAAAGTAAAGTTTTTATATTTGATTTTAAATGCTTGAGAAAGGCCTATACTTTGGATTATCGTTACTGCTCCAATTTTCAGAAATTTAGTAGAGACCTTTTGCTTTGCTTTCTATTGCCTACCTTAGCCAGGAAATCAGAGACAGCTATCTGAAGGGATAATAGGTTTATATCATCATAGTAGTTATGTCTTTCCATAAGATGTTGACTGTTTATGAACAAGAGCGTACGCAAGTTTAGGAGCATTTAAATGTTTATATGGTTATATATATATGCTTTGTTTTCAATTATTATTTGATAAATTCTCCAATGTCATGGATATTTAGAAATTGTAATACATTTGAAACACTGCGTTTAACTGTTAGCCTCATAATGTACATGTAATACAGATCGTGAGTTCACAGAGGTCTTTTGGAGCCAGGTCATGTGGCTCAGGAGAGAAGACTGTGCCCATCTCCTTACTCTGTGTTCAGTGACATCAGGTTGAGCTTGAAATTGGCCGTGGGGGGAGTTTTTACACCACGGAGATTGACAAATGCTACACCTCAGACCCCTCTCTCCCCCAAACCAATTGTTAAGCATTTAGCAGAACATCACTGGTTCTAGACCATCTCTCAGGATGACTTGATTACAAGGAGTTTTTAAAAAATAATCAAGGACCTCTTAGGACATAGCAGTGTTCTAACAACAACACAGTTACCTTTTAAATCTTTTTCCTCCTCTTCTTCTCCCCAGTCTTTTGGTTAATGAAGTTTTTCAAGATGAGGTGTGGGCAGAAGGTCCTATTGTTGGTTTTGTTTTTTTGTTTTTTTGGCTAAACGTGGCTCTCACCTATTAGGTTTATAAAGACTAGCCTTCTTGTTTTTTCTTTAATTTCCCTGGGGTAGTCCAGTGTTACACTGTTTTCTTATAGATCTTTGTAACACTCTGAAGACTCCTTGATGTGCACATTGTTTGTGCAGGAAGAGGTAAGGAGAGCCTGAGCAATGTTCACTCCCGTCCAAGCCAAGATGGTGGTTGCTTCCTCGGTTGGGGGCAGCCACCACACCGCGGTGTCAGTGAGGCCCAGTGATGAATGGCATTTTAGTGAGCTGGGATTACCACCTGCTATCTTCATCACGAACCAGCCAAAAGAACAGATTTCCTGTCATGATACATCATTTGTAAGTTTAAAGAACCAGAGGAAGATAGGTAGAGAAATATTTTGTTGTCGAAATGCCTAATGGTCTTAAATGAGGCATCTTGTATTCCTTCCTTCTTGTCTCCTCCACTCCATGAATGGATATTTATTTTTCATTCCATAAAATTTGGGGTCATGTTGTATGTAGGATTATTTCAATTTGGATTTTTTGGATGTTTGTGGAGATGTTTTGAATACAGAGATAAAAATCCAGTGACAGCACAAAGGTTGTTATTATTTCACCCCTATGGTATTGAGTGAATTGATAATAAATGTATAGTGATTTTGACATTTTTTTGGATTTGGGGGTTTATTTTCTCATTCCACATTTTGAGGAAAAGTCACATTGAAGAGAGAAGAAGGTGGCATAGGTGGGAAGTCAGATCTTTATTTACAACTCAGCTGATAATGGGGGGAAATCAGCAGGGACACAGACGTTATTTAGGCAGCAAAGCATACTGGTTAGGAACATGGATCTGGAGCCAGACTGCCCAGCTTAGAGTCCTGGGTCTGCCACCTTCTAGCTGTATGAAATTGGGCAAATTACTTAATGGCCTGTACTTTGATTTCTTCATCTGGATAACAGGGATAATAATAGTACTTATATCAGGGCCTCTGATAGCCCACTGAGCCCCTCTGTGTGTGGACTGAATGATTTTGGAGACAGATAGTGGCTTTGTGTGAATTAGGAAAACAGGACTCTTCCTTTAGAAGAGTTTGTGTGGTTTGACAGAAGGCTCAGGCTGGCTTTTAGCCCGAACTTGTCTTCTCAGCTGGGCACCCTTGTCCAGGGCATAACCTGTGTAACCAGCTGTGGTAGCTTGACTACCACACTGGGGAGCTGAGAAGTAAATGAGTCACGATTTCTCAAGGTGAGAGGCTAGAGTGGAAGAGGGTTCAGAGAGTCTGTAGGTTTGTGCAGAGCTGTCTTAGACTTAGAGAAGTGAAGTGATTTGCTGGAAGCCCTTGGTTATTAGCAGAACTGTGGCTAGAACCCAGTTGTCTTGACTTTTGGCCTCCTACAAATCTTGACTAGGTGTCACTAGACAACCTTGCGATTCAAACAAAAGAACCATTGATAGGAGATGGAGATGAGGGGCACTGTGGCTGTTCCCAACCCCAGGTGCCCGCCTAGAGCCATTCAAATGGCAGACTCTCAGAAGATGGTATGTCTTTTATTTTCCAAAGCCAAACAGTACATTGGCTCCTTTGTTAGATATTCAAATGTTTGTTTTAAAATATACTATGCAGTGGGCATGTGTGGATCTCAGCTACCATTTTACTAGTGGACTTGAGGAATATTATTAGATGGAGGTGTATTTTTGTTACATTTGAATGGCAAAATCTCTTAAAAGTGGTATTTTCTCACTACAAGGTCTTTTCTGAGTAAAACCAAATGGAAAATGGCTTTAGTTACTAATGAGAGAACACAAATGAGGTTGAGCCACTGTGGAGGTTAACCTATATATTCCCAGTCCCCCCTTTAAAATCCTTTTAATTGTAAAACATAACACAATTGAAGAAAACCGCATAAAACAAATACATAGCTTAGTGAATTATTTAAGGTGAACAGTCTTGGAGTCACTGTGTCAGAAGTAAACCCAAATCAAGAAGTAGAATGTTGCAACCTAAGAAGCCTGTTCTGGACTCCCTCTCAATGGTAATTCCTTCCCTCTTTCCTAAAAGTCACCTTCTTTTTATGTTGGTCACTTCCTTGCTTTTCTTCATAGTTGTGTTGCCCAAGTCAGGCCTCCCTTTTAAAGGATGGGCTGTTTAAAGTGTGTCATCATGTCTTTGTAAAGAGCATTTTGCCATGTTTTATTTTCATCTGGTAATCTAATAACTTGTTTGGGTGAATTCTAGTAGTTTTCTGTCTCGACTTTGATGCCTTTTTAAATGCCACGTACTGGTGAAGTACAACAGTTTTGTGGTTACTTTGGATTCTTAGCTAAAAATTATTCAGGTATTAGAATATCAAATGGTGAAATTGATCAGTTCTTCAGACAGCTCTACAATTGTCACAGGACTGTGTGTACTTGGCAGAGCCTCTAATTCCAGTTCTTTGCCCAAAATCAGGAAGCCAAGGGGCTTGACCCCTCCTTCCTTCCCATCGTCAGTGCTAACATCATGTTGATTTGATGGCTGGCAAGTGCCATTTCTATGTAGTGAGCAGGTGAGAGAGTGGAGTGAATATAAATGAGATGACCGATAGTGAACTGGTGAGTGACTGTCATCAGCGAAAACAAATATGAAAAAGTGCTCCTAGTTAAAAATGAGGAGGCACTGGACAGGCTGTTGACCTGAGTACTTTCCCTGGACTGCTGAATGACTTTCAGCCGTAGCCCCAGACAACATTTTATTAGGAATATTTTGAAACATTTGAAAGAAAGAAAGAAGGAAAGATTGGTTCAAAGAAACCCATATACCCGCCACCTAGTTTCAATAATTGCTAAAGTTTTCTGTATTTACTTCTTACACACACACACACACATTCACACATACCCCTAGTATTTTTTCAACCATTTCAAAATAAGTTACAGACATCAGACTCCTTTCCTTAGAAATCTTTACTGTGCATCTCCAAAGTATAAGAATATTCTCCTACGAAATGACTGTGCCATTGTCACTCTTAATAAACTGAAATAATGCCCTAACATTATTAAATGACCAGTATATATTCAGATTTCCCTAACTATGCCCAAAGTGTCATCTATAAAGATTCTTTTAATCTATGAGTTCATTAAGGAACATACAATGCAATTGGTTGTTATATCTCTTAAGTCTCTTATTTTAGAATAGCAACCCTCCCCTTTTCTTCACGACATTGGCTTTTTGAACACCAGATAGTGTCGTATGCTGGATTTGCACAATTGTTTCCTTATGGTCTCATTTAACCCAGACAATGTGTATAGCAGGTCATCACATAGACTTTCCTGTGTGATTTTGTACCCAGCACCCACACCCAGATCCATCTGTGAAGAGGCAAATCTGCCTCTACTGTACTCGTTTTCTCCTGAGCAGTATTTCTGAACAAAATTGCAACCACCTGATTTAGACACTCCAGTTGTAGATTTTTTCTTCCCCTTAGATATGAAGCTTGGGGAAAAAACGTAATAGAACTTCCAGTCAGTACTAAATGTCCTACTAGATGGTTTCCACTCATGATTTCTAACCTCTAACAACCTCTTCAAACAGTCTCCTGTAACCGTCTTTTTTTTGTGTGTGTGTGAGGGAGATCAGCCCTGTGCTAACATCTGCCAGTCCTCCTCTTTTTTTTTTGCTGAGGAAGACTGGCCCTGGGCTAACATCCATGCCCATCTTCCTCTACTTTATATGGGACGCACCACAGCATGGCTTACCAAGCGGTGCGTCGGTGCACGCCCGGGATCCGAACCGGCGAACCCCGGGCTGCTGCAGCGGAGTGCACACACTTAACCGCTTGCGCCACCGTTCTGGCCCCTCCTTTAACCGTCTTTTAAAGATGAAGGGAGCAGGCTCAGAGAAATGAAGCCATTTGTCCATTGTCAGATAGCCCCTATGTGTCAGACCTGAAATCTGGACCCAGGTTTGCCTATTTCAAAGGGTTTATACTTCACTGTGCTGAGGACTAAATGACAGTTACACACACTGATTTCCCAAAATTACCCCAGAACTGAAGTATTTATTTAAGGAGCAACATGATACCCAGGTAAAAATAACACTGTGGCTGAAGCATATCTTTGCTCCTTGAAATGGAGACAACTCACACAGCCCAGAAGCACTCCACTAGCCCATTTTCTTTCTGGACTCTTCTTTCTCTCTGCTCTCAAATCAGTTGCTAAGACTTTATGTTGTGTTATAGCTCACTTTGGGTGTTGTCAGTCTTTCTTTGTAGCTTCTGTTCTGTCTCTTTGTAAGGCAAGAACAGCTTGAGGATAAACAAACACAGTTACTGCTAAACACATTCACATGTTCCTGGACTGACCCATTTTCTGTGTGTAGAGCATACAATGGCTATATCAGAGGATTTAATGCTCCCAGGGTGCTTTTGAGCATTGCCTGTATTCTTAATTAGATTTTTTTTTTTTTAGTGGAGTCTGTCAATCTTTGGCTATAAACAGTGCCTTCTGGTTTTCTGATGACAAGATGAAAATATAAATGGATTCTGCAGATTGCATTTTATTATCCTCAGTATTAAGCACTCAGAGCTAGTGCTGGAGAGGATCATGATTTGATAATGTTGATTAAATAACCTCAGGCCTGGACTTCTGTGCTGTTTCTTTGCCAACCCAAAGTGAATAGATATAAGGAGCTATTGTTATTAAGGAGAGTGTAGCAATATAAGTGGCACAAGAAGAAGTGCCTTCAGAACTCAGTGTGTTGGGGCAATGAAGCCCTGATCTGGGTCAAGGGAGACCTGATTCTGGTCTTGTCTTTGCTGATAGCTGGCTGTATGACCTTAGCACATCACTTAACTTGCAGGACATTATTTTTCTCATCTGTGAAATGAAGGGGTTGTGTATATAACGTGGAGTTATTCTGGTGTAGTGAGAAGGGACACCAGATGGATCTATAGAAAGGTTCCTGGGTGCTATGTAGGAGATAGCTGTGGAGGGGCCAGAGTGAAAGCAGAGAGACCACAAAGGTGGCTGCTGTAGTTATCTTGCTGAGAGGCGATGGAGGCTTGGACTAGTGTGGTAGTGTAGACATAGAAGGAAAAGGGCAGACTTAAATATATTTTAGAGAGAGGAACATTGCTCTTCTTGATGGCTTGAATGTATCTCTACGTTGTTGGGGATGGGAGATGGTGATGCCATTCATTGACGTGGAGAAGACCAGAGGTGGAACAGGTTGCATCAGGGGACAGACGTCACGAATTTTGTTTTGTTTTTGTTTGATCTTGTTAAGTGTGAAATATTGATTAGGTACTCAAGTGGAGATATTGAGTAAGAAATTGGATATTTGATTCTGGACTTCAGCACACATATAAAAATGTATGAGTTATCATATGTGAGATGTTTAAAGGCATGGGACTACCCAGGGAAGTGGAGTGTGTGGCTAAAGAGGGAACAAAAAGAGAAGCAAAGAAAGGAAAAAAGAACCTTATTTTACAGTTAGGAATGAATGAGGTAGAAGTACCCAAGGCAATGGAGAAAGGAGTATTTATTGAATGAGGTAGAAGGAAAACCGGGAGTGTCTGGCGGTGGGGAGGCCTAGAGGGGCAAGTGATCCAAAAAGGAGGGAGTGGTTGACTGTCACGCTGCTGAGACATTGATTCAGATTAGATGAGAAAAATGTCTTTTGGTGAGACAGTATGGCAATATTAAAATTTAAGAGGAGAACCAGGAAAGCATGGCATCATTTAAGATCAGGGAGGAAAGACCTGCAAAGAGTACTGGAAAGAGAGAAACCAAGAATGAGATCTATGGCAATTCTAGTATTGCTACCAATATTGACAATGAAATTTATTGAGCTCTCACTATGGATCAGGCACTGTGGGAAGAGTTTGACATACATTAATTAACTTACTCTTCATGCAAATCTTTGGAGTACATACTATTATTTCATAAGGAGGGAAGCTGAGGGTTGGTAGAAGTTCATTAATTTGCTTATGATTTAGCTTATGCTGGTGGAGCTCAGAGTCAGACTCTGAGGGTCCAACTCTTAAACCTTTAGGAATTTTCAGTGAATTTAAAGAGCACAGCTCATAGGCAGCTGAGCTATGATGATAAGGGTAATGGGTACAGGATGCTCATGTAGGGAGTTTGGACTGTGAAAGGAAGGAGAAAAACACGACGGTGGTTGAAGGGGCTGGATTGAATTAGGGTTTTTATGAAAAGAGAGAACTCATTATGCCACCAGCAGGGATGACGGATGCTGTAGACCAAGGGGTAAGGTTGAGATAAAGGCAGCACCTGGGGGTGGGAAGGGATAGGATCTAGAGGAAAGAGAAAGTAAACTTCTTCCTTTTGAGCTGGCAGGAGAAGACGAAAAGATAGGTGTGGGAGTGGTATGTAGAGGGATGTGTGTGGGGCTGGGAGTGGTGGTCCTAAAGGAAAGTCTCGACAGCTGGTCTCAATCTCATTGTGATTCCAGCAGCGAGGTCACTGGTCATAAAATGGGGGTGGGAGAGTCCACGAGGAAGTAATTGAGAGCAACAAGCAAAATGTCATTCTGGGACTCTCTCTTTAGGAATGGGGAATTAGTGGGAAGTGGAGAGAATGATTGCCACAGAACCCCTCCCTTGCCCCATCTACTGGAGTGTCTCTTTTGTTTCAGGGTCAAGTACAACCCATAGTTCTGACACACAGGTCTTTACCATCAGGGCCATGCCTACTCTGGCACCTCATCTCTTACCATCCTCCCTCTTCTCGCCTGCCTTCCTTCTGTGCTCAGCCCTTAGAACTTTTCCTCTTTGCTCAAAGAAACCTTTGTATGGGTCTCTCTGTCTGCCTGGAGTGCCCTACTTCATCTCTTGCCTTTGGGGAATCCCCTCTCATCCTTCAGGACCAACTCAAATTTCAGCCCCTCAAAGGCTTTCCTTGACTATCTTAGGCGGAGAGAGTTCATTTCTTTGCTCAGATGCTGCAAAGAATTGTGTTTAGGAACATGAACTACGTAGTTACAATACCTGAGGTTAAATCCAGGCGTGCTATGTACTAGTTTTGTGTCCGTGGGCAAGTTATTTAACCTCCCTGTGTCTAGGTTTCCTTGGAAATAATAATCAGACCCATCTCATTGGGTTGTTATGAAGATTAAATAAATTAATATGTGGCAAGCATTTAGAACACAGAAGGCATATGGTAGTTGGTATAGGAATGTGAACTATTATCATTCAACTATTTCTTCAGTCATGCAGTTTGTGTTGCTTCTTCCATGCTCTGGTAGTTCTCTGTTCATATTTCTCTTGCAACACCTACTATATTGTAATGTTTTATCTTTCCCCCTGGATTGTGGATTCTTCTTACCAGGTCTTGTTATTTTGGTCTCACTCACACCTTTTACACTGTCCGGCATGAAGTGGGTATTCAGTAGATGATTGATTGATTGATTGCTAATTCTGGCTTAGATGAATATGATTTATGAATGTTTACAAAGAGTTTCTGTAGAATTTTGATTTGATTTTTCTAGCAACCTCATGAAGGAGACAGAAATAGCAGTGGATTTATTTCTCAGAAAAATGTGAAAAAAAGAGCAATACTGCTTTATTTTGCAATTTATAAAAATATGCAGAAATGTTCTTGTTAAATAAGTCAAATATGATCAGAAGTGAGCATAATGAGCTGCGAATAATCTTCTCCAGTGAATTAAAGAGGTGTGATTTTCATTTACAGTTGTAGAAGGAAATCACAACCTTCTGAAATGTGTACCTGTTTTTGTACTACAATTTAGAGAAAATATCCTTGTTTTTCAAAAATTAAGTCAAAATCTATTAAATTGTATATTTTTTTGGTTGCTTAAATCCAGGGACCATTCTTTTGTCAGCCAATAGAATCTCCTCTTAAAGTCATTATAACAGGGTTTCCAACATTTATTTAAAATCCTCTTCAGACCTGCAGTTAATGGACTGCAGTTTGTCCACCAGATTGCTTTCAAAAAACAACTGAAGATTAATGAAAATATTTCTGAAATACAATTTGTATGAATGGTAATGATCAGGCTGAGAGACTGATTCTTGGCAGCCTTTGACTGTTCGTGGCAATTATAAAATAACAATGGTAACAAAGTAATCAGCAAAGTGTAGCATTGTGATTGATATACAATGTGTTATATTATAAACACATCATAAAAATGTTGCCATAAAGTTGTGTGGTTTTCTTTATTAGACTGTTTTTTTTTTTTCAAGTCCTCCATATTTCTGTTATTTGAATGGTTTAGAGCAGTGCCATGACATGGACAAACTCAGAGACATAATTACCTGTTAGTTCTATGGGAAGGAAATCAAATACAGATGAGCTTACTCAATAATTACTTGCATAAAATAGTGTGATGACATATCATGATGCCCTCTTGCTTCTGCTTTTGGTTTGTTAAGGTAGATGAAAACTTTTCCTTTAAAACCATTACTGTTTTGGTAAATTATCCATTCTTTGACTATTTTAATCTGACACATACAGCATGTCCCTCCAACAAATATTTTGGTTGGTAATGAAAGTGAATTAATCCTAAACCATAAAGCAGGAAAAAAAAAAATCTGATATTGGGCTTTCGTGAAAGGCACACAGGGCATAGTTGGTGACATAATTGCCACCATAAGTACAAGGATTCCCTTGAATGGGGAGATGTGTGCAGGTTCATTATGCCCACCCTTAAAATCATGGTGGTGTCCAATAGTTTTGTCCATGTGCTTCTATTAGATTTTTTTTTTTTTTTTGGCTTGTTTTTGTGTTGAATCCCTTTAGGGAACTGAAAGACCTTTGGCTTTTACTATGAGTGAGATGGGGAGCTATTTGAGTGGAATAGTGGCATGATCTAACTTTACAGGATTCCCCTGGCTGCTGTGTTGAGAATAGATGGAAAGGAGGCAAGGGTGGAAGCAGTGAGGCCAATTAAGAGACTCTTATCTAGGTGTCAGACGATGGTGGCTTGGAGTAAGGTAGTAGAGTGGAGGTAGTGAGAAGTGGTTGGATTCTGGCTAAATTCTGAAGGGGGAATCAATAGGATTTGTTGGTGGGTGTGATTGGGTGTGAAAGATAGGGGTCAAGCATGACTAAGCTGAACAATTGCGAGGATGGAGTTGCAAGGATTCATTGATCGGATGGCTGAGGATCAGCAACATGGGGAGAGCAGGATTTTGGGGAATGATCAAGTGCTCTTGACATTTAATCTGCTCCTCCCCTGCTAGCCCTGAGTGCTCCTGAAGCTGGGCTGTCTCCTCAACCACTCCACGTCCCAGGTCCCTATCTCAGGCTCTCTTTAAGAGCTCTTCTAATCTTCTCATCCTGCTCTGTGTCCTCGGAGAGTGATCACGAGCTGATGGCTTGGCCAGTGCCTTGCCTGGGAGGGTTACCGAGAGTCTTGTTAGTTGGGATCCAGGTGGGAAGGTTAGTGAAGAGCTTGGGCAGTCATTTTTCACTTCCCCTGTTCATGGACTGTTGGTAATGGTAGTTGATTCTTGGCAGCTATTTTGTTTTTTATAACAATGGCTTATGCTGTCATGGAGGGAACAGTAATTAGCAGTCTTTATAGTTAAAATATACAATTAGTGACATTATAAATGCATCATAAAGATGTTGCTGAGAGGGGTTGAGACAGGTCATCCAAAATCCTGATTCTAATGGAAGGTCCTCCCATTCTGATAATGAACTGCTGGCTTAGTTTAGTATGCTAGGTTAGGGCTTTGTCAAATTTACTCTGCATATGAATCACATGGGGATCTTTTTAAAGTGCTAGTTATGATTAAGTAAGTCTTGGAGGGAGTGAGAGGACTGAGAGTCTGTATTTCTAACGTTAGTTTCAGGTGAAGATGCTGCTGCTGCTGGTCTGAGGAGCAAACTTTTCAGTGGCGTGGTCCTTGTTAATTTTTGGAGTCTATTCAGCAGCTGACACTCCTAACAAAGATCCAGGTGCTTCTATACTAAATAACCTAGGCTTGGAAGAATGGATGGAGTTTGGATCAGTGGAGAGCGGTATGAGGGCTAAGCTGGGCCCTACTGGACATAGGACATGGGGGAAGGAGGCAAAAGAGGAGGAACAGGCGGAAATGAGCACTTTCCTCCAAATGCATGGTGCCTATTCTTGTCTCCAGAATTGGCAGTCTAGGAAATTGAATTTACTCAGACTACCTCTTGGAGGATTTTGATTAGCAGGCTGACTTTGGACTATTAAATCAAATCTACTTGAGATTTTTTAGTGGCTATGCATCACATCCCCGCCTGCTCTGGTGGTCTAGTGGCAAAGATTCTGCACTCTCACCCCTGAGGCCCAAGTTTGTTTGCCAGTCAGGGAACCATACCACCCGTGTGTCGGTTGTCATACTGTGGTGGCTGCCTGTTGCTGTGATGCTGAAAGTTATACCACCAGTTTTTCAAATACTGGCAGGGTCACCCATGGTGGACAGGTTTCAGCAGAGCTTCCAGACTAAGACAGACTAGGAAGAAGGACCTGGCCACTCATTTCTGAAAAAATTGGCCGTGAAAACTCTATGAATAGCAGCGATCCATTGTCTGATATAGTGCCGGAAGGTGAGAGGATGGATGGTGCAAACAGACCAGGCAGGGTTCCGCTCTGCTGTACACAGGGTCGCTAGGAGTTGAAGTTGACTCCATGACACTAACAACAACAAATGCCTCATCTGCAAGATAATTTTAAATAGTACCTGGGCATTGTAAGTAGTCCAGGGGCCACTAATATTTTCTTATAATCTTATGTTACCTTCTATAATAGGTAATAGTTATGTTACCTTCTATTCATGGTAAGAGTTTAGATATCTGCTTTCCTTGCCAGTCTGTGAGCTTTCTGCATGCAGTGACCATGTCTCTTGTGGTTCTGTCTCTAGGCTCTGCTCATTGTCATTGCTCAATAAATGGAGAAGGGGCCTGAGTTAACTTAGCCATAGATTCTGTAATAAATGCAGCTGAACTGTCTTGCATTCTCCATGTGAGCACCATTTGCACTAGAACATAATACTTTTAATAAAAATATAAAGACCTGAGAAAAAAATGTTTTCAAAACCTTCTAATCACTTAATGGTGAATGGAGGTTAGCTCTATAGAGCATATTAGTGATGTTATGAGACTAGAAATCAGGACTAATAGATTCAGGAAAGAAAATGCTAAGGTGTTTAAAAGTCTGTCTTTAAAATCTTAGCTTTTTAAAGGGCATCTTTCTTAATTTCTTTATTTTGGGGAAAAACCTAGGTATTTGCAAACTGTAAAAACTACTTTTTATCAATTTCCCTACCTTTCCTCAAATAAGAATAAGAATGAGAGGATATTAACAAAGTACCTTATATTGGCTTGTGAATTGTCATTCTAGTGGGAGTGTTAATAAGGATGTTTTATAATAGAACTTGAACTTTGGTTTACAAGGAAGAGTTGGGACCACTTAGTTTCCTTAGACTGCTCTTTACAGCAAAACCAAACAAAAACCTTGTTTGGCTTTTCTGATGATTAAAGTAATATATATTAATTATAGAAATTTAAAGAAGAAAATAGAAATCACACCTGATTCCCACCATGAAGAGATAATATGTTGGCATATTTCCTCTGTGTGTGACTGTGTGTGTGTATGTATCTGTCTGTTTCGTAATGTCTTTGTCTAGTTTTGGACTCAGGGTAATGCTGGCCTCATAGAATAAATTGGGAAGTATTCTTTCCTCTTCAATTGTCTGGAAGAGTTTGTGTAGAATTGCGTTATCTTTTCTTTAAATATTTGGTATAATTTACCAGGTCAGCCTTCTGGGCCTGCCATTTTCTTTTGGGAAGGCTATCTATTTCTTTGTTGAGTGAACTCTGGTTGTTTGTGTCAAGGAATTCATCCAGTTCATCTAAGTTGGTGAATTTATTGGCACAAATTTATTTATAATATTCCCCTGTTATCCGTTTAATGTCTGTAGAATTTGTGATGATGTCATCTTTGTCATTCCTGATGTTGGTAATCTGTGTCTTTCTTTTTTGGCTAAAAACCAAAGGTTATCAACTTCATTAGCTTAAGGTTTATCAGCTTGGCTAAAAGTTTATCAATTTTGTTGATCTCAAAGAAACAGGTTTTGATTTCACTGATTTTGCTCTGTTGCTTTTTGGTTTTCTATTTGATTTCAATTCTGATATAATTTTTTCCTTTTTTCTACTTAATTTGGGCTTAATTTGCTTAAGGTGGAAACAGAATTGATTGAGTTGAGATCTTCTTTTGTGATGTAGGTATTTTGTGCTATACATTTCCCCCAAATACTGCTTTAGTGTCTTTCTGTACATCCTTATATTGCCATATTATTTTATGACAAAATATGTTCTAATTTCTTTTGATTTCTTCTTTGATTAGTGAGTTATTTAGAATTGTGTTATTTAGTTTAAAATTATTTGGGGATTTTTTCCAGAGATATTTCTGTTATTTTCTAATTTAATTCCATTGTGGTCCAATAGCATACTTTTAATGAATTGACTTCTTTTAAGTTTGTGAAGACATTTTCTGACATAGAAATTGGTCTATTTCAATAAATGTTCATTGTGAACTTAAGAAGCAAAATGTGTATTCTGCTGTTGTAGGGTGGAGTATTCTAGAAATGTCGATTAAGTCAATCTGGTTTCATAGTGTTGTTCAAGTCTTCTTTATCCTTATTGGTTTTTCTGCCTGCTTGTTTTATCAGTTATCAAAGAGAGATATTAAATCTCTGACTCTAGTTGTGAATTTGTCTATTTCTCCTTGCAATTCTATCTGTTTAGCTTATGTATTTTGAAGCTTTTTTTTATTAGGTGTAAAAATATTTAGGATTGTTATGTCTTCCTGATTAGCTAAGCCCTTTGTCATTATGAAATGACTTTCTCTGTCCTTGGTATTATTCTTTGTTCTAAAAGTTTCTTTGTCTGATATTAATATAACCACTTCAGCTTTCTTTTGGTTAGTGTTAGCATGATATATCTTATCCTATTCTTCTACTTTTAACTTATTTCTATCTTTATATTTAAAGCACATTTCTCATAGGCAGCATATAGTTGGGTCTTGCTTTTTTATCCAATCTGAAAATCTCTGTCTTTTAATTGGAGATGTTTAAGCCATTTATATTTAATGCACTTATTGATATGGTTAAGTTTAAGTCTACGGTATTGCCGTTTGTTTTCTATTTATTCCATCTGTTCTGTATTCCCTTTTCCTCTTTTTTCTTTTTGCCTTTTTTTTGATTGTTAGAGTATTTTTTATGATTTCATTTTATCTCCTTTCTTGGCTTATTAGCTGTAACTTTGTATTCTGCCATGTTAGAGGTTGCTTCTGGGTTTATAGTATGCATATTTATCAGGCATATTGTAGATGTTCAATAAATATTTATAATAAATATAGGCCACAGGGCTACTGAGAGCTAGAGGCATCAAGAATGGCCATCCATCCTGTGCCATCAGATAGTTCATTCTTTCACAGCTGTTATTTTCCTCTTTGACACCATGTTATTATTGACTTCAATCTTCCTGTCTTGATGTTAGTCTCTCTAGGTTAGGAGTCTGTGTTTTCACCTCCTCTGCCCCCTTAATGTTTTAACAAATAGATGTGTTATCCTTAGGTGGTGTTTTCTGCAGGCTTTTTTGAAAGTGTGTAGGTTGGAACTTCAGGATGAAAGAGGATGTGGCCTTGACTTATCATGGCCAAACTCGAAAAGTAACATCCTTATCAGGAAGAACAGATTTTTTAAGGTATTAGGTCAGAAAAAACCTTGAAAGAAATGGTCTAAATTTAAGATTGGCTGATCTAAGCAAAGCTACACATGGAAAGGAAATTCAAACCTCACAGATTTTCCTCATTCTTGGAATGCCACAGTTATTTTTATGCTCTTAAATATTAAAAAACAAAAAGTCATTGAGCTTCCTGATTAAAAACAAAAAATTTACTCTCTCCTTTTCTTTTTTTTCTTTTCCAGCAAGTAACCGGCAGAAGTTTTGGTGATAAAGATTTTCGGACAGGGTTAGAAAATGGAATCCTTCTTTGTGAGTAAGTATGACCTATATTCAGTTGATTTTGTTCAAGAAAAACCATAATACTATTCAGTGTGTCTGTAAAACTTCCAGTGATTTGTTTTGAATTTATTCACAGTTTGAATCTGAAATTCAAAAAAAATCACTGGGCTAGGCAGTAAACATAAGTAGGTGACAGAGTCTCGGTGTTCAGTAGGGCATGGTGGGGACTATGGTAATTTCAAACTAGATAAAGAAGGAGTAATTGGTAGCTGCTACTCATCTTAACCAACTTTTACAATGTAGGAATTTGGGCCCAGGTGATTGTAAGGATATGGACTGAATTTTGGTAAAAGTAGCAGATTTTCTCCCTTTTTTACCCCAAACAAAAGCAGCTTGTACCAACAGAAAATAGTGCTTCTATTTACTTACAACATCTTAAAGCATGCCAGGTAATGTTCCTCACTGGGCCTACTTCCCTGAGGTATCTTGAATGTATTTCATTTGTGCTGTTGGCAAAATTCAAATGGGGACAATAACTGCAGTGTTTAATTTTTATGTTTTGAACCTGGGCTTTGTTATAGAGTGTTGCTGTGATGGTGGACTCGAGAGCTTTCTGTGAAGTGGTTCTAGACGCAAAATAAGCTAGAGCCTTAATACTTACAGATAGATGGACATAAACTTCAAATCAAGATTTCAAATTTTGAATTTATTTAGTAGGTTCTGTAATTTGGATCCTGTTTTATTGAAGTGAAAGGTGCATACATGAAATGCACAGCTCCTAGATATACAATCTGATGGGTTTTGAAAACTGCGTACATGTGTGTAACCTACACCGTGATCAAGATAGGGAACAGAAAGTTCCCTCATGTCCCTTTCCAGTCAATCTCAACCACCTATAGAAAAGCACTGTTCTGACTTCTATCACTGTAGCATCTATTTTGCCTTATCTTGAACTCTGTGTAAGTAGAATCACATAAAATGCATGTTTGTTTTGGCAACTTTCTGAATATCATTGAGACCCCCCAATGTAGTTGAAAGAGCATGGGTTTTGGAGCCTGAGAATTAGAGACTCAACTCCTTACCTCACCCCTTAAATCATTTAACCTGGAGTCTCATTTTTCTCTTTCTAAAATGGTAATAAAAATTTTATAAGTCTTGCCTATTTCATAAGCTTTTTGTGAATTTCAACAGGATAATGTGAATAAGACACCTTAAAAAACTTCATTTGCTATGCAAATGTTGGTTATTGTGCAGCACCTTTCAACACAGTTCATATCAGCATTTTTTTTTTCCCGCTCCCCATTGCCCTTCTTTCTTAAGAGAAATTTATATCCCCTGATTGCTGTTTCCATACATTCCTTCCTATGGAGTCTCTCCCCTCTTCTCATACTTTACCACCCCTTTTCCCTTTATTAAATCTAAATCAGAGCTCATCTCTTAGGGAAACCATAGTTAGTTTAGCATCTCACCGGAGACAATCCCAGACAGGCTCCAAACACTTCCCTTGTGTTCTAGCACCTACTTCTCCAATGATTCTGGGCATAGCCCTCTCCTGACATTGAGACTAGTTGGAATCTAATTTATGTGCATCATGCTCTCTCAACTCTGTTGAAGTGGGTCTTTGGTACCAATTTTTGTTTATCTAACATTTGCTGCTAAGATTCTTGTAGGCATCCACCTCTCCACTATATTTCTGTGAATAAATCTGTCAGAGAGTAATACTGTTACTGAGCCCTAAGGAACCGGTGACCCACAAGTGGGTCCTTTTGCCCTGAGTCGCTCAAGCCAATAGAACGAGACCCGGTTCTGAATAGCAGAACAGAAACTTTATTCGTTGAGCAAGGAATGGAGAAAGGAGAACTTGTGTTCTAAAATACCTTCTCCCCAAAGACAAGGAAATAGGCAACTTTTAAAGCCGCAAGGAGTTGTGGCGTCATCAGGGTTCCGGGAAAGGGGTGGTGACTTCCAGGAACAGTTGGTGCCTACGCAGTCCCCAGAAGGCCTTTGCACACGGCACCAAATGTGCCTGGCAAGGTAGGCAGTGGGGGAGATTTTTGTATGGTAATGAAGCAGAGGCAACTTCAGGTCACCTCCAAGTCCCTCTGCGTATAAGCTGCTCCTGTGGTTGGGCTAGACCTGGTTTAGAGCGGTTTGCAGTCGCGGTTTATGTGAGGTGGAAGCCCAGCTCAGCTGAAAAACATCACAAAGGAAGATGTTAGGTGTGGGCCAAAGCGAAGTTTTTCTATTAGGAATACATGTCGGTGCGTCGGGGATATGTATGGGTGACATGTTGCATGCCTGACTTTAGATTGAATGGGCTAGTCTGAAGAAAAGGCTCTGGATCTAGAGAGATTTGCACACATAGAATTTGTTTCTTCCCTTGATGATGTTGAGTTAGAGGATGGAGTCTCTCTCGTGTTCAGTGGCTCCATCCATTGGCCTTTTACAAACACAGTAGTGAATGTTAGGGTTGTTTAGGGGTGGAGAGGTGGGGTTTAGGTCCAGGCCATGGTTAGGAAATAGTATGGTTAGACAACATGGAGGCACAGATTATAGCCAGGGGCTTCTTTAGATAAATAAAGGGCTTGGACTGCTGACAGCCTGAGGGTGAAGCTGAGGGAACTGGCCAACATGAAGGATGTGGACAAATATGCTGTCTGGGTAGGCAGGACAAAACCCAAGACAAGTGATTTATGGTCTAAGTCCTCTAACCATGGAGGATTAGACCCACGGGTATAATTGAAGGAGTCTGAGGACCGGGGTCAAGTCCTGGCTTCCCCATGAGACTCCAGCTGGCAGCCCGGCAAAGAATTTGCTAAGGTGGAATGAACTGTACTGGTAGCCTGAGGCAAGAAAAGCCAGAAGCAGAGTCCCAGGCAGAGCCTTTGAGAGAAAGCTGGGTCAGCAGCCAAAGAAACCGATGCAAACAAATTTCTAAGTGTGGGACCCACAGAGCAATGAGAACAAAAGCATGACCCAGGAGCTGAATGCACTAAAGATTGGGAACAATGGAGGAAGAAGATTTCCCTCTCCTTTTTGGTCAGGGGCAGGGGCATGACTAGGTTTGATTTCGGCTGAAGCACATTGGGCTGCCGCAGACTGAAATTAACAGGTATATTTTCTGGGACTTGTATCCAGAGACCAGTCTGGCAAGGAGGGAGACTTGCACCATTCCACCACTCCAGGTGTGGGGTTGGTTCATGGCAGGGGCCAAAAGGCAAGAAACTCCGTTTGGAGGGTCTCGGGAAGGTGAGGATTCCCAGACAACAGATCCATACTGGTTTAAACACCTGTTTTTGGAGAGTAGATGAGAATGTCAAAAGCTGTGTCACTCTTTAGAACCAGAGAGAGTTTTGTGCTGGATGCTGGTGATTAAGGAGTTCTAATTCATAACCACTGCCCATACAGCAACATTTAAAAATATAAGAACTCTATAATTTCAAAACTCGCAAACTAGCAATCCAGCTCTTCTGGGTCTTTCATAACATATAGTCCTGTTTTTAAAAATTATTGGGGCTTTTCAAGTTTGTATTATTCAAAATAGAAGCCCAGTTGGTGTCTTGTAACAGTGTTAGGATCCCAGTGGACAAGTACGTGAACAGTGTCGGTGAATTCTTCCTTTTGTTCAACAGACTCTCATCTTTTTGTCTGAGTTGGATTGGTTCTACATGTTGGTTGCAGCTGTAGAGAGATATCATGCTCTTTGCTCACTAAAAATTTCCTGAGTTGTTTATGAGTCTGAAAAAAATTCATAGTTCTCATCAAATAGAAGGGCATCTTCTGGGCCTGGGGTCTGATTTTCCTCTTACCAGCCTGGTTCCAAACTTAACTTGTGTCCTCTAAGGACTATTATCATACCCATTTTACAGAGGAAGTAACTGAGGCACAGAGGATTAAATAACTTGGCTAAGGTTATATAGATAAGAAAGACTTAAATTCAGGAAGTCAGATCTTAGCTTTTGCTCTTAACCACTGTCTGTGACCAGAGATGGGATTTTTTTTTTTTTGGTGAGGCAGATTGGCTCTGAGCTAACATCTGTGCCAGTCTTCCTTTATTTTGTATGTGGGATGCTGCCACAGCATGGCTTGATGAGTGGTGTGTAGGTCCACTCCTGTGTAGGTCTGTGCCTGGGATCCGAACCTGCGAATCCCGGGCTGCAGAAGCAGAGTGTGCGAACTTAACCACTATGCCACTGAGCCGGCCACTAAAGTTGAGATTTTAATGGCAGAGAAAAGCAAGAGGTTGGAGGGGAGGTGGAATGGAGTTGGTGCCAGGAAACCAAGAGTATAGGTAGAAGGGCAGTACAGAGGATAACGACTGGGTTTCAGCCCAACAGAGGCTGGAGAAAGACTGCATGGGGTTGGCGGTCTCGGAAAAATGTAAGTATCAACGGCCTGGAAGTTCCTCTTAAGATAAGAAGGCAAGTCCAGTAAGAGTGAGATCATGTGAGAGCTGAGAGGATAGGAGGCTATGGTTACTGGAGGATGTAGGAGTTGCAGTTTTCTTAAGTAGAACCATCAAAACTAGATGGAGACATGGGGCCAGCCCCGTGGCTTAGCGGTTAAGTGCCTGCGCTCCACTACTGGCGGCCCGGGTTCAGATCCCGGGTGCGCACCAACGCACTGCTTGTCCAGCCATGCTGAGGCGGCATCCCACATACAGCAACTAGCAGGATGTGGTAACTACGACATACCACTATCTACTGGGGCTTTGGGGAGAAAAAGGGCAAAAAAGGAGGAGGATTGGCAATAGATGTTAGCTCAGGGCCGGTCTTCCTGAGCAAAAAGAGGAAGGTTGGCATGGATGTTAGCTCAGGGCTGATCTTCCTCACACACAAAAAAAACAAAACTAGATGGAGACAAATGAGAGTGGTGGACCTGTACTAAAGACTTCAGAGAGCCAGCCCTGATGGCCTAGTGGTTTAAGTTCGATTCTCTCACTGCTTTGGTGGCCTGGGTTCCGTTCCTGGTCGCAGAATCACACCACTCATCTGTCAGTTGCCATGTTGTGGCAGTGGCTCACGTAGAAGAACTAGAAGGACTTACAGCTAGAATATACAACTATGCACTGGGTCTTTGGGGAGAGGATAAATAAATAAATAAAGACTTCAGAGACAGGAGAGAGAAAAGACTGGCACCTACAGACAGCAGATTAGATGGAAATTGAGTACCCTTAAGATCACCTGGGAACTCTTTTACTTCACCTGTGAAGTGCAGTACATGTGGCTTCACATATGTGCACCCCCTGTGTACAGTAATACTTATGCATAAATGTATAACTTACAGTAATAGCAAGTATAAAATAGAGTGCATGTGCCAAATAGAGTTATAGTAGATATGTTTTTGCTATAATCATCTCTCTCTTCCTCTGTTGTTTTTGCCAAGTGCGTATAGTTGAAGTGTTGGAGGTTAAATGCTCAAATGATTTGAGCCCTCCACTGAGCATTAAATAAAAGGTCTGGGGTCAAAGTGTGACATAGCTGCAAACGTGTGACAAGCGTCATGCTGTTAGAAATGTTAATCAAATACTGCAACATGTCCTTGAGGACTTGAGGGTTTAAAAGGAAGTCTGCAAAGAACCATTCCCTAAGGAAGCTGCTCCCAGTACAGAGTCACTGATGACTATCTCTACTTCCCAGCCCCTAGATCAGGCAGACTGTTTTGAAATGATTCCAGAAAGGAAAGTTTCTGACTTGTTTTCCTGACTAAGACTTTATTATATAGGTAGAACTCTATGGAATTCCATCTGTATGAGGAGATGGCGAATTATGGCCCTTGGCCTGTTGTTGTGCTGGCCTTCTTTCTTGCTAAGAATGGTTTTTAAATTTTTAAAGGATTTTAAATAAAACAGAACAACGGTTGGTATGTGGCTCATGGAGCCTAAAATGTTTATTGTCTGGTCCTTTACAGCACAAGTTGCCAGGGCATAAGGACTGTGGAATTAATTTTGAATGTAAATTGTTCACCCTTATAAAGTTAAGTAATTGAGTTTGGGCACTGCAAAAATGTTATTTGGGTAAATCAAATAACTTTTTACAAAAGGTTTTCTCAGGAGTTTCTTCACAAGTCTCCCACTCCCCCAACTTTTTATTTTGAAAAATTTCGAACTTATAGAAAAGTTACAAGACTAGTATAAGGATTACCCATATACCCTGCAACTAGATGCAAATGGTTCAGGAAAAAAGAGGCCCACACAGAAAGAGGTAAAGCAAGTATGGCAAAATGATAATAATTATGTCTAGTTGCAGGGTATATGCGTTCCTTTCTTCTCTGTGGTTTGATTTCTCATCCTCCCCATCCCCTTTTCTTTCTTTTTTGTTTCTATCTGAAGATATATATTTGACAAAAGCCAATTCAAATCCTTTTATGAGAGAGCATAGTGGAAAGCAAATGGATTTGGGAACTTTTAGGTTGAAGCCTATGAAACTGTTGTATTGGTAGACCAAACACAGTCAGGTAATGTGATTTCATATGGTTCAGCCTAACAGACAGTCCAGATCCTAGATTTGCCTCCTGTGTGCCCTTGGGCAAGTTACCTAACCTCCCTGAGCCTCAGTTTCCTTGTCTATAAAAACACATGTAATTGTACCTAATTCATAGGGTTGTTCTGAGGAGTAAATGACTTGATAATATGTATAAAACTTTTTGTTTAGTGCTTGGAACATAGCAGGCACTTAAAAGTTAACTTTTCTCCCTTTGTCTGTGGTATGGGGAAATGACTACCTCATAAGGTCCTTGAGCAATTCCAGTGAGAGAATACTGTGAAGTGCTCAGCAGTGTCTTGGGCTTGGTTGGCACTCTGGATCACTGGCTGTTCTCATTATTATTGTTGGAAGTAGGCCCAAAGTCAGTTATGAATATGACATAGTCAATGCAACTCTGTGTCACTGTGTGCCCGTCAGCTCTCTCCCTAGGGCTGCCAACAAGCCACAGGATGAACGAATTGGGATTTTACTTTCTAGCTTCTCTTCCCTAGCCTGTGATCAAAAGCTAGGCAAGAAAGTTTGGGTCCCTTACAAACTTGATCATCTGTGGATAATGAGCTTTGGCTGGCAGAGCTTGAGGCCTGGAGTGATTGTTTTGAAAATAGTAACCTTGACCTCTGTGATGACGTCATTTCCTCCGGCTGCCTCCAGTCTATTGTGGTTTCTTTCTCTGGGAAGCTCTTTCGGAACCCTCCAGGCAGAGTTAATGGGTTCCTCTCTGGCTTCTAAGCACCTATACCACCCCCATGCTGGCACTTAGCACAGGGCTCCACCTCTTTGTCCCACGTCTGCTTCCTGTACCAGATCTAAAGCTTCCTGAAGACCTTGTCTATTTATCTTTGGATTTCCCTCACTGGACACTGGTCAGGCACATAATAGCATCTGTTACAAACACCTATTGAATAAATTAAGACCAGTAGTAAGATTTCTACCTAGGCTACCTAATCATCAGTGACCTTAACATTCTCCTAATCTTAGCTGTCAGCATCCTCTGTCTTCTCTCCTTCCTTCCGTTCCTTCCCCTCCCTCTCCTTCACACACACACACACACACACACACACACACACGCTTTTACGTAAAGAGCGAACGCATCCCTGAAGACTGGGAGATCAGAGGATGGAAGTATCTGTGTTTTTTACGTATAAGACTCCCCATTACAGCTCTATTTTCTTAGGAGTTGTAGAGGTGAACTTATGGGTTTTGTTCCGCAGGCACATTTTCATGGAATGCAAAGTCTGAGTATGTTTGTCTCCAAATAAGTGACCAATAAGGAATGTCTTAGTGAATTTTTGTCTCAGTTCGTATGTTGCTGAAATAATTTTCTGAAGATAAGAAATCTGTTGGCAAACACTTGTTTATATCATCGCTGATGAATGAGCTGCTTGTTCTAAGAATGAAGGCTTGTCTTGGATGCTTGTCCTGATTTTAGCATGAGATGTGGTGTGCCACAGATATGTACTAGTCTTCTAGGACAGATTGGGAGTTGATGATGTAGCTATGCATGGAGACATTTTGTCACATGGCGGACTTGTTGGCTATTGACCATGTTCTGCACAGCCCCAAATTAGGCACCAAGGGGCATAAAAAGGGAATGTAAGGCTTGATCCATGATCTTCAAGAGTTTTATAATGTGCTTGGAGATTGAACACACACGCAAAGCAATTGTTACAGTGTAAAACAGTGTATGAGTAAATGCAAAAGTGACCAAGATTTAATCCCCAACATTTAATAGGAAGTTAAACGGGGAGATTGTTGTAGTTTGGGAGACAGTTACTGGGGAGATGTTACATCAAGTGAATTTTACTTAAGATGAGAATAGGCTGAGGGAAGGAGAAGGGCATCCTGTACAGCGACAAGAGCAGGAGGAAAGGTTTCAGGGCAGGAATGAGTATGCTGTGTTTGGCATACAGAGTGGAGATCTGCCTGACAGCGGGGAGGGCTCCTCTTCCTTCCTTCAACTAACCTTTTTAAGAACTCACTTACAAGTATGTTAAGTTACTATAAAGACTACTACACTATGCAACAACATCCTGTAATGGGGTACCCTGATCAGATCTGGAATCTAAATCTTGACTCCATATGGGGTATAAACCTCAGGTTCCCTTGAGGAAGTGACATATAGGTGGAGACCTGAATGAAGAGTAGAAATTTGCCAGAAAAGAGGGAAGGGAGATGGAAGTAGAGAGGAACCATGTTCTAGCTGAAAGAATAACATGTTTGAGATCTGTAGGATAGAAGACCTATGTATTGGAGGAATTGCAGGAAGACTTATTTGGCCAAAATGTAGAAAACAGGGGGGACAATGGTATGAGATCAGGGTGAATGAAGAGGAGAAGTAGGCAGGGTCAGGGCCAGCCCGGTGGTGTAGTGGTTAAGTTTGTGCCCTCTGCTTCGGCGGCCTGGTGGTCATGTCAGTTTGGATCCTGTGCGCGGACCTACACACTGCTCATCAAGTTGTGCTGTGACGGTGCCCCACATACAAAATAGAGGAAGATTGGAACAGATGTTAGCTCAGGGATACTCTTCCTCAAGCAAAAAGAGGAAGATTGGCAACAGATGTTAGCTAACAGATGTTAGGGCCAATCTTCCTCACCAAGAAAAAAAAAATAGTAGTAGTAGGCAGGAAGCCCAGAGACTTGTAAACCATAGAAGGAGTTTTGGATTTGATCTCTAGAGCGATGGAAATGAGAAGACATTTGAAGAAATCAACAGGCCTTGGTAGGGTATAGGGTATAGATGAATGAAAGAAAAGACTGAAAAATCATTTCAATGTTTCACTTGTTAATGATAAGCAGGGTGGGGCCCTTGATGCAAGCTGGAAAGAGTCCTCTATTTCTTGGGAGTGGTCATGATTTCAGTTTGGGCAGGATGAGTTTGAGATACAGACAGTCCACGCAGGGGGAGAGTCCTTTTGGCCGTTGAGGACAATGGCCTAGAACTTTGGGGTAAGACAATGGATTTACCTTATTCAGATTGGATTTGTCAACCCTTGTTGGACATCAAGGTTAGGCTCTAATATATGACAGTCTCTCTGAGGGAAAGATCACATCAAGAAAGAGCAGCAGAGGGCCGGCCCCTGGCTTGGCAGTTGGGTGCATGCACTCCGCTACTGGCGACCCGGGTTCAGATCCCGGGCGCGCACCGACGCACCGCTTCTCCGACCATGCTAAGGCCGTGTCCCACATACAGCAACTGGAAGGATGTGCAGCTATGACATGCAACTATCTACTGGGGCTTTGGGGAAAAAAAAAAAAAGGAGGAGGATTGGCAGTGGATGTTAGCTCAGAGCCAGTCTTCCTCAGCAAGGGGAAGAGGATTGGCACGGATGTTAGCTCAGGGCTGATCTTCTTCACAAAAAAAAAAAAAAAAAAAAAAAAGAAAGAACAGCAGAGCAAGGTCTCAGTATGAGGAAGTCTCCATCCTGGGTCAGGGGTAAGAGAAAGAGAAGCTCACAAAGGGACTCTCAGAGGATGAGAGGAAAACCAGGAAATGTGGTGTCATGGAAACCAAGGGAGCTAAGAAGACTTTTGAGAAGCTGGAGGTCACCTGTATTGCATGGCGCCAGCAGCGGTCAGCTAGAGCAAGGCCTCAGAAAATGCCTGCCTCGCTGGTAGAGGGAGGCGCCGGAGACCATTGTCAATTAATAGTCTGGGAACTGCCAGTCAACTGATCGTGATTCCACTGAATTGTTTTAGGCCTTGCTCATACTTGTGCTTCATTTCAATAGGCTATTGTTAGAGACCTTTCCTAATGTAAACTACACTCACAATATTTTCCTCAACTATTGAAAAAGAAATGAGATTAGCCCGACCCAATGGCTTATTAGCGGAGTGACCATGTAGTTTGTCATTCAAATGGTTTTGAGAGTGAGAGGGGGTGTTAACCAGCTGAGACGCTGGAACAACAAATGAAATCTGGGACTGCACTTGGCTAATTGGAATGTGTAGTCACCCCAGTTGTTGGTGACCCCAGACTGGTGTCTTCTAATCACCATTGCTTCATTCAGTATTCACAGACCCATCTCTTATTTAATCGTCTCAGCAGCTGCGGTGGGTGAACAACCTGGATCAGATCTTCCCACCCGCTTTGTAGATACTGGATGGAGACCCGAGGTAGTGGAGCGTGGTGTATCTTCGAACTCTGTCTAGAGCTCTTTCTGTAACCCAGATGCTAACTCAAATCTCAGCAAACTTGGGTTCTTTTGCCCTTACTGATCTTGGCCTTAGCAGGCTGGTAAGAATTTGATAGGCCTTCTATGTAGGGTTCTCCCTTGTCTTTCTGCCAAATCACAATTGGCCTCACTGACTTGGCCTGTCTCCAGCTCTTTGGCACCAAGACTCATTAAGCTTTTAAGTTCAAGTGAGGACATTTCAACCCACTCTTTTTTTTTTTTAAAAGATCTCCAGTGAAAAGCTGCTTTTTGTTTGAAGACTGGCCTGGCTTAGGTGGAGACTTAGGCAAGAACTGAGTATCCTCAACAGCCTTCTGTTAGGAAAGATGAAAACAGATGAAGAACATGGAAGGTGAATTTGTATGATTCATGGTGAGCAAAATGAACTCCCAGTGTCGTCTGTTTTTTGAATCCTCATCAAATAAACAGCCCTTGGTTCCTATTCAAAAGAGGAACTCTTAGCACAGTGTGTGTGGGGGTCGTTACTGTTCCCATTCAAACTGTGCTTTAGTATCTATTACAAGAGTCTGCTGGAGGTGGAAGGGAACTCTTGTGTGCATTTGTACATTGTGCATTTGAAACATTATCAAGCTCCTTTGTCTTTGCAAATATTTTGTCAGTTTAAAAGTATGTAATCCTTGTCACTTCTTTTTTCTTAATGCATAGTTTCACATGACCTAGACCAAGTAGGGCCATTATAAAGTTTGTTTTGATGCTTCCAAAAAAATGTGTTTGAAACTTATTTTAGCATAATTATCATTCAGGAACTATTTCCCTCAAAATGTGGTGATTTCCTTCACCCTATCCATCTGTGCCTTAATAAATATTAAACTTCTGTTCACTTAAATCACAGGCTTAATCTCTTTCCTCCTGAATAAATTTATTACACATTTATTGGAATGATCAATTGACTTCAAAAAAATTTATAATAACAGGTTTAATTATGGGCTGCTTGTATGGTGGAGGAGAAACTGGCCTATCCCATTGCCTGACTGTGGGGTTACATGCTGGATTAGACTTTGCTTGCATTTGAGAGGATTGAGTAGCTCCCTAATTGTATTTCCTTAATAATCCATTTTTCGAAGGTCTCTACTAGGCTATCAGGCTGGGTGGGCTAGCTTTCCTCAATGAAGTGTGCAAAATTCCTGCCTCAAGCATGTCATTCTAAATCTTTCTTTTGATTATCCACAGGAGAGGACCTTTTCTTAAATAGCCCACTAAGGACCCAGTTTATAAATGACTTTTTAAAAAGTTAACTATGCAGAAATAGACTTCCATCTCTATATTAAGGGGAAGAAGAATGAGTGAATGAAAACACAAATAGAAAGTTAAGACTTTATGGCCCATAAGCACATAAAAAGATACTCAACATCATTAGTCTTTAGAGAAATGCAAATCAAAACCACTACGAGATACCACTTTATAACCACTAGGATGGCTATAATAACAAAGGAAAATAATAAATGTGGCATGGATGTGGAGAAATTGGAACCTTCCCACATTGCTGGTGGGAACGTAAAATGGTACAGCCACTTTGCTAAACAATTTGGCAGTCCCTAAAAAGATGAAACATTAAGTTACCATTTGACCCACCAATTATACTTCCAGGTACATATCCAAGAGAAATGAAAACATATGTGCAAATAAAAACTTGTACACGAATGTTTATGACAGCATTATTCATAATAGCCAATGTTGGAAACAACTCAAATGTCCATCAATTGATGAATGGATAGATAAAATGTGGTATATTTATATAATGCAATATTATTTGGCCATAAAAAGGAATTAACTACCAAAGCATGCTGCAACATGGATGAATCTTGAAAATGTTATGCTAAGTGAAAGAAACCAGTCACAAAAGACCACGTGTTATATGATCCCATTCACATGAAATGTCCAGAATAGGCATATCTATAGAGACAGAAAGTAGATGAGTGGTTGTTCAGGGCTGGAGGTTGTGGGTGGGTGGCGTGGGGAGTTAAAGCTAATGCGTATAGAGTTTCTTTTAGGGGAAAGTAAAAGTAAAATAAATTGGTAGGGATGGTTGCATAATCCTGTGAATGTACACAAAAAAATCAGATTCTATACTTTCAGTGGGTGAACTTTATGTGAGTTATATCTCAAGCTGTTAAAACACACACACATTACAGAATTTAAAATTTTACTTCAAGATGTTTAAAATGCCCTCTAGAAGACTCATTCCAAATGTAATTTAGTGCATTTCTAGAGGTACTAGTATTATATTGTAATGAGCTGCCAGTATTTTAAACTTCATTGAAGAGAATGTGCTATAGATTGATTATATTTATATTCTGTCTACTTCCAAAAAGATGTAAAGAAAATTATAAAACTAAAACCGAAATCAAAGGCATGTTTATTAAAATCAGAAGGCATGACATTAGACAGAGAAAGGCCATGGAATGGGGAAATGAGGAGACTTTATTGCTTCAATACTGCAGTTTTTCTTCATGTAAAGCTCCTTTTCCACCACAGATGAAAAGGCTTTGCTTGTAGTCTGATTCCTTCCCTGCCAGAGCTTCTGGCCTCAAGGACACATTCTCCATTCCTCTGACTAAGACGGCGTTTTGTATTTCTGCTACACACACATTAAGTAGAATGATGTTTGCTGCCTGAGGGGAAGTGACCGTAGTGTCCCCTCCCCCAGCCCCCTTCCCATTTATGTGTCCCGTGGTATGTCAAAGAGATGAACCCGGAGACTTTACTGCCTTCTTTGGGGCCAGCTCCCGACTGTCCTTCAGAGAGGAACAGGGTGATTCCACTCACTCCTCCCCAACCCCTTGTCCCACAGACCAAAAAGAATTTAATGAAATAACAGTAATTGGTGAGAATGAACTAGAAGCCTGTCAGATGATCTTTGTATGGGGTGGTTGTTTGAACTCAACTTTAGTCTTGGTGCTGAGAAAGTGGTTCAGATGTGATTAACAGCAACAACAACAGCTGCAAAATTGTGAATGGACCTGAAGTCCATTGCAGTTTCAAAACAAGTTTTGGCTTTCCCAGTACTTTGCAGTTGTTGCTCGTTTCATTATCGGTTTATTCAGCAAACTCAAGTTGAAGTCCTACCAAGGACTGGCCCTTACAGTAGAGTTGGGGCTGCAGAGAAAACTAATCTTTTGCTTGGCGGGAAAGTTGGACAGTTTCTGTGATGTGTGATAAACAGGGAAGACAAAGAGTGTTGGGACCTAGAGGTAGGAGATATAATCTCTACCTAGGAAATGGTGCAGAGAGGAGGTAACATTTAAGCTGGGTTTTGAAGGATGAGTAGGAGTTTACTAGGCCATAAAGGGGTGGGGTGAGGCCTGTGGGAAAGGCAAGTCAGACAGAGGGAGCAGCAAACATGTGAAAGTGCTCAGCATTATGAAGGGGCTTTGCATGCTCAAGGAAGGAATTGTGGCCTAAGCCTAGGATGAAATGGGGCAGACTGTACATGAAAGTAGGTATCAAGTCAGTTTGTGAAAGACCTTAAATAGCATGTAAGGAGTTTCAACAGCATCCAGCGAGCAATAGGCAGCTAGCACGGTCTCTATACAGAGGAGCAATGGGATTAGGTTGCTTTTTTAGGAAATTACATCTGTTGGCAGTGGAGACTTTTGATTACTTTTTGCTGTGCACCAAACACAAATATTTGAATAAAATGCCATGCTTCCCAAGGAGAAGCAGAAATGCTTCCTACATTTGTCTTGCTATGTCCATCCTTAGTTTACAACTTTACTACGTGCATCCTTTGTTTCCAAAGTTCTTTTCCAAGTCACTCATTTAGGACTTGGAGGTTATTTCCCCACAGAGCTAGTGTTCTTCACAGAGTCTTAGGTAACTCCTTCCACATTTGGCATAGGGTCAGTCCCACTGTAGAACCCAGCCCCCTGAGGGGGTCTGGACGTAGCTTAGCACCTGGTGTGGGGTGTTTGATAACAAAATGTGGACTGAATAGAAAATCGATTCAGAAGTCTAACCAGCCACATTAGGAGCTGACCTTCTCTTTCTAGGATGGCAAAGGGCCTTATCAGCTTTGACTTTTCCCCATCACCCTCAGGACGGCAAGTGAGGTGGGGACACAGGAGCCTTGACAAGAGTGAAAGGGTAGCTAGGCTTTGGTGGGGAAGCAGGGCCAGAGGCAGCTGTGGGCACAGCTGCATTGTAGCTGAGATGTCCTTGGAACTTCTTACTGCCTTTGCTTTGTTGGCATCCTCCCTTCCTTCCTCCCATCCCCAGCTTTAGAGACTATGCCCATGTAGGCCTGCCCTCCGAAGGGACTAACATTATCTCATTCCCTCACTCTACCCTGTCATCTCTCCCAACTCCTAACCTAGCTTTAGCCACAGGCAGGATGCTTGGGAGAAGAAGTGAGCCAATAGTTGACATATCAGATTTCCACCTGTGGGCAGGGCTGAGGTCGAAACCTGCTTGGAGGGGAAGAGATGATAATAATGACCGCCGTTTATGAAGTGCATAATACACACCAAGCCTGTGCCAAGTGTATTACATTCATTATTTCACACTCTTAGGCCATGATTGATAGGTATTATTGTCCCCATTTTACCGAGGAGGAAACTGAGACTCACAGATGTTGAATACTTAAATAACTTGCCTAGTGGGTTGAGATTTGAACCCAGATCTTTCTGTCTCTGGAGACTCCTATTACTCTTGGAATTTTATGGGTCCCAATCCTGGAACTCTTGGTTCTGAGCACTTCTTGCTGAAGAAACGTGGAGAGCAAGGAGCTGGCTGCTTATCCCACTCAAGTGTGGATGCAGAAGCTTTCAGAGCC
The DNA here is from genome assembly GCF_020826845.1 of Diceros bicornis minor. Lineage (NCBI taxonomy): Eukaryota > Metazoa > Chordata > Mammalia > Perissodactyla > Rhinocerotidae > Diceros > Diceros bicornis. The sequence continues at coordinate 34,149,873 of NC_080747.1, forward strand.
GCATCACAGCAATTTCACATTCCAAGTTTTCTCCCACCCTCCTGACAGTAAACCCAGCAATACCAGGTTTTAGCTGTGCAAAAGAAATACTAATTACAATCATTTATACATAATTACTACATAGCACAGTGATGATTACACGTATCGTTGCCTGTGTCAGAGTAACTTTAGTCTCCATTTTATTTGGTTATACTAAATTCTATTCATGTATTGCCAGCTTTTGTGGTTCATTGATCACAGGTGTCATCTTAAGCTTGTAGTTTATAAAAGTGGAGAGGACCTTGAGTGGGAGGCCTGGTGGGAAAGGCACTTTGGGGGTGAAGGAGTGTGACTGCCAGGTGAAGGCATTTGGAGGGCATCCTGTGGGCACTCAGGAGCCTGGAAGTCACTGGAGGAGGGAGGCAGCATGGCCAAAGCCAGGGTTTAGATGGGGTCAGTTTGGGTCAGTGGGCAGATTGATGAAGATGGCAGAGACTGATGGCTAGAGATTAGTAAATGAAATACAAAAAGTAAAGCATCATAGGAAAGCCCTCTACTCAAATGTAGAAACCCGAGTTTATAATCCTAACGTGACCACTTAGGAGCTCTGACTTCAGATATGTGCCTGGTGATGGTTTCCTTATCTAGATTATTTTATTGATTTTTAGGCCTCTTCTAATCCAACAATTCCATAATTTCCAGACAGCAAGAATGGTCATGCAAAGGTTGGACTGTGAAAGAGACTGAAATGAATTAAAAGGACTCAAAGATATTCAGATAATTGCCATAGGTTCCCTTCCATGCTTGTAGATTATTTCATTAGTGTTAATTTTTTTAGTATTAAGAACAGAAGTGATATGTAAGAAGAGTTGTTTTTTTGTGTGTGTATGAGGAACATCAGCCCTGAGCTAACATCCGTTGCCAATCCTCCTCTTTTTTTGCCGAGGAAGACTGGCCCTGGGCTAACATCCGTGCCCATCCTCCTCTGCTTTATATGGGACGCCGCCACAGCATGGCTTGACAAGTGGTGCATCCGTGCACGCCCGGGATCTGAACCTACGAACCCCGGGCCACTGAAGCAGAGTGTGCGCACTTAACCACTGCGCCACTGGGCTGGCCCCAAGAGGAGATTTTTCCCCCTAGCAAATGCAGGAAAACAAAAATGAGTCCATTTGTTTACAATGTCCCAAATTTTAGCTCTTCTCCCTGCTGTTGCCTTCCCAGCAAGACCCAGGGGAAACAATGTGCCCAGGTATTTAATTTTGCATTTTTAGGACAGGATTTTGTTGGGTACAGGTTGGCAAAGTAGGGTTCCTTTTTATTGGAAAAAGACCTCCTGGAGAGCTGTAATAGTTAAGGTAATGCTGGGTGCTATAACTAATAAACTCCTAACTCGCAGTGGTTTAAAACAATGGAAATGTACTTCTCACTCTTGTGTAGCCCAGTTTTGGTAGCAGGGAAAGGTGGAGATGACTGCTCCAGGCAGTTTTTCAGGGACCCCAGCTAATAGAGACTCCATCCTTAACACATGACTTCACATCCAACTAGTAAATGGGAGAGGAGAGAGAGAATGGAGAATTGCTTGGGAGAGGTTTCAGGGGCAGACCTGGATGTGGTATGTATTACTCTGCCCACAGTCCATTGGCCAGAACTCTGTATATTGCTACAGAAAATTGCAAAGAGGCTGGGAAATGTAGCCTAGCTGTGTGCCCAGAAGGGAGAGGAGATGAGTTTGGTGAGCAGCCTCTGCCACAGGAGCTGTGTGAGAATAATAACAGCACTGCCAAGTCCTAGGAGTCACAGAGTCAGGCCCAATTTTGTGGAGTTTCAAGTCTGCAAAGGCCTTCTAAAGTTCTTATGATCTCTTCTTTAGGTATCTTCAAGGCAAGTGCCTTTAACAGACCTATACTTCCCACAGCCTTGACAATGCATAGCACCCCCACAGACATTTGGTAGATAGTAATGATGGCAATTGGCGTTCCCTCGCTAGTTTGTTCATATAAAACTCCCCTTTGGTTCCGGTTTCACTTTTACCCATATTTTAGTCAATTTTTCTTGACCTCAGAAAGTTTATTAACTTTCCTGCTTTTGCCAAGGCAACTCTAAAAAGAAATCTTTAAAAATGACATCTGTAACAGGTTTATGGTCAAGGTTAAATTGATCTCATGCTTAGGTTCAAAAACAGTTGCCATGTTAGATTAAATGAAAGTGCATACACCTTAGTCCAGGGTACGTACTCAAACCCAGAAAGTGATCAAGGAAACCACGTAGAAAAACACTGTTGAGCCAAATTAAAAGGGACACAAAGTAGGTAATTTTGTGATCATAGTCGCCTATTGCAGCTGTACAAACCAAGCTAAATGAGATGGTGATGTAATCTCTTGTTGCAAAGAATAAAATGATTTCCCATGAGATTAAGCATGAACTTCCCAACCCTGTGTTCAAGGTCTAGTTAGCTTCTCTGCTCTCCCCCAAACTCGAGGATAATTATTAGATTTGAACTTCTGAATTGAATGACTTGTAGAGTAAGCTGAGTTTTGCAATCCTTTAAAAATTTTACCTTTATGTCTCTATTACAGTACAACAACAATCTGCTCCTTGGTATGATTCCTCATGTTGGGATGGTCTTGTAGTGTATCCTTTGTAGCAGTATTCTCAATGTTGTGCCCCTTGAAGAGCAATTAGCTTGGCTGCTGGAAGAGTCGGTATGAAACAGAACTACAAATCCCAGAGTAGAGATTTGAGATGTTTTTTTAAAAAATTGCAGATAGAAACAAATTTCTTCAGTTTGTATTTTATAACCATTAAACATTAATGTTTGATTAAGAGGCTACCACAAGCTGGATATTAGGTGTTACAAGGAGTTATAAAATGCATCCTGTGGGTGACTCAGAACATCACCATCATTCCTAGGTGTCTCAACAATTGTTTCTTTAAGGAATCAAATCTTTAATCTTTTAAAAATTGTATTCCATAGAATGTGTGCAAAGCGTGTCTTTAATTCACCTTCTTGAAAACTCAAGACGGCCGTGCATTAGCTGGTATGACAATGAACCGCATATGTGCACAGTTCTGGTCTTCCTGTAGGTTTTAAATCTATTAGTGAGCATGCCCCTTCAGGGAGAGAGCTGGGGTCTGCGCTGTCTTCCTTTGTATCCTCTGTACTCAGTTTTGGGCCAGAACATCATGCAAGCTTGAAAGATATTTGTTGAGTACATGAAAGAACATATGGAATAGCCTTACTTGAAATAGGTCACAGTGTGTTTTAGATTTAGAATATAAGAGTTTAGTAGACACCATTTAATTTCCATCATATAAGAAACACATGTAGTTTTGCTTACCTTCAGTGTCATTAACTTTTTCATAATTGAAGATTATCCAAGACCATAACTTTTCTTCCTGTTTCTAGTCGTTTCTCACCAGACATATATTAGGCAAGCTATACACATTTGTTAACTTTAATCATTTATGTGAAATTTTTATCCAAAGGTAGTCAGAAAAAGAAAGTAAGTAAAACTTATTTTAGTCTTTGGCAGCTGGCTAATGGAAAAGTTGAAACTAAAATAACTTGCACTTACTTAGCAAAAAGGTTCGTGCTCAGTATACTAAATGAGTGTGAATAAGCAAGTTTCCATTTACCAAATGCTAGCAACACACATTGTCCCATTGGCTCCTCACCACAATCCTGGATGGAAGGTGAGGTTTTCAAAATCCCCATTTTATTATTTTTTAAAGGAAAAACTGAAATTCTGATCAAGTGACTTCCTAGTAGCTCATAGCTAATGCATGCTGGATTTACCTGTTAAAACCTAAACTACTTACTCCAAAATCACTGCACCTTCCTCTTCATTAAGCTGTGTGTTATAAGTTATTTGTGGTGTTTTATTTGCCTATCTGATACTCATGATTTTCAATAAGCAAAAATTTTTTATATATATATAGTTATAAATTTATTTTTATACTACCTGCATAGGGTGATGTTTTAAAATTATAATTCAGATCATCTCAGTCTCCATCTTAAAAGTCTGATATACTTCTAAGCACATTGTACTCAGAAAACAATCTGGACACCTTACTTGGGCTGGATGTTGCCTACACCTTGGCTCTCATGTCACATGTCTCCTTCCATTTACTCTGCAGGCCTCATTGACCCTTGAATATACTAAGCCCACTTCTGCTTCTAGGCATTTCTATTAATTGTTCAGTCTGCCTGGAACTCTTGTCTTCAATCTCTCCTTGGTTAATAACCTTTGTATCATTCCATTTTTGTCTCAAGTATTTCCTCCCCAGAGCAGTCTCCTGACCACTCGATTAAAGTACTGCCCACATGGCCTGTTGCTATGCTCATCCTACCAGTGCTTATGCTATCTGAAATTTTCTTCTCATTTATTTGACAGAAAATAACTGCCCCTCCCATTGTCCCACATGCTCCCCTGTGCCCCGATGATACCTTTGCCTGTCTTGTTCACTACTGCCTTCCCTGGGCCTGGCATATACATGTTCAATTTTTTTGTTGTGTAGAATTATGCCAATCTCCCAGAAATGTTTTTAGATGAGAACAAAGATAATCTGTTACTGGACAGAGAGGGCAAACTCCTTTCCTTCTGGTTATAGGTTTTGGGGATCACAGACCACAGGTAGGAAATTGCTGTGGGGTTCTGCTGAGTGGGGAGTTGCCAGCAAGTGAATGACTGCCTCCTTTTCTCTGGAATTCCTCATTATGATCTTGTATATCATTCATAGACAAAACTTGGATCTGATGTCTTATACTTGACCATCTCCCAGCAGACGCCCTCTTCCGTTTATTCCCACCTACAGTTGATATTCTTCCATTGTATTTAGATTGTGTTTTTGGATTTTGTTTGTTTTCTGTTTAGTTGTGCTTTGATGACACGTACTGAAGCTGGACTCTCTAAAGCACCAGATTACAATATAAAATGACTGGCCTAAGACGAGAAGGTTCTCCCAGCTGCGCTGCAAACTAGCTGTGCGTGTCTCTGTGGAAGTCTTCATGTCTCTTTGGGGCTCAGTCTTTTCTTCTCTAAAAGTAGTGGAATGAATATGTGACCTGGCTCTACAGGACAGGACAGTTGGGGCATAGTGCATCTCAGAAGGTTCATCATAATCACTTTAAAGCAATCAATAGTCATCAATAAGTATTTATTGAAAATATTTATATTTTAATTTACATAGGAGAGCAACAGTGGTTTATAATAAAATTACAAGTGAATACCCTTGACCCTTACTCATAGCTGTATTATTGAACTTCTCATCTGATTCCTAATATATACAAAAAAAAATCCTCAGTTTAATGCAAAATACAAGATAAGCAGGTGTTGGGCATTTCTGCAATGTGAATTCAATATTGTCTTTTATTGTTGTGTACTGTAAACTGTGTATGAAACTGGGGCAATATTTACATGAAAAAATACAACCACCTTGTCTTAAAAATATTCCAAGTATTTAAGAGCACTTTGGCTTTTTATTTTTTAATTTGTGGTTAAACATTTTGACAGATATCGTAGTTTTTTTTGGTTGTTCTTTTAATAAAGGTCTAATATTATAGTGTTTTTATTTTTACAATGTCATGTGACAGGAAAGACTTCTGCCATATAAGTATAATTCTACAATGGATGAATATAATGAAATATGTAAGACTGTTTAAAAATCTAAACATGTGTAAAAGAGGAGTTGATGGATCCATGATTACTAAAAATATTAATATAATTCTTAGCTGTAGAAGACAAAAAACGTTGCCTCTAAAAGAGGATTTAAATTTATGAATTTTTTTATAGAGTGTTTGCTATTTTTTTCTACTTTGGCTGATTAGCAACAAAGCTAGGGGATCTGTTAGTGGTATTTTATTTCATTAGAAAATTCTAAAAGTGTTTGATCTAAAATGCTGTGAACTGAATCAGTATAAATAAATACTTACACACAAATGTGGAGAAATATTTATAGAAAACTTACTATGCACCAGGCTCTGTGCTAGCTTCTTGCATATTTTGTCATATTTAAGCCTCATCGACACCTATGTAATTGCTACCACTACATTTCTATATGACAGCTGAGGAAACTGAAGTTAATGAGCTTACTGAAGTTAATGAGCTTGCCCTAAGTAACACTTCTAGTGTGTGGCCGAGCTGGGCTTTGCATTCAGTCTAAGTTGGACTCCAGAGCCAATGCTCTCACCTCCTTGCCAGCTCCATATCAGTCTATAGTCCACAGGTATTGATAAGGCACACTCTCCAGGGTAAATTGTTCAACCTCCAAGATATATTGTTAAGTGGACAAATGAGATATAGGGACAGTGCATACTATATGCTACAGCTGTCTTTTTTTTTTTTTTTAATATGTATCTTTATACTTTTTCTTTGGAAAGTTTTTAAGGTTAACTTCAGGGAATAGTCTGGGGCCGTGTAGGACCAGGGTGACAGCAAGACTTACATTTTACTGCGTGTGTATCTTTTTGAATTGTCAATACTGTTGTTGGTTTGCAACCTTTGGAGTTCCCAGGGTGAAATTCAAACTTGGCTCCAGTACACAGAAGGCAGGGAGAGAACAGAAGAAAGAGGCACACCACTCCAGATGGTAGGTGGCAGGTTTAATAAGCAAGGGAACTTACTTACAAGGCTTGTCTTGAGTGTCCACAAGATGACTAGATCTCTGCCCCTGCCCACCAGAATCTTAAAAGTTTATATGGAGGCCTTAACTGGGTTCAGTCACATATTTAGTCCAGATGGTCTCAACAGCACATTACTCTCTCAAGGCTGCATCCTTGAAACGGCTCCAGCTATGGGAACAGTGGGCAGAATGTACATTCCAAGGGCAGGGAGTGGGTGGGGAGCCTCTGATTGCCCAAGTCCAACTGGCGTGTCAACCAGTGGTCACATCCTCTCGATGACCTTCTCCAACGACTGTTCATGAATACTATTTAAAAATCCAATTTAAAATGACATTGTTAAGAACTAGCGAGAAAAGTAACATATCTTAAGAATTTTGTACCTTTAAAAACTGTTTTGGAGACATATCTGTTTATTTTAAACCACGAGATATGGGCCATTAACAAGTGTGCTGATCTAGGAAACTTGGGTGCTGGGCCTGACTGTACCCCTAAACAGCTCTCGGGAAGTTAGTCATTCCTCATCATCAGGCCTCAATTTTCTCAGGCCTCTATTTTCTAAACTATAAAATGAGAAGAGTGAGCAAGTTGCCTTCCAACTTGAAAAACCAATAATTCCAAAATAAGTTATAAAGAAACACTTTTTAAAAAGATTAAATTCATGGTTAAAACTAAGTGATTCATGAAAAGAGCACTATCTTGGCTCTTGGTGGGCAAAAAAGTAGGCATGTGTCCACCCTGCGTGTTACCTGTTGGTGACAGCATGTTGGAATTGCAGTGAAAGTTACCAAGAATAGGCAATTAATTCTTGGTGCAAAAACAGAATATCCTGTCTGTCATAACCACTGTAGGGACATTTCTCAATATATTAATATATAGTGGTGTCCACGTCAAATATAGGCTGAATTCAAGACTAATTATTGACTGTCTCAAAGAATCTTTTGCTACTGATTTGTAGACATCTATCAAGTGTAAGTTCTTCAGAATTTACTATAGTCTTGGATTGCATGAATTATAACAGAGGTTGGCAAACTTTTTCTGTGAAGGGCCAAATAGTAAAAATTGTATGCTTTGTGGGCCATATGTGTTGTAATTACTCAGCTCTGCTGTCATGACACAAAAGCAGCAGTAAACGATACGTAAATGAATGGGCATGGCTGTGACCAGTAAAACTTTACAAAAGCAGGCGCTGGGCCAAATTTGGCCCATGGGTTGAATTATAATAAACTCTTGCCCTAAGTTTCTCTTTGCATTGTATCCTGAGATAAGTTACCTGATTGCCTCTCTTCTAATTCCTGAATGTGGGAATAAATGCTTCCTTTCTCCAGCCCCTTACCTTCAATTATTCTTTTATGGATAACCTAGTTTGCAAATGCTTCATCCCACCATGTCACCCTGATGCCAGCCCTATTTCAGTTTTACAAGTTGCCTTCCTTATTTCTTTTCACTCTGAACTGATATTTCCTGAAGACAAGCAGCTATAGTTTCTCCTGTATTCCCTTACTTATATTACCATTTTTACGTGATTTCAACCTCTACCCTGAAAATGTTTTGCTCACATATCTTTTGTACCTAGGGAATTGTGGTCAGCCTTGTTTAAAATCTTTAGGACATGATTAGTTAACCTCTTGCTAAATGTATTCTTCCCTTTCCTAAGTGAAGCTCAACCACATTTCACAAGCCACTCTCCTCAAAGAGTGGGTCTGGAGCGAGAGGGTCTGGAGGTAGAATTAGTCTTGGCAAATTACTTGCAAAGATAGATGTTGGTCTCTGAACTTAGTGCATCCCTGGAGAGACCCCTGCTTTAGCCAGGAGAATTGGGAATAAGATTTGCCGGTGTAGTAATATCTGGCTCCAATCCTAGATGATTCCCTCCCAACCTCAGTCCTGCTCACATCGTTGTCCTTTCCCTTGAAGCACCTTGAAGTTTCCATCCTTTCTTCTCTCTTAACATTTTCAAATTCTAAAACTTCACCTGCCATAGACAAACTTGATGTTGGCAAAGCTCTTACTTGTATGCACGAAGGCTCATCGATTATTGAGATTTACTACATGATTTAAATTCACTGTTTTTCCTATTCAGCAATTTAGCTGTAGCCCCAGATAAAGGTGATTTGTGTGATCCATCTTGCTTTGTGTCTCACTTGACATTCTGCCTTTTTCATGACAGGTTGCTGAATGCTATAAAGCCAGGACTTGTTAAAAAGATCAATAGATTGCCTACCCCCATTGCAGGATTGGTGAGTATCCAGAATTGAGATTTATTTTCCAATATTCCTTCTCTCTAAACTAAGGGTCATGACAGTGCCATTTATTACAGTTCTCTCCTGCAATATATATTCCACTTGAATGAGAACGCATTGAATCCATTAAACTGAGAGGTCACTTAAAAATGAAAGATTGTAGTTATGTCTAAATGGCATCTTAATCTTTGTTTGTATTTTTCCCATGAGTGATAAGGACCTTTATTCTTAAAGAGGTAAATTTGTTTTGAGGTGAGACGCTAATAATGAGGTTGACCCCAGGGGAGGAATGTGATTATAATTATGGTTTTCTCATTTCGGTTTTTCCCTGCATTCCCCTGGAATGGAGGGGAGAGGAGGTAGAGAAAGAATTTCATGATTAACAAGCAGTACTTTCATGATAAATTGCTGTTTTCAATCTTAAAAATCTACTTGTGTTTAAATACCACATTTGTGGGCCAACTCTTCTAAAGACATAATGGACACTAAGGTGATCCTAATGTCATCTGGAGAATTGTTTAAGCAAAGCCCTTGCGCTTCTGAACCTACTCATCTAAAACAGATAAACCACACATGTTCACATGTGGGCAGAAGCAGGATTTTTTTTTCATGCATTGATATATTTCATAATTCTTGGCTACTAATTTTAATTATTTAATTGATGTCGCCTTTTGTGTAAAAAAGGGAAAAATGTGGAAGATCAAGAAGACAAACATCTTAGTTCTGGAAGGAACTGGGCACACACACGTGTGCATGCTCACACACACGCACTTATGCACACACGCATGTGCACAAAAAGCTGAGGATGTATGTGGCCTGGTAACAACTCACTGACTGTTTCCATTGTGACCATCTTCTATGCATGTGGTTTTGCAGAAAACAATTGGAAAAATGTCAAGAATTTAAGCAAGCTCCTACATAGACCTTACTGATTGTTAAAGGGTTTCTTAGCCATATCACAATGACTAATTGAAATTAGATGTAACCAAAAAAATATCAATTATGTTTGAGACCTGTGAGAGTCGTGGTAATAAGGTACATGGTTTCAGCAAGTTGAATAAAGTAGATTTTTTTTTAATTAGAAAAATTATTTATGTGGGTGCATTTTATTTTCCATACTGGTTAGTAGTAAGTTGGTAGTCATTAAAAATCCTTCCGGTTTTGTTTGTCAGGATCGCATAGCCAAGTAAGTAAATAGATAGATAAATTTGAAAGGAATGGATTTGAAAAATTTTATAAAATAAGTAATCTATATATGTGCATTATGTATTATGTATTAATGTATACATATATTATTTTTAAACTTTTTATTAAATCCATCTCTTCCAATTGTTAAGGCCATAGTCTTAATTATGCTGACAAATATCTATTGGCCCCAAGCCTGTGGCATCTCCTGACCTTGGAGCTCTGGGATTTAATGTTATAGGAGCAAAACTTGCAGCCTGAAGCTGAGGAAGGCTCCAGTAAAATCCACGTGAACAGAAGCAAGCAGCTCTAGTCCAGGAGCTAAGGAGAAAAGGGTTTTTTTCCATCCCCCCCAAAGCCCCAGTAGATAGTTGTATGTCATAGCTGCACATCCTTCTAGTTGCTGTATGTGGGACGCGGCCTCAGCATGGCCGGAGAAGCTGTGCGTCGGTGCGCACCCGGGATCCGGGCCCGGGCCGCCAGTAGCGGAGCGCGCGCACTTAACCGCTAAGCCACGGGGCTGGCCCGAGAAAAGGGTTTTGAAACCTTAATTTAAAATGTGACTCATAAATAATTTTAGTAAAATTAAGGTTTGGAACATGTGCATTGATCTCTATATCATTTCTTATCATAGATCAAATGTTGTTCTTTAAATATTGTCTCTACTTTCGAGCAGGCAGGCAATTTGATTCGTGAAAACAAGGAGGCCTCAGTTGCTTTCCTCCCATTTATATCCTTGACTTATTCCTCTTCTTTCGTTTTTCATTTGAATTTCTTTTCCACTTTGTCCTTGCCGTCCTTTTTCCTTTTTCTTGCCATTTTCCAACTAACACTTCCCCACTTATCTTCATCCTTTATCACTTATATCTTCTTTACCAATTTGTTATTATGATATTGTGATTTATAATATGAAATATACATTTAGTCTTTGTCAATTTCTGGCACAGAGCTCCTAAAACCCTTGGGATTTCCTAAGTGATAAGAGCAATGGGAGCGTCTTTGTAACAATATTTGGTCTTTTGTCATTGGTTCCTGAAATAGATCCAGTTCCATAAAGGTTGAAGGAGTGTCTTGTTATTCATAACAAGCCCCTTTCAACCACAGTGTTAATAAGTGACTTTTGGAAAGCCCCCAAGGCTGGGGGCTGGTTGCCAGGGGAACCAACCAGGTGATTAGAGGGTTGGAACTTTCAGCCCCGCCCCTCAATCTCCTGGGATACAAGAGGGGCTGGAGATTGAGTTCAATTAGCAATAGCCAGTGAATTAATCAATCATGCCTATGTAATGAAGCCTCCATAAAAACCCAAAGGGATGGATTTGGAGAGCTTCCAGGTTGGTGAACCGTGGAGATTCGAGGAGAGTGGCATGCCCCAAGAGCATGGAAGCTACATGTCTTTTCCCACATACCTTGCTCTATATACTTTTTCATCTGGCTGTTCATCTGTATCCTTTATAACATCCTTTATAATAAACTGGTAAATGTTTCTCTGAGTTCCGTGAGCCACTCCAGCAAATTAATCAAACCTGATGAGGGGGTCATAGGAACCTCCGATTTATAACCAGTGGGTCAGAAGCACGTGTGACAACCTGGACTTGTGATTGGCATCTGAACTGGGGCAGTCTTGTGGGACTGAGCCCTTAACCTGTGGGATCTGACACTATCTCCAGGTAAATAGTGTCAGAATTGAGTTAATTGCTTGGTGGTGTTGAAAAAACACACAATAGCATTGTCTTTGGTCCAAAACAATACTTTTCTAAGTATAGTTAATTACTGCCCATTCACTAATGATTCCTCAATCTACAAACCTGGTCAAATTCTTTTTCTCTCCTCCAGTTACCTTCGGCTCAACATTTCCACAAACCAGTGCACTAGTTGGGGTCCTGGCAAAAACCAGAACTGCCACCCTTCTCTCCCCCCACCCCATTCTGTTAATGTTCTTCTGGAGTTCTCTCTTCAAACCTATTGTCTGCTCCTTTTCTACACTCATGTTCTTGTCTGTCTTCATAACTTCAACTCTTTATAGCATTGACCCAAATCATCATTTCTCTCCAAGTTTTTTCTCCTGAACTCCAGACCTCTTGTTCTGTTTGTTGGACAGCTCCATCTGATGTCCCACCAGCACCTCAAACTTAACATATTCAAATTAGATTTAGATGACCACTCCCACCCACCTATTTCTCAGTGTCAGTGAAGGCATCATAGACATACTGTGGCCTAGTTCAGCTATCAGAGAATTTGGCAACTTTCTCCAATCTGTCTACTTGTCTGCATTTCCTTGGCTGCTAGATAAGGTGAAGAGCAGGCCTTCCTCATTTCTTGCCTAGGTTATACAGTCAACTCACAGTTCCTCAAACATTACTCACTTTCATGTATAATGCCTTTTCTCATGCTACTTCTTATGAATATGATATTCTCCCCCTGCTCTTCTTGAAAAAACTCTATTTATTTATCAAGACCCAATGCAAAACCACTTCCTTTGTGAAGCCTTTAGTGCTTATGGCCCATATGATCTTTTATTCTAGAATATAGTTAGCATCTCCTGGGTCAGGAGAAGTTAGTTAATATATTAGAGAGATGCAAGACAGCTATGTTAAAATATGCTTTGGGGAGTAAGATTTTGAATAACTGTTGTTAACAGTTTGAAATTAAAGGTGTGTAAATGGTTTAATATTCATGTTAAGACATTGTAGCTTTAAGCAGTTGATTGGCCATGATCAAACTTACCAGTACCTATAATGGCTACAAATGATGTAAGGTGTTCTAGTGACACTCTAAAAAGTCACAGCATCACCTGATAGAATGTCTGCCAAAATATTAAGCCTAAATCCAATTCTGAGGAAACAGACAAGTCCAAATTGAGGGACATACTGTAAGACAGCTGTCCTGCATTCTTTAGTGTCATTAAAGACACCTCCCCATCCCCAAAAGGCTGGAAAACTGTTACAGATGAAAGGTGACTAAGGAGATATGACAGCCAAATGTGTGATCCTCGATTGAGAAAGAGCAACTATAATAGACGTTATTGGGACAATTGGGGAAATTTGAGTGTTGCTTGAGTATTAGGTAATACAAGATTCTCTCAGGGGCCGGCCCCGTGGCTTGGCGGTTAAGTGCGCGCGCTCCGCTTCTGGCGGCCGGGTTTCGGATCCTGGGTGCGCACCGATGCACCGCTTCTCCGGCCATGCTGAGGCCGCATCCCACATACAGCAATTAGAAGGATGTGCAACTATGACATACAACTATCTACTGGGGCTTGGGGAAGAAAAAAAAGGAGGAGGATTGGCAATAGATGTTAGCTCAGAGCCGGTCTTCCTCAGCAAAAAGAGGAGGATTAGCATGGATGTTAGCTCAGGGCTGATCTTCCTCACACACAAAAAAAAGATTCTCTCAGTGTTGAATTTCTTTCATGTGATAACTATCTTGTCAAAAATAGTTACGTATGTAGGGGACTACTCTTGATGTTAGGAGGTATATAAGCTGGAGTATTTAGAGTTGAAGTGTCACGATGTGTACAAATGATTCTCAAATTGTTTAGCAAGAAGTCTGTGCATATAATGTATACTTTTATGTACACATACACATGGAGAGAGAGAGAGAAAGGAAGGAAGGCGGGAAAGAAGGAAGGAAAATGTGGTAAAATGTTGGATCTAGATAAAGGATATACAGTTGTCATGGAACTATTGCAACTTTTTGGTAGGCTTGAAAATTTGCAATATAAAAAGTTGGGGATTAAAAGACATTAGTTCTCTTATCTTTTTTGAGGGGGTAGAGGGGACCTCAAAATAGCAGTAGGTTTGAAGATGGCAGAGACCATCTTGGGTTAGTAGAGGTGCAGTCTTTTATGTGAGTGTGTTCTTCACATGGCATTTTCTTCCTCCTATATTTGTGACATCAGGAAAGAGCAGACAGCATTCCTCAAGTGCATCTACAGACTTCTAGGTTGGTTTGTACTTTGTCACAGGGTTTCAGGCTAATGGCCACCTTTTGATCAAGAAATCCTCAGTAGCAGGGACCACGGGGATCTAAGAAATGTGGCCAGAGGGTGCTTGAAACCCATGCCTGCGTGTCTTAATGGCCTGGTGTTGAGAAGAATCCATTAAGATGGCCCAGCTGCTTGACTTGAAGATAAATAGAAAAGTGTGTTTGCACATAGCAATCCCAAATTATAAACACATGTGGATTTACAAAGGCATGAATAGGTGTATTTTAGCCCCTGCGTTGAGCTGTGGTTACAAAGAATTCAGGGGTGAAGGTGTTAAAACAAAGTAGTTGAAAATTATTTCCTGGCAAGAATGCAAAGACCCTGGATCCGGGTCTGTGTTTCTTCTGTAACGGTTGCTGACATATGAAGCCGCGTGGTGACTGCCTGCAGATGCTTGCATTCTTTTTTAGGTGTTAGTGATACTGTTAGCTATTGCCAGAGAAAGACCTCAAATTTAGGTCTTGGTGTACCAAAGACTTTTAGAACGCTGCCCTTTAGTCTGCCAGTTTGTCAGTATTGCACAATCAAGCCACATCCTGAAACTCCATTTAATGTCATTAGAGATCATGCTAAATTCTGTTTCATCTCAGTAACATCAGACTTTGTGCAAGAGACACAAATGTATGAAATCCTTGCTTAAAATAGGAATTTGGGGATTAAGCTTTCTCTTGCCCAGATTTTAATTGTACTAGCCGTTTTGTGTGCGTGCGTGTGTGTGTGTGTGTGTGTGTGTGTGTGTATACACGTTTGAAGTATGATTGGAAATAGATGATATTTGGGGATTCTGCCGTCGGGTGCTGAACCTTCCTAGAGCTGTCATGAACTATTTGCTTGATCTTGCATGTGAATCCATGAGGATGAAAGCAAACTGAGAAAAAGAGAATTTTACAGCTGGAAGGGCATCTTGGATATATTCCTTTAACAGATGAGGACATGTGGGTCCGTAAAGGGAATCGTTTGCTCAAGATCACCCGAATAGTGAAAGCTGAGATGAATCCCAAGCCCAGGCCATCCTTCTCCCTGGTTGTGGCACCCACAAGTGTTCCCAGTTGAAAATAGAACACGTGTAAATGACAGATTATTTCACCTCTTGTGAGAAAGAGGGATAAGCAAAGAGTTAATTTTTTAGTTCATCTCTTTTTTTTCTTCCTTTTGGTCTATATCTTCAAAATATCTTTCCGGGCTCTGTGAAAGGCCTCACTTCACAGAATGTCTCTTCGCCTAATGAATGCTGGAAATTTGACTCTAGCCGAAGTTCGCTAGGATGCAGCAGGAAGGTAACTGGCAGAATTAGCCTACCGTTTAGTTATTCTAACCCAATCAAAAACTTATTCTTTAGAAAAAGGATGTATTTTTCTTTAATCAAAAGAGAAGATTTCAAATATGCTTAGAGCTGAGCTTCCTGAAATGGATAAAAATGTAAGTTTCCATAAACTGGATTTTAGGAAGCTTTCAAAAAGTATCTGCTTTGTTTTATGAAACTGATACCAGAACAGTTGATGTTTCATTGTTTGAGGGAGGTCAGAGTAGGGGAAATGATGAAAAGACAGTAGAGATTTGCACATTATGAGAAGATTAAAAATACTGTTTTGGACGAAAGGTAGACATATGAACCTGTTGAAAACTGAGAGTAGCAGGAGTGAAGAGCCTTTATGCAAACTTCATAATTTTAGGAAGATGACAACGCAATAAATTTAAGTCGCAGGTGTTTTGGATGTCTACCTGCCAAGAAGTGGTTTCATACAAATTCTAACTGGAGATTAGCTCTTGTGTGCCTCAGTTCATCCTTATCAATGTTTTACAATTTAGGTTTATATTCTACAATTTCCTTTAGAATTTCTAGAGCATTTACCTTCCCTTCAACAGTTTATCTTATAGGCTTCCTCAGAAAAAGCTGGTCAAAGTTTTGTTCTCTGCCTCTGTTTTGCTTCCAGTTAAAGTTGTCGTTTTAGGCCAGGAAGGAGGCAGAGCAGGCAAAGAGGGAGGCCAGAGGTGTAGGTTACCATGATAATAACCATCATCTGTTAAATACCACCACGTACCCAGTGCAGTGCTAGATCCCTTAATCTTACAATTGCCATGCAATGTAGTTATTACTGTACTGTTACCAGATTTCAGGAAACAAAGGTGCAAAGAGGTAAGTTACCAGCTTTCCAATAAATAAGAGGCAGAATTGAGATTTGGACCTTGGTTAGCCCAACTCCAGAGTCTGTGCCTTTTCCACTGTGTTATATTATCTCTGTTAGGCCTTATAATCATTGAACCTCAACACTCCTGAACATCTGGAGACGTCAACCTCTAAGAAGGTCTCATATGTTTTTAGAAGACAACCTCTCACCTCTTTCATTTAAGATCTATTAATTTCACCAAATTGAGGCAGTGGCCTATTTTAAAAGGCGCTGTAAAGGTAGTATTTCTGCTATCACCCCTATAAAAACAGTCTCCAAGTGGCCACTCCTTAAGCATCAGAGACAATGAAGCACCAGTTCAACAAGCAATACTAAAAGGAGAACATTAGAAATCTTTAGTGGAGTCTTTCAAAAAAAAGTCATAGAGAGGCCACCCCGGTGGCGTAGGGGTTAAGTTTGCGCACTCTGGTTCGGCGGCCCGGGGTTCACAGGTTCAGATCCCGAGCATGGACCTACACACTGCTCATCAAGCCATGCTGTGGAGGCGTCCCATATACAAAGTAGAGGAGGATTGGCACAGATGTTAGCTCAGGGACAATCTTCCTCAAGCAAAAAGAGGGAGATTGGCAACAGATGTTAGCTCAGGGCCAATCTTCCTCACACACACACACAAAATGTCGAAGTAGTTCCATTCATAACCATGCAAGGAAAATTCTTAAAATGCCTCCTCTCTCTGTCTGTTTTTCTTTACACACACACACACACACACACACACACACACACACCCCTCTCACACTTGCCAGCTCGCCTCAAATCTCTCCCCACCCTCAACGACCTAAAATCTTCCAGACTCACACTGTGCTAGCTCTTGTCTTTCTTGCTTCTTACCCCTTCCTCTGCTGTTACTAACCCTCAGCCTTTTCTAGTGCAAATCAATCCAGCTAGACTCAGCTCCTTTCAATTCACCCTTCACCCATGATTCTGATTCTGGATAACGAAGACTCAGGAAGAGGCAGACACAGAATTCTCCTTCCTAGGCAGGGGAGGAGGAAAGACTTGGAATAATCACACCCAGTGTATTTTTCCTGCCACACTCTGCTCTTTGTGGTAGTTGCATGGTATGATCAGGGGTCTCTGGAGGTGGTCTTGCTCTTGTTAGAGGGACAAGTAGAAACTGGTAGCTGAGTGATTTTCTGTGTGAAGGAGGTACATTTCACAGGGAAATGAATAGATCTTGTGAAGAATCTCAGCCAAAATTGAATTTAATGACATACTTTCTTTTATCCTCATCCCTGGCACAGTGGGGAAACCTCAGTTGTGTTCCCACACCTCACACAGAAGGAATGTTCAATTTGCTGCTGTCAAGTTTGGTGCCAAAGTGGAGCCAAAGTAGGGATGGTGGTTAGCATTTTAGTTGCTTTAGACATAAAAGAGCACAGACTGTATGGAAAAATAACAACAAAACACATGAGGTCTTTGCTACACTCAATCCTGCATTCAGTGAGTGGTGGAAATGAACCTAGGGGGTGCTTAGTTTGTTTGATGCCTCGCAAGTCATTATGGCTTGTGTGCTGCTAGTTGTAACAGCTTTTATAGGTCACTTCTAAAAGCACAGATTGTCTCATGTCCCTTATCTTGTCGAATAACTTTATATGGCTGCCCACTGCATATGGAATAAAATCCAAACATCTCAGAAAGGCATTTAGGGCTTTCCCTGAGCTAAGGAAACATTCTAGGTTTATCTTCCACTACATATATCACTCTTAGGAACCAGGACCACAGTTAATTTATGACCTAAACCAAAAGACTTGGCCACATAGTGAATATAAAGATAAAAGTGTGTCTGTTGGTGAGAGCCGTTCTCCACAGTGAGTTGGATAGGGTGGAGGGGAATTTTGATGCCCACTGTAGCAAGCCAGCTTTTGGTTATTCACTGATGTGCTTGGATCAGACCAATGAGTTAGTCCCCTTGTACATCTTTTTTGAGTACTTAGGAAGACTCAATAAGAGTTTTTTGTCTTTCCCATTCATCCTGTGTTTGCCATCTGCTTTTTGACTTTCTTATTTGGTGAGTTATTAATTGCTGTATAAGAAATTACCCCGAAACTTAGTAGCTTAAAACAAGATTTATTATCTTATAGTTCCTGTGGGTCAAGAATCTGGGCATGGCTTAGCTAGGTTCCTGGTTCAGAGTCTCTTACAAGGCTGCAATGGCCAGTGTCATTTCAAGACTTGACTAGGGAAGGATCTGCTTCTATGCTCACTCGTGTAGATATTGGCAGGATTCAGTTCCTTGTAGGATGTTGGCCAAAGCCATCCTTAGTTCCTTGCCATGTGGGCCTCTTCACATAGAACAGCTCACAATGTGATAGCCTCCTTCATCAGAATGAGCAAGTAAGAACCAGAAAGAGAGGGAGGGAGAGAACAAACAAGATGGAAGTCACAGTCCTTTATAACCTAATCTCAGAAGTGACATTTCATCACCTCTGCCATATTCTGTTGATTAAAAGCAAGTTACTAGGTCCAGCCCACACCCAAGGGGAAGAGATTACACTAGGACCTGAATACAGGAGGAAGGGATCACTGGGAGCTATTCAGAAGCTGCCTACTACAGTGAATGGAATGGTTATGTTAATCTATTGAGAAATCAGGACATCGATTTCTTATTTTCCTGCAAATCTGTCCCTTATAGTTATAAGACTTTAAAGATAACACAATTTTCCTTGCACCACCTCTCTTGCATGACACTTAAGGTCTGTTTCCCAGCTTTCTTCTGCACATATGCACTAAAAAGAGATGGTATATTCTCTCTTGCTTTCCAAGTGAAAGTCTACGTGACTCATGACATAATTCCTGCCTTTCAGAGGATCACCTTCTAGGACATAAATATAAAAATAAGATCTAATAAGGATAGACTGTGAAATGTTAATGAAATATAACATACCAGGCAGAATAAGGAAGAAATTTCTATTTGAGATTAAGGACTTTGGAAAATGTAGGATCTGAACTGGACTTCTACAAATGGTGAAGACCATTGGAGTTGGGGAAAAGGACATTCTAGCCCCAGGGGATGGAATGAGAAGGCTCTGAGTCACAAGAACCTGAGTCTTGTCTAGGAGTGGCTGTTATTTGCATATGGCAGCAGCTGGAGCCCCAGAGTCCCTGAGAGAAATCAATACTGTGGTAAGTGGACCAGGAACAGTAAGTTGAGGCCAGAAATGCCATCTGGAGGTCTTTGGACTCATTTTGTATGCAGTAAGAGCCACTGAAAACAAAGGAATCTTGTGTTCCAGATAACTCTGGTGGCTGTGTGAAAAGAAGATTATGGGATGAGACCAGCAACAAGTCAGTTAAGAGACAAGTAGTCAAATGAGAGACGATGAGCACCTAAATCTTGGTAGAAGCAGTGGGAGTGGAGATGAGGAGACAGGATTTGTGTTTCTATGTTTTTTACTGAATATAATATGCCATCAATCATAATACACACCATTTTTTAAAGTATAACTTTATATAATATAAAAAAAAAGCTGCCAATTAAATTATACTACGCCTTAGTATTCTAAGACACCAGCAATGGAAAGATGCATCTTTATTTCAGAGGTAAAAAAAAAATTGTACATATTAGAATTGATGAAATATGATAAATAATCTTAGGAAGATGACATCTATATTTTGGATTTGAGCAACTTGGAGGATAGTGATGCCATTAATAGGAATCATGGGAGTAGGGGGTGAGAAATGGGTTCCAAGAGAAAAGATGAATTCTCTTTTGGACATATTGAGTTGGCTACCTCTAAGAGATATTCATGTGCAGATGTCTGGCAGACAATTGGAAATGCTGGTTTGGAACTCACAGAAAAAGTTATTAAAAATTGGACTAGGTTAATGAATGGATTATTTTGAAGTTAAATCCTTATGCTTAAGTGTATATGAAGACAAATTATTTCTTTTTCTAAAACCACAAGCTTTGACGCTTTTCACCCCTAAATTATAGTCTTATCTTTGGAGTGTTTGATCTATGTTGGCAGAGACTGCAGGGAGGAGGAAGGGGTGATGAAAGGAGTTTGAAACTACAGGAGGACTCATTAGCAGTTGCACTTAGATGTGAAAATAATGACAGATAGTGGCTTAGAAAGATCTTCATATAATTGACAATTCATTGAGATATAATATCCAACCAATCTCGTACCCTTTAGCCTGTCTTCTGCTCCTTGATACTTCACTCTTAGTACTAGGTAAGTGTATCAGTTTGCTAGGGCTGCCATAACAAAGTACCACAGACTGGGTGGCTTAAACGACAGAAATTCATTTTCTTACAATTCTGGAGATCAAGGTGTGGGCACGCTTGGTTTCTTCTGAGGCCTCTCTCCTTGGCTTGCAGCTGGCCATCTTCCCTCTGTGTCTTCACATGGTCTTCCCTCTGTGTGTGTGTCTGTGTCCTAATCTCCTTTTCTTATAAGGACACCAATCATATTGGATTAGGGCCCACTCTAATGACCCCATTTAGTATAACTACCTCTTTTAAAGACCCTCTCCCCAAATACAGTCACATTTCTGAGTTACTGGGGGTTCTGACTTCAACATGTGAATTGGGAGGAGGGGGCACAATTCAGCCCATAACAGTGGGTAAGCCAGCCAAGCACTTAAATTCTTATTCACATGTGTTCTGAATGCCTAGACTTCCTAGCTGAAGTCTAATATCCTCTTCATGCACCACAAATTATTTTTCCAAGCTTGTTTCCATAATTATTTTGTGTCTCTACAGAGGTGGAAAGTTATATATAGCAGTGCTGTAAAACTTTTTTCTAGTTTTTTTTTTCTCTTCCTGTCCCTGAAAAAAAATGCCATTCTTTGAAGAAAGAAACCACTTATTCTCCCTTATCTATCATTGAACAGCGTTTAGTAGAGTTTGTGACATTACATCAGTTCCTCACTTTTTTCCCTTAGGAACAGACCTTCAATTAGGAACTGTGAGGAAAGAATATAAAATAGCAGGAAATACATATTTCGACCTAAGTCTTAATTCTTTTTTTCATAGTCATAGCTTACCTAACGAATAAATTTCTATGGAACTAATTTTTAGCATGTACTCCAAACCCAGGGTTGTAGGGATTCTGTTGTTTGACAACAGGAAAAAAGTTTACCAGATATCTGAAGGCATTGTGTGAAAGAGTGAGATCATGCTAGGCTGAAACAGAACTGCTCTTAAAATGTGTCTTAATCTCAGATTGTTTTTGTAGGAAGCTTGTCTTGGCAAGCGTTTCAAAAGAACGTGCTAGACACGTTTCTTGTAATTAGCTGGCTTCCTGCTAGAATCTTAGGTCTCCCCTCATCTCAATGGGTGAAAAACTTAGTTTCCTTCTCTGTCTTTCTCTCCACAATATAAAATACTATATTTATGAGTAAATTGCTTAATATTTAATTTATCTTTCCTAAAATTTGACTTTATTCAGAGATTTATTCGACTTAAATATTTTCCCTATTAAGAAAAAAGATGATTGATATGATGTTATAAGAATGGTACTTTACCTCAGTGTCTTCCCCCCCCCGCCCCAAAATCCATAACCCTAGTTTAACCATGAGAAAAATATCAGAGAAACCCAAATTGAGGTACAAAATACCTGACCAGTACTCCTCAAAACTGTCAAGGTCATCAAAAACAAGGGAAGTCTGAGAACCAAGGAGAGTCCAGAGGAAGACAAGGAGATATGATGGCCAAATATAATGTGGTATCCTGGATGAGATCTTAGAACAAAAAAAAGTGTGTTAGAGAAAAACTAATGAAATCCATATAAAACATGGAGTTTAGTTAATAGTAGTATACCAATGTTTGTTCATTAGTTGTGATCTATGTACCATAGTGATGTAAAATGTAGGGTGTGAGTTGTACTGGAACTCCCTGACTCCCTGTAGTATCTTGATAATTTTCTGTAAATCTAAAAACTATTCTGAAATAAAAAGTTTACTTAAAAAAATAGAATGATTGAAGATAATGATAGAATAGCACATAATGCAAGAAAACTATAGAACAGGCAAAGAAACACAGAAGTTATTAATAAATATTAAATGTCAGCCTGCCATTTGATGGATTGGTATCAATAAATGGCAGGATACCAGTGAGTCAGTGGCATATCAATCTAATAAAGTTTTACAAATGATGAATTGGTTGTAAGCACTGTGTTTTATAGCATTTGAAAATTCCAAGCGGTAAATCTACACATGAGGTTTCTGCTCACATATTTCAGGATCCCCGTTTTTAGAATCTGCACAAGCAAAGAAATATTTCATGTCCTTTAGGGAGGTTTAATAAAAAACAACAGGTGGGAAATGGGTTTTGCAGTAGCATGAACAGCCGTAACCATAAATACTAGTACCTTAGAATTATACCAGCAGAGGATTGTAAACACATTAATCACCCGACAGTGCAGAAATTCCATTCTCAGATGTCATCTCAATTTCAAGCACAAAGATTAAATGCCTCCATTTAAATTCAAAACACTGAATGGATATGATGATCCTTTATTTTCATGGGGATTCATGGAGTGAGTTCGCCAGTTTCCTCATTTATAAAATGGGGTTGATAAATCTCATCTCAGTATTGTGAGATTAAATGAGATGGTGTATGTAAAATGCCTAATATGGTGGATGGTACATAGTATGTTTTCAACAGATTGTAGCTGTGCTTATTATTGATTATGTTCATGATTATTATGATGGCTTTAGAATTTCAGAACTAGAAGCCATTTAGAGATTTATTTTTGAAATGCCATAATTTTACAAATGAGGAAACTGAGACTCAGAAGACAGTGACTTGCCTGGGGTCATACACCTACTTTGTTCCAGAGTTGGAACTTGAACTCTTCTCCCTCAGGTCCTATTGGGTGCCTGTTTCCAGATCCAGATTTACTGAGACTATCGAGTGCCTACTGCGTACTAGCTCCTGTCACAAAGCTCTCCTGCAGAATTGCATTGGGGCATCTCTACCTCTTGGGGATTCTGTTCCACTTCCTCAGAGTGAGCGGAATTCTCCGCCTCCCTCCCCAATAGGTGTGGCAATCACACTCTCTTCCAGTTAGTTCCCTTTCACCGCATCAGCATTTCAGGCTGTTGCAGCCTGCTCTGGGGCAGAGCAGGGTTTGCTGTGCTGAGGACTGTTTTGGGGCCGGGAATGTAAGGGAAGGTTTCAGCTGCTGTGTTGGCGCTGACTGTTGGAGCACACGAGGAGAGATGCCCTACCCTTCTCCCAGGGTGGGCACGCTGGAGTTTAATGCGGAAGATGAGGACATGTAGGGGTAAGTCAGATCCGTTATGAGAAAATACATGTGTATAGTGTCCGTGAGGGAAGGAAGGAAGCTATTTAGATTTTAACACTTGGTTAAAAAAAAAGTTCCTTTTTATACACTTACTGTATGGTTAAAATAATATCAAAATTACTTTCCTGTGGAGTTCACCTTGTCTCCTGGTATTTCTACCACCTGTTGCTTTTAATTAAGCCTTTTTTATTCTCTAAGGAAAGCATTGTTTTTTCTTTTAAGATATGTCATGGAAGACACATAGACACATTAGTTTAGCCAAAAGAAAGAGGATTTTCAAGAATTTTGTGAATTAGGAGCAACTCTGCCACATCTTAAAGATTTATTCCAGCAGTCTTCTGTTCCTCAACAGCACATGGTGTCATGAGGTAAATGTGACTGCATGCATCTGAGGTGCTGTTTCACCTGAGTCCCCTGCATATTCTGCTCTTGTTTCCACTGCCCCCTTTGCTTTCTAAAAATCTCCATTTCTTAAAATGAGGAGGGCAAGAATTGAGGAGAAAACTGGGGAGACAGTGAGGAGGCAGCGAGTCTGGGTTCAAGGGCCACATCTCCCAGCTCAGCCCGCTTAACCCTTGTCCTTCAAAAGCAGTATTTACTACAGGCTGGGGAAGGAATGGAGGTTATTTCTGGGCGATTCTTTAATAAAATCCTGTCAGACCTGTCTGAATGCTAAAGACTTCATGGCACTGGTTATCGAGGGGAAGGAAATTTTCCTTAGTCAAATTTATGAGGCTAGGTTGAAAACCAAGCTGAAACAGAGCCTAGTGAATCCCCATGGCAAAATGATTCATCTTCGTAGAGTCGGAAAATCTATTTTTATCACCTTTATTCAGCCAACTCCTCATTTTTATTCCCTCACTGAACGACTGCTATTTCCTTCATGGTGCTGAATAAACCAAATGTCTCGGGAGTCTGAAACTTCCCTTTGGGTTGTTCTCAGCGTGGCTGATTCAGCAGCCCCCTGGAGAAGGGGATTGTTCTGCACAGCATGGGTGGGTACTTCGCAGTGTGAAGGTCAGAGCAAACGGAGGCTGCACACTTCAACAGCCTGCCTTTTATTCAGGAATTCTGCCTGGGAATATGTGCCCCTCTGCTCTCTTGCCTTTTGTGTGAGGTGTGTAGAGGGTGATTGGGTGACTGTAACTCTTCTAGCCTAGAAGACCTGTCCAAGGGTGGGAAGAAGGGGCAAGAATACACCACTCTCCATGTGCCTTGCCATTTTGACTGTTAAGCAGGGCATGGAAAAGTTGCCAGTACACCTCCTCAATCCACTAATAGAGCAGAAAGGCACTTCCAGACACCATTTTATTCATTTTCCTCTTTCCATTCAGGTCTCTATGCCATTCCAGGTTGCTGCATATTCTCTCTGGCTCTTGCTAGAGTCTCTTGTAGTGCTGAGAGGAGTGGTGATTGTTTTCTAAAAGAAATTTTAAAAGGTAAAGATAAGGTACAAAACCAATTCTTACTGAATGTCCTTGTCTAATGGATTCTCCATGCTTACTGTGTGGGAGATATGGCAAATGGCAACTAGGAAAGCAACAGGAATGTTGACTCTATAGGAACAACGTTCATGGCGGTTGGGGGTATTTTCAGCATCTGGTATATAATAGGCACTCAATAAATATTTTATTGAATGAATGGCCAGGATGCCATTTCTCAATAGCCCTCAGTTAGCCTTCTTCACAACTATCCTTCAGGAGGCAGTGTAGTGTGGTGATTAGGAGCTGGCATTCTGGAGTCAGATGATCTAAGTTCAAATCCTAGATTTGCAACTTCTCAGCTGTGTGCTCTTTGGCAGATTACTCAATCATTTGAGGCCTCTGTTCCCTTGTCTGTAATATGGGAATAATATAGTAACTACCTTATATGGTTTTCATGAAGAGTAAATTAGTTAATATAGGTAAAGAGCTTAGAATGTTTCCTGTAATGTGGTTCAAGATACCGAAGAGGAGGAAAAGCAGCAGCAGGAGGAGGAGGAAGAGGATTGCTTATTGGGATGGATTTGGGAACTTTTGAGATTTTTGATCCTGTCCTTTGGGTTCAGTAATTCCCTTAAACCATGATTTCAGTGATTTACAAACTCTTCTTTGTTCAGTACAGAGAATAACTTGATAATAAAAGAATAAAATGGAATTTAAGGGGGAAAAAAGATGGCTTCTAATCTCTCAACAAATAGTTATTGAGCTCCCACTCCAAGCCAAGTACTAAACTCAACATTGGACATTCAGTGTTGAAACAGTCAGTCGTAGCCTAAATGGAGGCTACAGTCTAGACTATGTTGAATTTATTGGCTCAATGAACATAGCTGCTATGTTTCCTTTTCTCTATTAAAAAGGTGTATTGAGTAGACCTAAAAGGATGATGCTTTCAAACTTAGTTCTGAGCAGTGAGTGAAGGGTAAGGAGTAGGGGGAGTTGTGTGTGTATGGAGTGGTGTACAAAGCCCAACTCTGCAGCAATATAAAGGCAGTGAAAGATATGCAGGCATGGCCGTTGGATTGACCCATGAAACTGGAGGGAAATCCAAAGCAGTGATGTGTATAATCAACCTCTAAAGCATAAAGGAGCACAGGTAAGTAGTAAAAGAATGAGAGAGCCAAAGCGTTTGTTATAATGATATGAAGAAAGAACCATTGGAACCTAAGAGTCCTAAAGCCCACCTTTGAGAGTGTGGATTGAAGAAGGAAGAATTTGTTTGAGGTCCTCCTCTCTTATCAGCTCCTGGTACTGCCGTGGCAGGTGGGCTTCTGTTTGGTACTTTTCAGAGCCTAGAGCCTACAGCCTCACATCTCTTGGAAATATGAGGATGTATGTGAGCTACTGATGTCTATCTGGTTTTGCCAGTCTGTAGAAAATTCTGATATTTTAAGTTGGTGAATCCTTTTTTTGCCTTTGGAGAACTCCACAAGTGATCTGTGCCTGCCCTTTATACCATTCAATCACCTTTGCCAGCTCTTTTTGAGTGGCACTTTTATCCTTAGATGTCTTATAGCCCAGACCTGGTAAGTCACCAGTGTGAACTATGGAATGAGATAATTAACAATTTTTCACTCTGTTTTCATCCCGGTGGCTGGATTAATTCTTGGGGTCTCTGTTTTCTGTAAGCGGTCATTTCTTCCACAGCAGTGCTCTGTGAAGAAACAGAGCTTACGAAATGACTAGGGCATGTTTTGCATGGCTGTATTCAGTTCTTTCTGTTTGCTTCCCATGTAAGCTTTGGCAGGGATTTCCACAAGCATTTCTGTGGGTGGTGCTGGAGAATGACTTTGGTAAACAGCCCCCTGGCTGTTGTTGGCCAGGTCCCTGCAAATATCATAAAAGATAAAACTTTAAAAGTCCCTGAGGATTCCCTACCCTTCCTAGAGCTGACCCTAGGACAGACATCTGAAAACCTGACCTCAGCCATATTGTGGGATGAGCAGCAGTCAGGAATTGGTCTGCGTTTGCTGGCTTCTTCTTGGCTGCTCTGTGCTGGAGTAGAGTTCTGACCACATCGAGTTTCCTCGCCTCTTATTACACATCCTGGGATTTTCACCTGGCCCTGAGTCTGCTGGAGTCTTTTTTGGTAGACTCAGTTCATCTTCCTCATTTCAGTTTCAATATTCACTCCCAGAATAACTAACTAGCCTTAGAAGTTCCCAATCTATTGAGTTCATCCAGCCTGCTGCTGCTACATTTTGCTTTTAGGAATATGGACAAGCTTAGGAAATTCTTGGATATATTTGTATATGGGTATATATGGATATATATATATATGGGTATATATGGATATATATGTATTTTATGGATATAGATATGTGATGTGTGTGTGTATATATATATATACTTTTTTTTTTTCTGAGAAGGTACTAATTGTAGGAGGTTCTGCTCTCAAACTATTCAACCAAGGTAATTGAAGATTAAAACATTTAAGTATATGAATTTAGCAGTAAAAATTCATAGGAAGAAAAAATATCTAAGAGAAAAATGGATTTAGGTAGATTTGTTGTTAAAAAAAAAAAAGAAAAAGAAAGAAAGGGAAAACTGATTGGCTAGCAACTGAGCATCCATTTGTTTCCTGACTTTATTTTTTCTTTTTTGCCCTTAAATAGCCCATGCACCTATTTTCTGAAGTTGACCTATTTTCCCTGTTTCTATCTTCTTCCGTTCTTGTAAAACAAATATTTGTGAGGTTTATTGCCACATTGGTATTTCAGTTGTATCCAGAAATCCATCCCATCACAGTAGCTTGCATTCTATTATATTGTGAGCAAACCTGATCTAGGTATTTTCTGAAGTCAGAGGGCAGTCTAACTTTAGCGCAGGTATTAACAGTAAGAGAGACAAACTTCCTATAGAGTGCTTTTATGAGTTAACTCCAATACTTGAAAATAAGAACTAAACAAATTATAAAATATTCCTCACATTATTGCTAAAGAATCTGTTTTGATGCTGGCAAAACTGATTACCA